>NC_135821.1:79363078-79663078 GCF_964213995.1 Mustelus asterias
ATTTTGCAACTTTGACCAGTTACTTTCTATAAAATAATAACTCCATTACTTAAGGTCCATATTACTCCATGAGTAATGTGTTTTAAAACTTAGAAGGTTCAGTTAGCATACAAGAAAATAATATTATAACTGAGTCTTAATATAAAAATTGAATAATTTGCCATTTAATGACCAATAAGGATAATGGCTGGAATTCTCCAACCTCGCCCTTGGCTGGGATTCTCCAGTACCGCTGGAGGCTTGGCTAAGCACCAAATTCTCCAATCTCACTGGCAGCAGTAATGGGCATACAAGACCGGAGAATACCAGCCCATGTTTGTGACCAAAGCAAAACGCAGGGAGCAGTTTGAATGCATGTCAACCATTGGTTGTATGGTAACCCGTGGACCGTTCATTCTACTATTAGAATCACCTTGTCAAACTTAATGCATGTTGACATCCACCAGCTCCTGATGCAATATTCTTCAACATATAAAACAAACTGAATCAAATCAAAGGAAGAGTGATGGCTCTGAGACACTCAACTGATTTTTTGAGTTTAAACATCACAACGTTGAAGTAACTAAAGGTTTTCAGCGAGAGAACATTTCTACATTAAAAAAAAATTCATTTGTGGGACAATGGCGTCGCTGGCTGGCCAGCATTTATTGCCCATCCTTAGTTGCCCTTGTTCAAGGGCAGTTGAGAGTCAACCACATTGCTGTTGGTCTGGAGTCACATGTAGGCCAGACCGGGTAAGGACGGCAGATTTCCTTCCCTAAAGGATCTTAGTGAACCAGATGGGTTTTTCTGACAATCGACAATGATTTCATAGTCATCAGTAAATTCTTAATTCCATTTACCAAGTTATTTGAATGAAGTAACCTCCTGCCACCTCCCTATAATTACATAAAAAACATGAAATGAGAGGATGCAATTGGGCTCATCAATCATGGGTTCTACTCAACCTCATTGACCCAAGGGAAAGGAACATAAAGTTTGTCTCTGCTTTCCAAAGGCAATCATTTTAAATTCATTTATGGATGTGAGTGTCGCTGGTCAGTCCAGTATTTATTTCCCATCCCTGGTTGCCCTTCAGACGGTGAGCAGCCTTCTTGAACCGCTGTAGCCCCTGAGCTGTAGGTATAGCCACAGTGCTGTTTGGGAGGGAATTCCAGGATTTGGATCCAGCAACTGTGAAGGAAAGGCCGATATATTTCCAAGTCAGGATGGTGAGTGACTTGGAGGGGAACTCCAGGTGATGGTGTTCCCCGGTATCTGCAGATACTTCTAGATGGTAGCAGTCATGGGTTTGGAAGGTGCTGCCTAAGGATCTATAGTGAATTCTTGCAATGAGTCTTGTAAATGGTAAGCATGACTGCCACTATTTATTGATGGTGGAGGGATTGGATGTTTGTGGAGTAGCAATCAAGCAGGCCGCTTTGTCCTGGGTGGTGTTGAGCTTCTTGAGTGTTGTTGGAGCTGCACTCATCCAGGCAAGTGGGGAGTATTCCATCACACTCCTTGCTTGTGTCTTGTAGATGGTGGACAAGCTTTGGGAGTCAGGAGATGAGTTACTTGCTGCAGAATTCCCAGTCTCTGACCTGATCTTTTAGTCACAGTTTTTATAGGGCTGGTCCAGCTCAGTTTCTGGTCAATCAAGTCATGGAAATCTCCAGAATGTACATATAAATTCACAGCCTGCTTTTCAACCTTCTTGTGGCGAGGGTTACTTAGTGCACCAGAGTTTATCAGCTTAAACACAAGCATGATCCAGAGACAATATCAACATCTATTTCCACAAATACGTTTCATCCTTATTACCATCAGGCTCAGGGGACATTTATTCCTTTGAAGCGTTTCATGATCTGCAACTGAAGGTGGCGTTATAATGAACATGTGCACAGCTCACTGCGTGAATGAGTGAATGAGTGACGTGGCAAGCTGCCTCTAATCTCTAGCCTCACCGAGACTTGTTGAACATTACACTTTCATCATTTAACTTTAAGATCAAAAACATCAATTCAATACATATATTGGTATGTATGTTGTGATGTGGAGATGCCAGCGTTGGACTGGGATGGGCACAGTAAGAAGTCTCACAACACCAGGTTAAAGTGAAGGAGCAGCGCTCCAAAACTTATGATTCCAAATAAACCTGTTGGACTTTCACCTGAAATGTATGTTCACTGCGATCTGGTTCTGGGCCTTTTCGAATGTGGCTCAACTCAGTTTGTTGGATGTCTCTACATAATTTAGAAATATTTTTGCACAAGTGAGTTGCTGCAGACATTAAAGAGTTCATATCGGAATACTGACTGGGTGTACTCTCATTCATTCTCTGGTCAAATAAAATCTCCCATATTGCACAAACTTTTTATTTCCTGAACACATTACTGAGCTTTATTTCAGGCAGTGATAAAGATCAAGGAAGGTGATATTTGTAACTTGTTACTGAATGGGAGGTTTTATGTTCTGGAAGAATGGGGTAATGAAGGTAAACTTTCCCACAAGATAGCCAACTTTATCTCTGCATGAATGGGTACAAGATAATAAATTAAACTGTTTCCATCAACAAGAAGTTTGATAAACAGAGTTCACTGATTCACTATAGTTAACAAAAGAACACATGAAAAAAAACAGAAAATTCTGTGGTGAGATTTTGTATTGAATAGAAGAAAACTCCTTCTGGTTCTAGAGACTCTGACTCACTCCATGTGGGCTTCAAACAGACTGATCACTAACCAAACATGAAGATTTTCTGAATAAATGGAAATACTGATGTTTCATCTCAGCACCAGAATGCTGCGCACTGTTTATCAACATCTACTGAACACAAACCCAGTAAAGAAATATCTGAACAACAGACAGTGAGGGTTAGGATTCCAGTCGGAAAAGAACCTTTCACAACTGACCAGAAACCTCAGAGCCAGGATGAACCAGGAATATCCCAAATACAGGCTGAATCAGACTGTCCAGGATACAGGCAGCAATGTTTAGCTCGATCATAATCTGTAAAGAAAGCAAGTTGGGTCAAATTCATTAGCCTGGTCAATGTTGTGAATCATGTTGTTAAAATACACAGGTGAAGGGCATCATTTAATTAAATACACAGAACATTTCAAAACTGCTGTGAGGGGCAGTGATGGCATTAAATTATTGTCACTGGATCAGTATTCTGGATGCTCAGCGGAATGTCTCGCTAACTTACCTTTGATTCCCACCACGGCAGATGGTGAAATTTGAGTTCACAAAATCTTTACAATCTTACAAAAGAAACTGCTGGGAGCTGCAGGTTCGAGTCCCACCTCAGACCTTGTTAGTCAAGGAAGGTTCATTCATAACATGACCAAACAGGTTACCAAAAGAGAAAATGCTGGAAAATCTCATCAGGTCTGGCTGCATCTGTAAGGAGAGAAAAGAGCTGACGTTTCGAGTCCAGACGACCCTCTGTCAAAGCTCAAAGCTCTCTTTTTGTTTCAGATTCCAGCATCTGCAGTAATTTGCTTTTGACCAAACAGGTTAACCAGTCATCCTTCCAACACACGAGGGGGGTGGGAAGGGTGGGAAGGGAGGGGTGAAATCCCAATTAGCATTGTGATGGAAAGAAAATTGGAATCTCCACAATCAATATCCATAGCTCCAACCTACAACACGGTTGCCACAGCAACTCATACGCCCTGAATGACTTGCACCTCAGCACCACAATATGAGTTGGGGACAATTCCACTTCGCTGCTAAGACCACAATTCGGAAATTGCTGGGAGACTTAGTTAGTGGATTTTAAATATCTCCCATCATTCAGAACAACAATCAATAAAGCCAATATCCACATCAAAACAATTAAATACAGAACTGAGGAGTTAGTTATCAGGGTACACAGAGCCCTTGGGGACTACAGCCAGTTCTACTCACTGAGACACTGTAACGCAAGAAACAGTGCAAAGCTCCACAAGGCAGATATCAGGGTCTGGTTACAGAACAAAGAACAAAGAACAAAGAAAAGTACAGCACAGGAACAGGCCCTTCGGCCCTCCAAGCCTGCACCGATCATGATGCCCTAACTAAACTAAAAAAACCCTGCCCTTACTCCGTATCCCTCTATTCCCTCCCTATTCATGCACCCATCCAGATGCCTCTTAAATGTTGCTAATGTGCCTGCTTCCACCACCTCCTCTGGCAGCGCGTTCCAGGCACCCACCTCTCTCTGCATGAAAAACTTCCCCCGCACATCTCCCTTAAACTTTCCCCTCTAACCTTGAATATGTGCCCCCTTGTAATTAACACTTCAACCCTGGGAAAAATCCTCTCGCTATCCACCCTGTCTATGCCTCTCATAACTTTTTAGCCCTCTATCAGGTTTCCCCTCAGTCTCCGTCTTTCCAGTGAAAACAATTCTAGTTTATTCAACCTCTCCTCGTAGTCAACAGCCTCAAGACCAGGCAACATCCTGGTGAACCTTCTTTACACACTCTCCAAAGCTTCCACGCCCTTCTGGTAGTGTGGTGACCAGAACTGCATGCAATACTCTACATGCGGCCTAATCAAGGTGTTATATAGTTGCGGCATGATTTCTCAACTCTTGTACTCAATGCCCCGGCTGATGAAGGCAAGCATGCCATATGCCTTCTTAGTAAGAAATCTCACAATACCAGGTTGAAGTCCAACAGGTTTATTTGGAATCACGAGCTTTCGGAGCGCTGCTCCTTCATCAGGTGACCCGATGAAGGAACAGCACTCCAAAAGCTCGCGATACCAAATAAACCTGTTGGACTTTAACCTGGTGTTGTGAGACTTCTTACTGTGTTGACCTCAGTCCAACGCCGGCATCTCCACATCTTTTACCTTCTTAATCACCTTGGCCACCTGTGTTGCCACTTTTAGGGAACTGTGGACCTGCACACCCAGATCCCTCTGCATGTTAATGTTAATATTATGAAGACACACTGGAAAAATTCAGCCGTGGAAAGGAGGTGCCAGAGGAACAATCCTGAGGATATAGAGATATATATGATGGCTGAGGATTTGAGAAGGTGGACAGTGCTGAGGGTGTTGGGGAGCAGTGGGGCCCATCCCTGCCTCAGAGCCAGAGCTCTGTGTTTGAGTCCCACTCCAGGATGATGGCCAAGGAAGGTGTGTTCAATATCCTGGCCAAACAAGGTGATTATCAGCCTGTAAACCCTTCCAACATGATGGTAAGAGTTAGAGAGATTCCTACTCAGCCATGTGATAGAAATATTACATAAGCTTCAAGCACAGACTGCTTATAAGTTATTGAAACTGCTGACACACAGGTATGGTAGATCAGAATCAGATGTATGTTATGCTGCATTCTGTGAATAAACCTATCATCAAGCAAAGTATATGGGTGGAATCTTCCTGTCTCACCAGCCATAGGAATCGTAGCAGGCGGGGGGCAGACCATGCAGAGGTCTGTTGACCTCGGGTGGGATTTTCCAGTTTTGGGGCGAGTGCAGTTGGAAAATCCCGCCCTTAGTGTCTAGTTTCACACTTCACAAACTGACTTGGGACTGACATCATAGAATCATAGAATCCCTACAGTGCAGAAGGAGGCCATTCGGCCCATCGAGTCTGCAGCAACTTTCCGAAGGAGCATTTTATCTAGTTCCACCTCCCCGTCCTATCCCAGTAACTCCACACATTTACCATGGCTATTCCACCTAACCTACATATCTTTGGACACTAAGGGGCAATTTAGCATGGTCAATCCACCTATCCTGCACATCTTTGGATTGGGAGGAAACCAGAGCACCCGAAGGAAACCCATGCAGACACGGGGAGAACGTGCAAACTCCACACAGACAGTCATCCAAGGCCGGAACCGAACCTGGGTCCCTGGTGCTGTGAGGCAGCAGTGCTACCATGCCACCCAAGTGGATATACCCAAGTGTCATAAAGACCCAGAAGAAAAATATGATACATTCAACTTACAATTGAGTAAGTTGGAGGCAGTGCTGTGATGGTGGTCACAGGAGATTATCATATGGAATAAAGGTCATTAATAAATTGTTTGGTCTGTAAAATTGGGCGGGTATAAAATAAGCAGATTGGGTATATTGACAGGTAGACTTTAATATCTCTTACGCTTCCCGAGTAGTGTCTCGAACAGGAACCGTTCTGCTTCCCATTATACAGTTACCAAACTTCCAGGATACCTGGGAAATTCCAGCAATTGAACACTCATCTCTGCTGCCAGCAAAGTAGGAGAGAAGCTCAAAATCAATTGGGTATTTTATGTGTTTTCTTTGAAAATCTTTGTCTATCATTTATTTTAAAATATCAGAGATAGCTTAAAAAACTGTGGGGGTTGGGGGGGGTGGTGGGATGGAGTGGGGGGGGGGTGGGGGGGGGCTCAGAAAGAGGTTAGTGGCAGTCATGTGATTGTGGCGCGTCGCCAAGGGCATTTCGGATGGACAATAAGTGCTGGCCACACGAGCAATGCTACGAACAAATAAAAATATCAAGTTTGAAGTGGTTCTAGCAGCAACACTGTGTCTGTGGATTAACACATATCAACAAAGTTAAGTTGGGTTGGCAGCAGCTTGGTATGTAACACATTCCGCACTAGTTAGATACAGAATGGAAACAATGACCCTTGCTGTTAACTGCAACTTACTAATGGAACTCTGTTAAAATTCAGTAAACATTTAATGACCTCAGCAAGGATCTTAGTCTCAGCTTAAAATAACAATTATCTCCAGTAGCTGTCAGAAGCACCTTGCTCTTTGATAGGTTTCACTGTTCAATTCTTGCCGCAACACATGAGACTTAAATCGATGCAATGGTATGCACTCGGCGAGCTTGCCCATGGTTTCCCGTTAAAAACAGCTGAGAAAGTTATTTCTAGTGCTTTCAGTTTTTACTAATGTGATGAAGTATATTTACTGCTGAACAAACTATCTATCTCTGAATAAAATGTTTTACAAGTGTGGAGTCCCATCCCCTCGGAATATAGGAGATGTTGGAGATTTGAAAAAAGTATAATTCCCGGTAGACATCCAGTGGTACTTTCAGCTTCCATTTCATATGGGCATTAACAGTCCAACTTTCCAGGTTGCATGATCAATGTCCAAAGTCTAAGCTTTTCGGTTTACCTCACCTCTGGACTTTGGCCTTAATTGAGTCAAATGTTTGCAACACAATCGAAGTACAGATTGATCTGGATCGTACAAGAGATGAGGAATTTCAGTTACATGGAGAAACGTTAGAAGCTGGGATTGTTCTAGAACAAGAAAGACTAAGGGAAGACTAAGGGAATAATATTATAGAAACCTAGAAACATTGAAAATAGGAGCAGGAGTGGCTCATTTAGTCCTTCAAGCCTGCTTGACCATTTGATATGATCGTAGCTGAGCCTCTATCACAACACCATACTCTCAATCTCTCTCCATACCCCTTGATACCTTTAGAGTCTAGGAATCTATTTCGTTCTTAAATATATTCAGTGATTTGGCCTCCACAGCTTTCTGTGGTAGAGAATTCCACAGATTCTCCACCTTCTGAGTGAAGAAATCCCTCCTCATCTCAGTCCTAAATGGCCTACCCCCTAACCCGAGTGTGACCACTTGTTCTAGACGCCCCCAGCCAGAGAAAACAGGATCCCTGCATCCAGTCTGTTCAGCCCTGTCAGAATGTTATGCATTTCAATTAGATTCCCTCACATTCTTCTAAATTCCAGTGAATACAGGCCCAGTCGACCCAGTCTCTCCTCATACGACAATCCTGCCACCCCAGGAATAAATTTGGAGAACTTTCACTGCACTCCCACTGTAGCAAGTATATGTTTTCTTAAATAAGATCATAACTGTACACAATACTCCCAGTTCGTTCTCACCAAGGCCCTGTACAAAACATCCTTGCTACTGTACTCAAGTCCTCTTGAAGGTCAACATACCATTTGCCTTCTCAACTGCTTGCTGTACCTGCATACTTGCTTTCAGTGACTGGCGTACCAGGACACCCAGATCCCTTTGTATGTCAACATTTCCCAATCCACCACCATTTAAATAATACTCTGCCATTCTGTTTCTCTGTTCAGAGAGGATAACTCTATATTTATCCATATTATATTGCATTTGTCACGCATTTGCCCACTCGCTCAACTTGTCCAAATCACCTTGAAACCTCTTAACATCTTCCTCACCACTCACATTTCCACCAAGGTTTGTGTCATCAGCAAAATTGTAAATATTATATTTGGTTCCCTCATCCCAATCATTGATATATTTAGTGAATAGCTGGGGTCCCAAGCACTGATCCCTGCAGGACCCCACTAGTCACTGCCTGCCACTTGGAAAGAGACCCATTTATTCCTGCTCTCTGTTTCCTTTCTGCTAACCAATTCTCAATCCACGCCAATACATTACCCTCAATCCCATGTGCTTTAATTCTGCACATTAACCTCTTATGTGGGACTTTATCAAATGCTTCCTGATAGTTATGAGAGGTTTTAATAAATAAGGAGAAACCTTCAACTGATTGGAAGGTCAGTAAGATGTTTTAAGATGATTTACGCAGTGAGTTGTGATCTGGAATGTGCTGCCTGACAAGATTCAATAGTAACTTTCAAAACTGCATCAGACACACTAGGTAAAAAGACATTGCCTCGCTTTGGGGAAAGAGTGGGGGTGGGGAACTAATTAAATAGCTCTTTCAAAGAACCACTAGCACAATGGGCTGAATGGCCTCCCTCTGTGCTGTAAGAATTTACATTTCTAACCAGACACTTTGGTATGAAGCGAATCCACCATGAATATGCAATGTTGCTCTGAACATCGGGAATCCATGGACTAAGCTGTACATGTCTGTAAGAGATGTTTTCTAATCAGGCTAGCACATTGTGATTTTTATCATTGAAACTAAGCCAGCCACCAGCTACATCTGATTTTACCTACGTGGAAAACTTTATCTCATGTTTTCTGTGACAATTGCTAAACATCAGTCAACCCCCTGCCAAGTTTGTACAGATTCATTTCGATAAAGCCGGAAATTAGCTTTTATTTGGAAATAACACTTCAGCCAAACAAAAAACGACAAATCCAAGATCGAAAAAGTTCTCCCAGATACATTGGGTGGGATTATACAGCGCTTTCTGCTGGCAGAACCTCCCAATCTTGATGGCAACCACCGACGGCGTGTTCCCTGGCAGTGGGATAGGCGGGCGATGCAAAATGGCATATATACCGGTGGGACTGGAAGATCCCACCGGCAGCCAATGGTGAATTGCCTGCACTGCTGGAAAACCATAAGACCATAAGACCAGAAACACACTGCTGGGGAGCTGGAAAATTCCACCCATTCTCTCTACATTGCAGTCTTCTCTGCCACTCTATCCTTTTCTCACTTTTTCAGTCACGGAGTGTTGACGCTGTTGCCAGCATTTATTGTCCATCCCTAATTTCCCTGGAGAAGGCAGTGGTGAGCCACCATATTGACAACTCAGTGGTTTGTGTGGCCATTTCAGAGGGTGATTAAGAGTCAACCACATTGCTGTGGGTCTGGAGTCCATGTAGGCCAGACCGGGTAAGGATGCAGATTTCCTTCCCGAAAGGACATCACTGAACCAGCTGAGTTTTTATGACATTGCAATAAAGCAGTAACTGAAATTATTTATTCAGGTCTTGGGGTGAGACTGAACCTTCAAACTTTAACTCAGACACAAATGCTCACTGAGTGACCCACTCTGTTTCCTGTATTTGCTTACGTTCATAGGGAACATTTTGTCTGATTAACAATCTCCCTTTCACCTCCAGCCACTTTGTTCTTGTATTTTTTAATAGATAAGTTTTATCTTCTCCTCTTAATTTTCCTTTTTGTTCTCCCCAAATAACAAAGACACCATTTAACAAAAAGAGAAAATGTTGGAAAATCTCAGCAGGTCTGACAGCACCTGTGAGGAGAGAATAGAGCCAACATTTCGAGTCTAGATGACCCTTTGCCAGAGCTGCCTGAGATGCCATTGAACCTGTTCTCCCTCGTCCAGATGAGTGACACAGTCTATGCCATGGGAACAGGAAATTTGAGCCAGTGGATCAAAGTCAGTGGCTGGCGTTTTCCACTCCTGTTGAGGACTGCTGGGTTTGGTATTGGGAGTGAGAAATATCACAAGGTGGCCAAAGTCGTGTTTTGCGTTAGTGTGGGAGCTTGCTACAATCAACCCGCTCCCATCAGTAACAGGCCACATTTCCTGCCATTCAATGTCAGGAGTTTCATTATAATACGTTTGCATCTCATTATCAGGCCCATTGACCAGAATCACAACCCCTCCCCCACCCTACCTACTGGGAGGATACCAGGGTAACACCAGGAAGGATGGCCCGACTAGAGAGGGGGCAAAATTTGACCTCCTCTTGGGGAATAAGGAAGGGCAGGTGACAGAAGTGTTAGTGAGGGATCACTTTGGGACCAGTGACCATAATTCCATTAGTTTTAAGATAGTTGTGGAGAATGATAAGTCTGGCCCAAAAGTTAAAATTCTAAATTGGGGCAAGGCCAATTTTGATGTTATCAGGCAGGAACTTTCAATAGTTAATTGGGGGAGTCTGTGGGAAGGCAAAGGGATGTCTGGTAAGTGGGAGGCTTTCAAAAGTATGTTAACCAGGGTTCAGGGGAAGCACATTCCTCTTAGAGTGAAGGGCAAGGCTGGTAGAATTAGGGAACCTTGGATGACACGTGATATTGAGGCCCTGATCAAGAGGAAGAAGGAGGCATATGACATGCATAGGCAGCTGGGATCAAGTGGATCCCTTGAAGAGTATAGAGGGTGTAGGAGTAGAGTTAAGAGAGAAATCAGGAGGGCAAGAAGGGGACACGAGATTGTTTGGCAGATAAGGCAAAGGAGAATCCAAAGAGCTTCTACAAATACATAAAGGGCAAAAGAGTAATTAGGGAGCGAGTAAGACCTTTTAAGGATCAACAAGGTCATCTCTGTGCGGATCCACAAGAGATGGGTGAGATCCTAAATAAATATTTCTCATCAGTATTCACGGTTGAGAAAAGCATGGATGTTAGGTAACTTGGGGAAATAAATAGCGATGTCTTGAGGAGTGTACATATAAAGCAGAGAAGGAGGTGCTGGAAGTCTTAAAGTACATCAAGGTAGATAAATCCCTAGGACCTGATGAGGTGTATCCCAGGGCATTGTGGGAGGCTACGGAGGAAATTGCGTGTCCCCTCACAGAGATATTTGAATCATCGGTTGTCACAGGTGAGGTGCCTGAAGTTTGGAAGGTGGCAAATGTTGTGCCTTTGTTTAAGAAGGGCTGCAGGGAAAAGCCTGGGAACTACAGGCCGGTGAGCCTCACATCTGTGGTGGTTAAGTTGTTAGAATGTATTTTGAGAGACAGGGCCTACAGGCATTAAAGATGCAAGGACTGATTAGAGACAGTCAGCATGGCTTTGTGACGGCACGGTAGCACAGTGGTTAGCACTGCTGCTTCACAGCTCCAGGGACCTGGGTTCGATTCCCGGCTTGGGTCACTGTCTGTGTGGAGTTTGCACATTCTCCTCGTGTCTGCGTGGGTTTCCTCCGGGTGCTCCGGTTTCCTCCCACAGTCCAAAGATGTGCGGGTTAGGTTGATTGGCCATGCTAAAATTGCCCCTTAGTGTCCTGGGATGTGTGGATTAGTGGGTAAAATGTGTAGGGATATGGGGGTAGGGCCTGGGTGGGATTGTGGTCGGTGCAGACTCGATGGGCCGAACGGCCTCTTTCTGTACTGTAGGGTTTCTATGATTCTGTGAGTGGAATATCATGTCTCACAAATTTGATTGAGTTTTTTGAAGGGGTAACCAAGAAGGCAGTGCAGTTTGGAGTTTGCACATTCTCCTCGTGCCTGCCTGGGTTTCCTCCAGGTGCTCTGGTTTCCTCTCACAGTCCAAAGATGTGCGGGTTAGGTTGATTGGCCATGCTAAAATTGCCCCTTAGTGTCCTGAGATGCGTAGGTTAGAGGGATTAGTGGGTAAAATATGTAGGGATATGGGGGTAGGGCCTGGGTGGGATTGTGGTCGGTGCAGACTCGATGGGCTGAATGGCCTCTTTCTGTTCTGTAGGGTTTCTATGATTCTATGAGGTGATGTTGTCCACATGGACTTTAGCAAGGCCTTTGACAAGGTACCGCATGGTAGGTTGTTGAAAGTGTTAAAGATCACGGGATCCAGGGTGAGGTATCTAAATGGATACAAAATTGGCTTCTGGGGTGGTTGTAGTGGGTTGTTTTTCAAATTGGAGGCCTGTGACCAACGGTGTGCCTCAGGGATCGGTGCTGGGTCCACTGTTATTTGTCATTTATATTAATGATTTGGATGAGAATATAGGAGGCATGGTTAGTAAATTTGCAGATGACTCCAAGATTGGTGGCATAATGGACAGTGAAGAAGGTTATCTCGGATTGCAACAGGATCTTGATCAATTGGGCCAGTGGGCTGATGAATGGCAGATGGAGTTTAATTTAGATAAATGCGAGGTGATGCATTTTGGTAGATCGAACCAGGGCAGGACTTACTCAGTTAATGGTAGGGCGTTGGGAAGAGCTATAGAACAAAGAATCTAGGGGTACAGGTTCATAACTCCTTGAAAGTGGAGTCACAGGTGGACAGTGTGGTGAAGAAGGCATTCGGCATGCTTGGTTTCATCGGTCAGAACATTGAATACAGGAATTGGGACGTCTTGTTGAAGTTGTACAAGACATTGGTAAGGCCACACTTGGAATACTGTGTGCAATTCTGGTCACCCTATTATAGAAAGGATATTATTAAACTAGAAAGAGTGCAGAAAAGATTTACTAGGATGCTACCGGGACTTGATGGTTTGAGTTATAAGGAGAGGCTGGATAGGCTGGGACTTTTTTCCCTGGAGCGTAGGAGGCTTTGGGGTGATCTTATAGAGGTCTATAAAATAATGGGGGGCATAGATCAGCTAGATAGTCAATATTTTTTCCCAAAGGTAGGGGAGTCTAAAACTAGAGGGCATAGGTTTAAGATGAGAGGGGCGAGATACAAAAGTGTCCGGATGGGCAATTTTTTCACACAGAGGGTGGTGTCTGGAACAAGCTGCCAGAGGTAGAAGTAGAGGCGGGTACAATTTTGTCTTTTAAAAAGCGTTTAGACAGTTTTGACATGGGTAAGATGGGTCTAGAAGGATATGGGCCAAATGCGGGCAATTGGGACTCGCAAAAAGGGGCGGCATGGACATGTTGGGCCGAAGGGCCTGTTTCCATGCTGTAAACCTCTACGAGTCTAACTGGGAGGGTACCAAGGTAACACTGGGAGGGTGCCAGGGTAACACTGAGAGGGAACTAGGGAGGAAGACTGGCTTCCACTCACTTAATGTTCAGCTGGTCTGTGACCACACAAAGAGAATCCGCCCTGTGAATGCTCGATTCTCAGGGAGTGTGCATGGCTCCTACTTTCTGAACCACTTTCAGATCCTTGACATGCTTTAGGGTCCAAAGAGGCTGCAGGGCTGCCTCCTCAGGGACAAGGGCTACCCACTGAGGAGATGGCTGATGACACCTGTGTGGAGGTGACAGAGTGTGGCTGAGCCTCATGCTGCAATTCACACTTTGCTGGAGCAGAGCAAAAGGAAGTTGAACATGATGTTCCGGTGTCTGGACCGGAGCCAATACAATCCACACAGGGTGTCATCCATCATGTTGCTTGTGCCCTGCACCAACCTGGTGCTGCAACGGGGGGGGAGGAACTGCCTGAAGAGGAGATGGAGAGCGGCAAGTTTCCTCTGATGAAGAGCACATCGAAGGGGATGAGGCTGAGGAAGTCCTTGAGGGAGAGGATATTGACCATGAGGATCTGGCAATGTACAGATGAGGCAGACAAGCACAGGATGCAGTCATTGCTGCTAGATTCATGGAAGGTGATGAGGAGATCCAGTGAGAACATCCCATAATCTTCACATCATATCTGTGAGCATTGCTCTCCTGTCTGACTGTGGCAGTGCACACTCCCTGTGAAAAGACTCCTGTCATGGGGAGGGAGCAGATTTTCATAGTCCCTACATTTCAGGAGGATAATGATGACTTGCTGTGGGGACAGTCCATATACCCTCACAGAGCTTCTGTGAATGTCTGACTCCTGTCTGGCTGATGGCAGCTCCTTTGCTCTCAATGACCAGGGTCATTCCGTGCTGGCATGGTGGGAAACATTTAACCTTTCCTGATCCTCTGGCATCCTTTGTGAGTTGTACCCTAGAGGGTCAGTGTCGCTCGAGGCTGAGGTAGATGGGATGGGAGGGGCCAGCACAGCTGAAAGGTACAGAGAGCTGACATTGACTGGAATAAGTGACTCCAGCCCTGTGCATTGTGGGAGACATCCTCATTCCCTACGAGATACAGAGATGACTGATGTGTTCAGTCACTGTGAAGGGACGCCATCAATGTGCTGGGAACCTTGCACAAAGCACAGGGAGGGAGCCCTGGACTGAGCACCCGGCTTTTATCTTGTGCTGGAGCCAGACTTTCAGATTGAAATGACAGGAACGCAGCTCTTCAGAACAAGGAGCTATTGAAAGAGGCAATTAGTGAGAGTTTAGTTACAGCTGATCCTCCTCTCGCTGGGTGTGTGTCTCTCCGCTACCAGGGTCAGTGAATTCCTCCTCTGCACTGCTCTCAAGGCTGGAGTCGAGGACCTCGCTGGTGGACTCCTTGGGCTGCTTTCCAGATGTGCCTATGAGAGAAATGAGTGGTTATTAGTGCATGACAGGCCCTTTGGAAACAAGAGGCATGATTTACAGCATTATTGTCTGATGGACGATACAGTGCTGGATCCTCATTTGGTTTATCGCTGTCGACCTCACTATCAGCACAGGAACGATCGACCTCCTCCCCGGCCAGTTGGATGGCTCTCTACTCAAAGTCGAGGAGCTTGAGTTCTGGCATTCCTCTGCCCGGCCGGATCTCTCTCTCTCTCGGTTGTGAGCAAACTTCTCCTGCATGGAAACAGATGGAGACAGTGTCATCAGGATGCATGCTGCGGCAGCTGATCAGGATGCCTGGCGTGTGTGGATGGTAGGTGGGAGCAGTGAGGTGATGAGGACATGACCACTGGGGAGATGAGAGTGCGTGTGGAAGAGCGAGTGACGGTGTCCCTAGAGCTGATAGTGAGTGAGATCCCTGTGGATGTGCAATGAGTGTGTGTGTGAGTGATGAGAAGAGTGACTTACCCTGGCAGAGCGGAGATCATTCATCCTCTTGCAGCTGGACGGCTGTCCTCTTCAGCAGGGCAGTGGCACTCAGCTGCTCCCGCCTCCCATGCCGGGTTAGTGACCTTGCTGCTGGGCCTCCCTGCAGGGCGTGGATAGTTTATGTCATGGTGGGCCTCAACACCACCAAGAGGTCCCTCCAGGGAGGCGCCAGAGAATCTCGGAGCAGGTTTCTTGGCAGCCATCACTTCCCAGTGGGCTGAGAAGTGTCGGCCATGCACTGGCACGGCCTACAAATATAGCGTTCCGTGATTGTGGTGCTGAAGTGATGGCAGGGCAGGCGAGACAGAAGCCGCCCTGTCAGCAATACCACATGGAAGCCATGAATGAAAGTTATTGGCACATAGTGCCGCATGTTTTGATGGGAAAAGACACCATTGCCGTCACTTTTCCCACTCGCCGTCATCCCTTGGTGATTTCGGGAAAATTTCGGCCAGTGTTTATACAGCACACGCCTCTCAAAATCTCATCAAATTCCAATCATGTCTCTCAATTTCCTTCTCCTTCTATGTACGCCTTCACTTCAATCCATCAATGCTCCAATCACTCCATCTGGCAGCAATCCCACATTCACACCATTCTGAATGAAATTCTTCTTCAGTCAGTGGGTATTTTATATTTATGTTGCATTGTTTTGAACTCAGACAACAACAACATCAACAACTTACTTTTATATAGCACCTTTAGCACATTGAAGCTTCCCAAGGCACTTCCCATGAGTATTATAAAACACAATTTGACACCAAGCTATATAAGGATATCTTAAGTCAGATGACAAAAAGCTTATTCACAGAGGTAACTTCTGAGGAGGGGCAAAAGGAGATGGAGAGGTGAGGAGGTGTAGGAAGAGAATTCCACAGCTTGTGGCTTAGGCAACTGAAGGCACGCCCGCCAATGATGGAGTGATTAGAACCTGGAATGCACAAGAGGCCAAATTTGGAGGAGCGTAGGAATCTCGGAAGTTTGTGTCGTGGAGGAAGGTGCGGCAAGGCCATTGAGGGATTTGAAACACATGCATTGCTTGGCCGGGATTCAAAAGGGGAAACAATTTCTTCATATCTGCTCTACCAAACCCCTTCAGAAAGTGAAAGATGTTGGTCTATCTCGTTTCAGTTGTCTCTTTTAATAGAGAAGGAGCTGCAGTCTGTTTAAATCTTTCCTGTTTCCCAAATCCAGTGACATCCTTGTAATTATTTTCTGCATTTCTTCCATTGGTCCAATATCTTGAGTGTGGGAGATTATGGCTGGTGTTGAAGGGTTATTTACCTTCTTTGTTACAGGTTGATTTCACAAAGTGTTATCCTTGAGACAGCTGACTGCTTCTGGACAAGTGAACATTTGATTGGGGATCTCAAGCAGTGCTTGGGCCCTTTATTTAAGATGTGAAATGCTATGCGTCTGCTTCAGGCCCGGTTTTACCATCACATTGCGCCCATTTTCGGGTGTGAAAACGTGGTAAAGTTGGGCATAAGGCGAGTAGTGCAATCCGCGCCTGCCTCCACGCCGATTCCCCCTTTACCAAGGCCTGAAAATGGCTGCGATCGGGACTGCTATTTAAATTCATTTGCATGCATTTAAATTGACTTAATGGGCTGCACGCCCAACCTCACCGACACTTCCCCCTTTACCACCACGTTCGCCCATCCAGAATCAGCGCAAAACAGACATGCTCCACAAAAGTCTGATTTGGGCACTCCAGTTAGTGAGGAGGTAAATCCCGAGTGTCCGATGGCTTCCTGCTTGAAATCGGTGGCGGGGGGGGGGGGGGGGGGGGGGGGGGGGGGGGGGGGGGGGTGGAAGGGGGGTCCACTGCCACTCTGCCTGAGATCAGTGGGGGGAAGGGGGGAGGGTCCAGGGGGTGGCGGGGGGGGTGGGGGGAGGGTCCATGATCAGTCTGGGTGGCGGAGGGGGTGGGGGGATAAGGGTGTTAGTAATGTTGTGGGGGTGGGGCAATGTCTGTGGGGGTCAGGGGGGAGGCATTATCCAGCCCGGGAGCGATGTGGCAGGGGACCCGCATTCTATCACATTTTTTCTGCGCATGCGCAGTTGGAGGCGCCGATTGGAGCTGCAGGATTTTGGGGGCGTTAAGCCCCGCCCACAGGCTTGTGCAGCGCGATTCGGAATCGCTGATATTTTTTCAGGCAGAGTGCGTATGGGGGCGCCTGAGAACGGGTCTAAAAGTCGGATCTGAAACTATAGTGTAGATTAGAGGGGCTTTAGATTGGTACCACTGGTCGGCGCAACATCGAGGGCCGAAGGGCCTGTACTGCGCTGTAATGTTCTATGTTCTATGAAACACTCCCAGTTTCAAGTCCGCCCAGCACTTAGAATCAAAATGGAAAAATAGGACCCATAGGGTTTGTGCTTGTCCAATTTGACATGCAGTTCATACTTGGCTGGAAAGGTGTAGGTGTTTCCTATCCACCATTTTGGGGTTTTGTGCTCCCAGCTTTCTGGCACAATGCAGCTCAATTCCTGAACCCATATCTCTAACTCCTAAGGGCTGATTGAAGAGTTCTGAACTGATTGTCAGCTTTTGCTCATTTTCTAAGTGGTATGGCTGCTAAACACGGGTACATGTTAACACGGCACGCAAGGGACCATCTACCAACAGGTGTAAAAATGTTTTTTTTATGAGAAACTTAAAAAGGCAGAGTACCCAACGCTGAAAACAACCCTCCCTGTGGTAATGGTCTCTTTTCAACAAATTACACACACATACACTCCCAGTAACTGGTGGTTGAAAATATTAATTATTTAATCTCTGGCAAGTGTGTTTTGTTTAATATATAAAAACCTAATTTTACTTTTTTGTCTAAAAGTTTGCAGCCGGTTACTTAACTATGGAAAGCTAGAGATTGACTGAGAATGAGCTGGTGGGGCGTA
Organism: Mustelus asterias; assembly: GCF_964213995.1. Lineage (NCBI taxonomy): Eukaryota > Metazoa > Chordata > Chondrichthyes > Carcharhiniformes > Triakidae > Mustelus > Mustelus asterias. The sequence goes on from NC_135821.1 coordinate 79,381,176, forward strand.
TGAGCTGTAATAATGTTTAAAAGATAGACAGAGGCTGAAGAAAGAGATTGAAAATAATAATGATGCCATTTTAGAATAGGAGTAAGATGTTCACTGATAGCTGGCATATTGTTTAGCTTCTCTCCTCAGCAAGGTTGGCAGAGTCACTTCAAAACAGTCCCAGTGACATGGCAGGATCCTTTATGATGTGGAGATGCTGGCGTTGGGCTGGGGTAAACACAGTAAGAAGTTTAACAACACCAGGTTAAAGTCCAACAGGTTTATTTGGTAGCCTGGCTACCAAATAAACCTGTTGGACTTTAACCTAGTGTTGTTAAACTTCTTACTGTGAGGATCCTTTATGCCACTTTACCCAACTATTTTCCCCAAAGTTTCTCAACAGTAACAAAGCAGCCTTTAAGGTGTCAGTAGGTTCTTCTCTTTACATCCTGTGCAAGCTAAACCTCAACTCTGCAAATGCATATGTTAAACTGCACAATTAATAAGACAGAAACCGCAACAATGATGCTGTGGTCAAACACATGCTCTGAGCAATAGAATGAAGATAGAACCTTGACAGATGACTGACGTAGACGCACTCAGTCAGATGCAGAATGCATCTAATCCAGTTTCTTATTTAAAAAATCAACAAGAACAAGAAATATATTTACATGTGCCACTTCTCAAGTAAATGCTTATTCCAGAATTGGGGAAATTGTATCTGTGATCTGCCAAAATGTATTGGATTTTACCTGCAGATCATCTTACAGTAACACTGTGTCCTGAATAATACAGTAAGAAGTCTCACAAAACCAGGTTAAAGTTTAACAGGTTTATTTGGTAGCAAAGGCCACTAGCTTTCGGAGCGCTGCTGCACTTACCTGGTGAAGGAGCAGCGCTCTGAAAGCTAGTGGCTTTTGCTACCAAATAAACCTGCTGGATTTTAACCTGGTGTTGTGAGACTTCTTACTGTGCCCAGTCCAGTCCAACGCCGGCATCTCCATATCCTGAATAATAACCATCTTTTTAAGATAAATGTAAACTGAGTGGTGGGTTTGTTATTTAATATTTTCTAAAGTGATACATTGGTAATTTAATCAGATTTGACAAAGTGTCTTTTAAGTAACTGAATTCATTTAAAGCAAGAAGTCAGCTTCTGTACAAAACATTTATAGTTAAGCTTTGGAAACCTGGAATCTTTATTTTCCAAGAATCAAGAGTACATTAGAATCTTTTTAAATGTAACACTAACTGAGACATATGAAGCATAAGGCACTGAGATCCTTTCTGCTTCTAAACAGGGCTCCAGATAACAGGGGGCAAGAGACCCATTTGGCTAGAAACTCAGCTGTAAACAGTGTACACCTGGAGTCATGGAGAGATGTAGTAAAGTTACCTGCTGTAACTGAAACAGTTATATACAGACAGTATAAACATTGTATTTCTTTAAACATCATTTATTTCCTTATTGCTTCAGCCATCTCCTGAGAGGCAAGGGCAATGTGAACACTTGGCCTTCTCCAAAACTTCTCAAATGAAGTTAAATACTGGACCTGATGACAGTTGATGAAGATGAACCGAAAAGCGTCAGCGGGAAATGAGAGAATTGATTGGGATATAAAGAAGCCAAAGTAATCTGAGGATAAGATTTATGGGTAGGACTTGTGTGCTTAAGAAATTGGGTCATACGCTTGCAATAAAGAAATTATCAAGTCATAAAATCCCTACAGTACAGAAGGAAGCCATTCAGCCCATCGAGTCTGTACCGACCACAATTCCACCCAGGCCCTAATCCCGCAACCCTCATTTACCCTGCTAATCCGCCTGACACTAAGGTCAATTACCATGGCCAATCAACCTAACCCGCACATCTTTGGAGTGTGGGAGGAAACCAGAGCACCTGGAGGAAGCCTATGCAGGAGAAAGTGCAAACTCCACACAGGCAGTGACCCGAGGCTGGAATTGAACCTGGCTCCTTGGCACTGTGAGGCAGCAGTGCTAACCACTGTGCCACCTTGCCGCCCCCTAAACAATAAAAAATTATTTGGTGTTTTTCAAAGTGTGTGAAAAGGAAACATTTTCCATTCCAAACACCTGGGTGGCCTCAGACTCAAATGGATACAGAAGAAAGAGTTCCTCTCCATTGCTGAGACCAGGTGTTACAGCCTCAGTTTTACAGCAACCTGAACTGTCTTTGTATAATATCTTTCTATTTACTACAGCATTCTGTGACATATTCGAGTAGGGTTCCCAACCATGTGTGTTGTCGGTTGGTGTTCCTTAAGAGTTGGTTTGAGATTGTCTCACCTCAAGGTATCTGGCCATTTCTCCTGTACAATGGTAGAACTGTTCCTCTTTAACGCAAACTGCTCTTAGTATATTTCTCCTATTGTTATATAAACTGAAATACGTTTCCACTGAACTTCAATCTGCTATTGAAACAAATGCACCTGCAGTGAGGAACCCCAGAGATTAGTCTCAACAGCCTTCTCAGCTTTTCTGCTATTTGCTCTTTGTGAAAGGAAGTGGTTGGTTACCATTTGCTTGCATTGCAGATAGGGTGATGTGTCAGAGAGGACAAAGCATCTCTGAAGTAAACGGCATATCTGATCAAAAGGTGTTCAGCAATCAAGTAGCAATAATGTGCGAAGAATAGACAAATGAATTCTGGGTTTACTTCATTGCGATTGTGCTTGTATGATTTCATATTGCCTTGAAATCCACATTAAACCATCTTGGACTAGAGGAATACCAACATTTTCATCCACTGTGCCAGTGATATCATGTAGAGGGGATAGAGTTCACAAGCAGATAAAAGGGTAAGTGGAAAGTTTTTGAGGATCTTCTGCAGCAACTTACACAAAACTCAGTCTCTACAGCTCTGAAAAATCTCACAAAGTCATCTGTCTTTGTATAATATCTTTCTATTTACTCCAGCATTCTGTGACATATTCGAGTAGGGTTCCCAACCATGTGTGTTGTCGGTTGGTGAGAGTGAACTTTTCTCTTTGTGAATTATTCTTATAGAAGTGGGATTTATAGTGAAGTAAATTTGTAACCCCTTCTCCCTGGGATTGAGAGCAACTGAGCCATTTGTAAACTTTCACAGAAAGAAATTGATCTTTGGATGGAGTTAACTAACTAGCACCAGGAAACTGAAGTACTCATTAGTGTCCAGTGTATCAGAAGGTGATACACAACATGATTCTAACTCCTGCAATCCACCAGATGAATGCATTTAATGCCCTAAACTGCAGCATTTAAGTACAGTAAGAAGTCTCACAACACCAGGTTAAAGTCCAACAGGTTTATTTGGTAGCAAATACCATAAGCTTTCGGAGCGCTGCTCCTTAGTCAGATGGAGTGTCTTAAAGACCTGGCTGGCTGTAGAGATTTGCATTCTAATCAGTATTCTGTAACTTGATTTCTGTGTCTGTGCACTGTTTGAGAGCACATTTCCACTCCATCTGACGAAGGAGCAGCGCTCCGAAAGCTTATGGTATTTGCTACCAAATAAACCTGTTGGACTGTAACCTGGTGTTGTGAGACTTCTTACTGTGCTCACCCCAGTCCAACGCCGGCATCTCCACAGCATTTAAGTACGCCATATTATAAAATGTACTGCAACAAACCACAAACCCTAACTGAGAGTATTAAAAGACAAAATGTCCCTTATCAAAGCAACCCCGTTCAATAAGTAGAAAACTCTATTCGAGTGTCCTATTTTTTCAGTTGAGACATATCTGACCATTAAAACAAAGCTGTGGGAAAAATCTGGCCAGAAAAACTGACTAACGTCTGATCTCAGAAAGAATTCTACCCGTTCAAGGAGTTGAGACGCTTATTTTTAACAAATGCTAACATTCTGTTCAGGACACATTCTTATTGTCTTATTGACTCATTTTTAACCTTCAAATAAATTCTCTTTCTGCTAAATTTTAAGCATTGCAAATACCATTTTAAACTCTTTGAGTAGTCACATGTACAGTACCTTTTTTCTGAATATATACAATACTTATACTCGGAAAGCACAATGAATGTACAGCCAGGAGTGGGATGATCAACAAACCATTTTGTAGCCATAGATATGTCCACATTGATATTCAATATTCTGCCATTCATGTGTATTCCACTTGAAGATAGGTCCTTGGCTCATTGTTTGCCAATGTTTCATCCTGAGCTGTTTCCTTGACTGTTTTTGTCAGCGGTGGTTTTGCTATTGCCTTCCACTCTCATGAGTCGGGCAGGAGGCAGGTTCCAAGGCTACTTCGGCCAGATAAGGAACTTAACCTGTTTCGTTAGTGCTTTTCTGAACTACGAACTAGCCGTCTATCTCACAGTGCTAATTGCCCCACTTTCAAACATTGCATTCTCTTTAATATAAGTTAGGGAAAGATATGAAATGAAAATACATTGATATTTCAAAACTGGAGAAAACTTTGTTCTTAAAAATATTAATAATATCAATAATGTGCTGTAAATATTTAATGAATACATTCACAATGTCAATCATCATCTTGGACAGGAATAGCTGTAAAATGGCATGAAGTTAAAGAGAGGAGAAAATGAACAAATGTAACAGTTTTGGGTTGCTCGTGTGTATTCTGGATCACTTTCTGCTGAAGTTCGCCTCCTGTGCCTCAGTGTAAAATTCCTATTATCCCAGGACAGTTATGTAAAGCAAAGACATGCATATATTTGCATCAACTTACCTATAAACAAAATAAAATATGTAGCCCCAATCCAAAAACATAGAACATAGAACATACAGCACAGAACAGGCCCTTCGGCCCACGATGTTGTGCCGAGCTTTATCTGAAACCAAGATCAAGCTATCCCACTCCCTATCATCCTGGTGTGCTCCATGTGCCTATCCAATAACCGCTTAAATGTTCCTAAAGTGTCTGACTCCACTATCACTGCAGGCAGTCCATTCCATACCCCAACCACTCTCTGCGTAAAGAAACATTAATGATTGCAACTGATTCTCCTTAAAGCTGGGGACATAACAACTCTATTAAATTGGTCCTTAATGTCAATTAAAATCTCTCTATTTGCAAAGGCTTAAACCTTGGAGATTTCATGGAACAAGCCACATTCTGGATTCACCACCCCCCAGGATCTGGTTGTTAATTTAAATTCATTCTGATTTGCTGTCCATTATATTTGTCATCATTCAGTGAAGATTGCATAGTGGATCTCTCTTGTATTGAACATTTGAAAATTCACGTGCCTCTTCCATTACAGTGAAATCCACTTCGAACAAACACACTTACTGTGATGAAATGGTTTAAGAAGTGGAATTAGAATCAAAAGTGGGAAGTATTTTGGGAATTCTAAATTCCACTCTAAGAGGAATTTTAATAGTAAAGTGTTTCACTGTGTATCATCTTAACAACCTGTATTTAGAACCTTCATTTAGGAAAACATCTCAATAGAAATTGACACCAAACTAAAGAAGGAAAGATTAGGATAGGTGACTGAAAAGCTTAGTCAAAACGATAAGTTTTAAGAAGTATCTTGAGGGAGGAGAGAGAGGTAGAGGCAAAGACATGATACAATGAAATTTTCAGCGCTTGGAACATAAACAGCGATTGGTGGAGTAGAGGGAGTGAAGGAAGCATAGCAGTCCACAACTGCAGGAACACTGAGGGCTATGGAGCTGGAGGAGGTTAAAGAGAATCATGGAATTGCTCAGTGCCCATTGTGCCTGCACCAACTCTCCGAATGGGCAATTCACTTATTGCCCTTTCACTGCCTTCTCCCCATAACCCAGCACAATCTTCCTTCTCAGATAACGGTCTAATTCCTTTTTGAAAGCCTCGATTGAACCTACCTCCACCACACTCTCAGGCAGCACATTCCAGACATTGACCAATTGCCAAGCAAAAAAGATTTTCCTCATGTCACTTTTGCTTCTTTTACTAATTACCTTAAATCTGTGCCCTCACACTCTCAACCCTTTCATAAATGGGGACAGTTTCTCTCTCTATCCAGATTCTGATTTTGAATACCTCCATCAAATCTCTTCAGCCTTCTTTTCTCCCAGGAAAACAGTCCTGACTTCTCCAATCTATCTTAATGATGGTGGCACGGTGGCACAGCGGTTAGCACTGTTGCCTCACAGCGCCAGGGACCTGGGTTCAATTCCGACCTTGGGTGTCTATCTGTGCGGAGTTTGCACCTTCTTCCCGTGTCTGCATGGGTTTCCTCCGAGTGCTCTGGTTTTCTCCAACACGTCAAAGATGTGCGGGTTCGGTGAATTGGCCATGACTAAATTGCCCCTTAGTGTCAGTGGGATTAGCAAGGTAAATACATGGAGTTACGGAGATAGGGATTGGGTGGGATTGTTATCAGTGCAGGCTTGATGGGCCGAATGGTCTCCTTTTGCACTGCAGGGAATCTATTCTATTCTAATTTCTTCATCCCTGGAACCATTCTCATGAACCTTTTCTGTAATCTCTCCAATACCTTCACATCCTTCCTAAAGTGTGACACCAGGAACCGGATGCAACATTCCTGCTGAGGTCGAAGATGTGTTTTATACAAGTTTAACATAACCTTCCTTGCTCTTTTACTCTGTGCCCCATTAATGATGCCTAGGATACTGGTTGCTGTATGAATCACTCTCAACCTGCCTGCTATTTTCAATGACTTATGCCCGCAAATACCCAGCTCCCTTTCCTCCTGCATTCACTTCAGAATTATATCCTTTATTTTATTTTGTCTCTCCATGCTTTTGCGACCAAAATGAATCACTTCACATTTCTCTGCATTGAACCTCATCTGCCACATGTCTGCACATTCCACCAACTTGTCTCTGTCCTTTTGAAGTTGTACCCTATCCTCCTCACAGTTCACAATGCTTCCAAGTTTTGTATCATCCATAAGTTTTGAAATTGTTACCTGTACAATAAGGTCACTGTCATTAATATATATCAGAAAAGGCAGTGGTTCCGACACTGATGCCAGGGGAACTCCGTTACAAACCTTCCTCCAGCTCGAAAAACATCTATTAACCGTTACCCTGTTTCCTGTCACTCAGCCAGTTTTGTATCCATGTTGCTACAGTCTCTTTTATTCCATGAGCTATAACTTCATTCACAAGTTTATTTTGTGGCACTGTATAAAATGCCTTTTGGAAGTCTGTGTATACTACATCAACAGCATTGCCCTCATTGACCCTTTCTGTTACCTCATCAAAAAATCTCCAGCAAGTTAAAGCATCATGTTTTCCCTGAGAAAATCTATGCTGGCTTTCCTTAATTAACCCACATTTGTCCATATGACTATTAATTTTGTCCCAAATTATTGTTTCTAGAAGTTTCCCCACCACCAATGTTAAACCGACTGGTCTGTAGTTGCTGGGCTTATCTTCACATCCTTTTTTGAAGAAGGGCATAATGTTTGTAATTCTTCAGTCCTCTGGCACCCACCTGAGACTAAGAAAGTTTGAAAAATTACAGCCACAGTTTCCACTCTTACTTCCCTCAGTATCCCTGGTTACATCTCATATGTTCCCAGTGCCTTATCAACTTTAAGTACAGACAGCCTATTCAATAAGTCCTCTTTATCAATTTCAAACCCTTTTACTATCTGAATTACCTCCTTTTCACCAGGCTTGGATAGTATCTTCTCCAGTGATAAAAACAGATGCAAAGTACTACCTCAGCCATGCCCCTGTCTCGATGAGTAAATTCACGTTTTGGTCCTTCATCAGCCCAATTCCGCTTTTTGCCAACCTTTTACCGTTTATATGCCTATCAAAGACTTTGTGATTTCCTTTTATGTTAGCTGCCAGTCTCTCTTTATACTCCCTCTTTGCTCCTCTCATTTGCTTTTCCACCTCTGCTCTGATCCCTCTGTATTTCCTCTAGTTCCCAATTGCGGTTTCTACCTGACATCTGTCATAAGCACTCTTTTTCTTCTTTATCTTAATTTCTCTCTCTTTTATCCAGGCAGCTCTGGATTTGTTTGCCCTAGCTTTCAAGGGAATACACCTTGACTGTGTCTGAATGACCTCTTCTTTGAAGGGAGCCCATTGTTCAGCTACTGTTTTCTCCTGCTAACATTTGACTCCGAGTTATTCAGCTCAGATTCATTTATTGAAGTTGGCTTTCTCCAGGTTAAATACTTTTATGCTGTTTGTTCATTGTCCTTTTCGGTAGTCAGCCTAAATCTTATGATACAATGATCACTCTGCCCTAAATGTTTTCTCGCCCGTGGCTGAAATTTTCTGGTATTGCTGCAGTGAATGGAGTTTTGGTTGAACACCAAATTTTCCCACCCTTGATCCAATTGACCCAGGAACCCAGTTCAGCAGTGCCTCCATTCACGTTGGACTGGACACATACTGCTGTGGAAAGATTCTCCTGAATACACTCTAGGAGCTTTTGCCTTCTCTGCCCTTTGAACTACTTCTATCCCAGTCTATATTTGGGTATCTAAAGTCCCCCCCATTGTAACAACTCTATATTTTTTCCACCTCTATAATTGCCTTGAGATAGGGAAGATTGAGATCAGGGAAAGATTGAGAATTGTAAAGTTGAAGAATTGGTGTGCCAGAAGCCAATGTGAATCAGTGAGTGTGAGCACAGGGGTAATGGATGAGCAGGATTCAGTGTGGGTAAAAATACAGCCAGCAGAGTTTTGCATGAGCTCGAGGTTGTTGGAACATGGAAGTTGGGAGATTAGCCATTAAACAGTGGAATTGTTGAGTCTGGAGTAGCAAAACATTGGAGATGGAATTCAATGGGAGGCAGGGATGGAGACGGCAAGGTTATTCTATTGAATGTTATAAAAGTAAAAGCAGAAAACGGAATCATAAAATAATCATGTATGCGCAACTCTTTATCAAACTGTCTCAGGAATTGTGATATGGTTTTAATTTTGCTATAGATCTTATTTTTTTAACCCAAATTATATATCAGTGAAATTTCATGGCAGCTATAATTTGTGATTTGATATTTTCAGCACTGAATTACAGAAAAATCTTACTAATGGAATCTTACTGTTTACCGGACAAAATATGAAAGAACACTTAACAATAAATATGTATTTCAGATACTAATATTCATTTAAATAGCTCATCACTTGCAGTTTATCTTTTAAATTTAAATTGTTTGTCACTCGTTATCCATCAACACTTTAATAATTGCAATAAAATGTTAATTTCAGCTCGCAAAGTATATACACTTAATCATTACAGGAATTGAAAAGTGAAGTATTTTAACCACATGTGAATATTAAAATGTTCTAGTTAAGACTTGAGCATGAGTGTGAAAACATCCTGACTAAATTTCCAACCACACTGACAGGAATAAGGTGGAAACCGGTTTAATCCTCAGAGCACCAATAAAGTCAGTGTTGGCGGAGAGTATATTGATGTGTATCCGTTCTGATTGTTACAGCACAATGCAGGATTGAGAGGGCACGCAGGGTGGTGTATGTCATGTCAACTATTTTTATTTTAGAAGAATTATTTTTATTTTAAATATTTTATTTGTTTCTCTATATTCAGAATTTGTTTATTAGTAGCACGTGTCAACCAGACAACTGATTAGCAGCGATACAGAAATGCTGCATCCAGGATGTCAACATTGGAGTGCCAATTATAAAAAGCAGACATCTTTTCTACTGCAGCTGCAGGATTTTCCAATGAACAAGAAAGGGTGCATGTTCCCCCATTAACATCAATGGGGAGCATTTCTATCAGTGTAGTCCAGGTGATAGTCAGAAAAACGTTCTGAAATCACAGCATTCTTGAGATGAGCTAAAATCTCTTTATACTTTGTGTAGCTGCTACTACAGAATCCCGCACTCTCCATATTTCAGGATTTCTCCGCATTTATCAGGATCTTGCTAATGACTTCCACATTACAAAAATTAATCTGTTTGGAAAAAACTATTTTGTCCAACAGCTTGGCATGTTTTGAAAGGATAGTCCAGCTCTATACACCAGATAGAGTCTATCAGATCTGGACATGCACATACCCAGTCTGAAAAAATGGAACAAAAGTTACTGAACGACCCTGGTTGTCAAGTTAACAAACTCTTCCATCAGCTTAAATATGGCTGCAGTCTGGCAGAACAGTGTTTTAAATGTGATATTTAAATAAAAAGGATTTCCCCAGTGGATGTCTAAACTTTAATTTTTCATAATGCCCTCTCCCCTCCTTCAAATAAGTGAGTAACAATTTCCCACGATGACCTCAAATGTATTTGAAGTAGCCAAGGCTCCTGAGCATGTGACATTTTGATCAGGATGCTTTTTAATTTGTTAAAATTCTTTGGAGTCTGCGTTTAAAGTAAACACATTGCTCTTCCTGTTTTGAAGTATCGTTTGCTTTTTTTTCCGTACTATTTATTATTTTGGGGCTTTATAACCTCCCTTTAAATATTTCTTGATAAATGAGCTAGATTTAACACACAAGCAGTTTGATAGTTTTTGGGTAGAATTTCAGTCATCAACAGTTGTCCCAACTTGTTTCCTCCGACTTGGCAGCAAGGAATTGTTTTGATGAGAAGCACAAGGATAGCATGGTTTGCGAGCTGTCTCCAATTGAAACTGAGGCACACCCAGCTAAAATCTACATTAAATCCGTAGACTGTTCCACAGGACCTGGATTAAATAATAAATCTGAATTCCATTCTTCCATACTATAGTTAGAGAAATCGCATTGTGAGGAATTGGGAGTTGTCTCAACTCTGCTGAAGTTTGCAATTTAAGATGAGTCCAGAACGTTTATCTATTTCCTTCTTTCAGGGGCTGTGGGTCTCGCTGGCAAGGCCGGCATTTGTTACATATCCCTTTTTGGCTCTTAAACTGAGGGCAGTTAAGAGTCAACCTGATTGCTGTGGGTCTGGAGTCACATGTTGGTCAGGCCAGGTAACGATGGCAGATTTCCTTCCTACAAAGACATTAGTGAACCAGATTGGTGAATCTTAGGGGAGGCAGTGGCATCGTTGCAATTTTATTGGACAAATAATGAAGAGGTCCAGGCTAATGGTCTGGGGTCACAGGTTCAAATCCTGAAAAGGCAGCTGGTGGAATTTAAATACAATTAGTAAATCTGGAATTGAAAACTTGTCTCAGTGATGGTGACCCTGAAATGATTACCATAAAAACTGATCCAATTTAATAAGGCTTTAAAGAGAATCTTGTCTGAGAGGAACAATCTAATCGCAGCTTTAATAAATGGCCAAGATCCCCAACAATATACAAGCTCCACCTTGTTATAAAGCGTACCTCAGATGCTACAAAATATTTCAATTGCAGTCATTTGCTTATTGGATTCAACAAATTCCTAATGATTTACCAAATTCAAACAAAGAACAAAGAGCAGTACAGCACAGGAACAAGCCCTCCGTCCCACCAAGCCTGCGCCGATCACATTCCCTGTCTAGACCAACCGCCTGTATCCCTCTATGCCCCGTCTGTTCATGTGTCTATCCAGATAAGTCTTAAATGTGGCTAACGTAACTGCCTCAACCACCTCACTTGGCAGCGCATTCCAGGCCCCCACCACCCTCTGTGTAAAAAAACTTCCCCCCCACACATCTCCACTGAACCTTTCCCCCCTTACCTTGAACTTGTGCCCCCTTGTAATTGTCATTTCTGCCCCGGGAAAAAGCTTCCAACTGTTCACTCTATCTATACCCTCCATTCCCTTTGAATTGATGAACACTGCTTCACAGACCAGCTGTGTAATATTTAATTGCAAATAACATGCAATAATTAGCAAATAGTAAATGGAATCTAGTTACAATTTAAATTAGATTATCCTTCAAATGAACACTATACCATATCAATCTGAGCAGCAACTCAGAAAAGGTTCCTGTTAAATTTGACCTGAAATTATAGGCATTCTTTCAGCCGTAACTTCTGGCATTCTCACTGGGCTTTTATTTTAAATGTGATGGATCTTTGTCATAATGTACTGGTAGTTTGAACATGAAAAGCAAGCAGGCTTAACTTTAATAGACTTTGGCAAACAGAGAGATCCTTGTCCAAAAGCGAAAATGCTGGAAAATCTCAGCAGGTTTGGCAGCATCTGGAAGGAGAGAAAAGGGCTGACGTTTTGAGTCCAGATGACCCTTTGTCAAAGAGAGATCCTTGTCCCTTCTTCTCTTCTGCATTCCCTGCACAACCATCTCAATCCATCCAAGCAAAAATGGAGCAAAATGCATGATGCAATGGGCCTGTAATAGGCTTACACATTGCAGGACAGTCATGCCACAAAGTACTGGGCTTCGCTGGAACTGGTGAGGCACCATATTTGGCTGTGGAGCCTGGTATGGGTCCTGTACTCTGAAACTTCAGCTTCAGTTTCATCCCTCCATCCCTGTGATCACTATACACAATCAATACAAGTGAATTTGATTATCTATAACCTTAAATACAGGGACAGAGCATAATGGGTTAATTATCTTTGAATTAATTGAATTCATGATATTTCTTAAATGAACAAATGTATTGCATAAGCATAGCAAATTTGTCCTTCTTTTCTAGTCTGTTGCTCAAATTTTCCAAATCTCAGGCAGGATTTGTTTTTCTGAGGTCTTATTTGATTCAAACATAGGTTTTCAAACTATTTACTTTGAAACCTGATGTGTGAACACCAAGATCATTCAGGTCGAGGTTTCCAGACTCAGTTAACAATACTTCCTAAATGCTCCTATTTAACTAAAGCAAGCAAAATTCCAAAAGTGATAGTAATTTGCACTGCCTTGTGAGATAAAGGAGCTGGTTCTCATGTCTGAGAGCAGTCAGGTAAGCTTTCACAATGGAAGAAATCACTTCCTTAAAAGAATATTATGATGAATTAAGTTAAAGAAATAAATCATTTTGATTTTTATGTTAAAAAAAGAGATTCATTGTGCCTTTCATGACCATGGGATTTCTCAGGATGCTTTCCAGTCAATGAACATTTTTGAAGTGTAGTCACTGTTGCAATGTTAGGAATGTGCACAGCAAGATCCCACGAAAAACAACATGACGATGATCAGAGAGCATCTGTTTGCATCATGTTGACTGAATGATATAAAAATGGACCTCAGAACACAAAAGATAACTCCCCTGCTCTTCTTCAGAATAGTGACATGGAATTATTTTTACACACACCTGACAGAACCTGAGGCCTCGGTTTAACATTTTATCCAAGTGGAAAGCACTGTGCCGTCAGTATGACATAGTGTTAGCTTTGATTTTTACATTTGAGTAGAACTTGAACCCAGGATCATCTAACTCAGAAGCAACAGCTCTACTCAGCTGTAATCACTTTTAAACTCCATTTTAGTATCCAGATCAAAACATAAGCTGTTGTAAACTGGTCCTCAAACTGTATTTTAATTTACTCTGTTAAAGCAGTTACAGTTTGCACCTGAATACTAAGTTAGACTGAGCTTCCGAATAAGACCAATGCAAATGTAGATTCATTCTTGATCTGTCTGCTAAAACCAAACTGAACATTTTTGGGGTCTTTGTCATTCGAATGCAGGATTAGTTCATTCATGGTAATCTTGCTTGTAGATGCCATAAAGTATTTCATTTACATATTACCACCAAATTATTTTTAAGTAAGTTTCAATAATAAAGGAAATAACACTTATTGTCCAATATTGAGAGCTTGTCTTCACAGAATCCCTACAGTGCAGAAGGAGGCCATTCGGCCCATCGAGCCTGCATCGACCGCAATCCCACCCAGGCCCAATCCCCATAGCCTGATGCATTTACCCTAGCTAATCCCCCTGACACGAAGGGGCAATTTAGCATGGCCAATATGGCGTTCTATAAATATGTGAAAAGTAAAAGGATGAGACGTGAAGGAATATGGCCTATAAAAGGTGAAGGCGGGAAAGTCTGTACGGAACCAGTAGAAATGGCAGAGGTGCTTAATGAGTATTTTGCCTCGGTTTTCACAGAGGAGAAGGACCTGGGTGGATGTACTGTGGCCTTGCGGTGGACTGAAAAGATTGAGTATGTGGACTTTAAGAAAGAGGTTGTGCTGGAATCTTTGAATGGCATCAAGATAGATAAGTCGCCGGGTCCGGATGGGATGTACCCCAGGTTACTGTGGGAGGCGAGGGAAGAGATTGCAGAGCCTCTGGCGATGATCTTTGCGTCGTCGATGGAGATGGGAGAGGTGCCAGAGGATTGGAGGATTGCGGATGTGGTTCCTATTTTCAAGAAGGGGAATAGGGATAGCCCAGGAAATTACCAACCGGTGAGTCTAACCTCAGTGGTTGGTAAGCTGATGGAGAAGATCCTGAGGGACAGGATATATGAGCATTTAGAGAGGTTTAGTATGCTCAAGAATACTCAGCATGGCTTTGTCAAAGGCAGATCGTGCCTTACGAGCCTGGTGGAGTTCTTCAAAAATGTGACTAAACACATTGACGAAGGGAAAGCGGTAGATGTGGTTTATATGGATTTTAGCAAGGCGTTCGATAAGGCCCCCATGCAAGGCTTCCTGAAAAAGTGAGAGGGCATGGGATCCAAGGGGCTGCTGCCCTGTGGATCCAGAACTGGCTTCCCCAAAGGAGGCAGAGAGTGGGTATAGATGGGTCTTTTTCTAAATGGAGGTCAGTCACCAGTAGTGTGCCCCGGGGATCTGTTCTGGGACCCTTGCTGTTTGTCATTTTCATAAATGACCTGGATGAGGAAGTGGAGGGATGGGTTGGTAAGTTTGCCGATGACACGAAGGTTGGTGGGGTTGTGGATAGTCTGGAGGGATGTCAGAAGTTACAGAGGGACATAGATAGGATGCAAGACTGGACGGAGAAGTGGCAGATGGACTTCAACCCAGATAAATGCGTAGTGGTCCATTTTGGCAGGTCAAATGGGATGAAGGAGTACAATATTAAGGGAAAGACTCTTAGTACTGTAGAGGATCAGAAGGACCTTGGGGTCCGGGTCCATAGGACTCTAAAATCGGCCCCGCAGGTGGAGGAGGTGGTTAAGAAGGCATATGGTGTGCTGGCCTTTATCAATCGAGGGATTGAGTTTTGGAGTCTGGGGATAATGATGCAGCTATATAAGACCCTCGTCAGACCCCACTTAGAGTACTGTGCTCAGTTCTGGTCGCCTCATTACAGGAAGAATGTGGAAACGATTGAAAGGGTGCAGAGGAGATTTACAAGGATGTTGCCTGGATTGAGTGGCATGCCTTATGAGGTTAGGCTGAGGGAGCTCGGTCTTTTCTCCTTGGAGAGACATAGG
Organism: Mustelus asterias; assembly: GCF_964213995.1. Classification (NCBI taxonomy): domain Eukaryota; kingdom Metazoa; phylum Chordata; class Chondrichthyes; order Carcharhiniformes; family Triakidae; genus Mustelus; species Mustelus asterias. The sequence goes on from NC_135821.1 coordinate 79,396,375, forward strand.
ATGAGAGGAGACCTAATAGAGGGATATAAGATGTTGAGAGGCATAGATCGGGTGGACTCTCAGAGGCTTTTTCCCAGGGTGGAAATGTCTGCTACGAGAGGACACAGGTTTAAGGTGCTGGGGGGTCGGTACAGGGGAGATGTTAGGGGTAAGTTTTTCACACAGAGGGTGGTGGGCGAGTGGAATCGGCTGCCATCAGTGGTGGCGGAGGCAAACTCAATAGGGACTTTTAAGAGACTCCTGGATGAGTACATGGGACTTAATAGGATGGAGGGTTATAGGTAGGCCTAGAAGGTAGGGATATGTTCAGCACAACTTGTGGGGCCAAAGGGCCTGTTTGTGCTGTAGCTTTTCTATGTTTCTATGTTTCTAATCCACCTAACCCACACATTTTTGGACTGTGGGAGGAAACTGGAGCACCCGGAGGAAACCCACGCAGTCACAGGGAGAACGTGCAAACTCCACACAGACAGTGACCCAAGCCGGGAATCGAACCCAGGTCCCTGGTGCCGTGTGGCAGCAGTGCTAACCACTGTACATGTCTTATTGATCAGCTGTGATGTCTGTGGCTGAGATCGTGTATGTGCATGTTTAAACAATCCTTTGATCTGAAATAATGATGAACAACAAATATATTCATGTCAGATCTCATCTTCTAGAAATGACAATTATTTTTCCTCGTGATTTTAATTCAGATCCTGTTCTGAAATATTATTCAAAAGGCCAAATAATAATAATTTACATTGTCAGAACAGTTTTAAGAAAAATGTATCCATCAGTGACTAGATTCAGTAATTATAAAGAAAAAGAAATGATGCCAGGAAACTCTTGGCAAACAAAATTTAGGATCTGGCCCCTAACATGTTAAAGCTCAAGGGAAAACATCTGACTTGGTGAAATTCTGTGTGATCATTCATAGTCTAAAATAGAACTCAATGAATTGAAATGGCAAAATGCTAGATGGTGTTCTGCGTCTGCATTTTTCCAATGTGGAGAATTCCCAATCTCATTCAGTTTACTGATGCCATAGGAAAAATGTTTTCTCACAGAATGGGACAATATCAGACAGAGGTTTACAATCAGACACCATTTAGCATCTGTTGCAAGTACCCATTGGAAGGAATCAGGACCACGATTTTCCACTTTTGCAGAACGCTGGTACATGTTCATGGGACTGGACTTGAAACCTTTACAAGGATTCACTCTTAACCCAAGGGAATGTTCTAGCCACAGGGTAATTTCGATTTTTCAGTCTCTATGATTGTGTTGATTACATGTTCAAGTACATCATTTTAAAAATACATTTTAAGCAAATGCAATTTGTCTCTGCACTCAATGCCGAGGCTTTTTGGCCCTGTGAAATTTAAATGGTTTCTCTGCCCGTAGTAACATTGAACACGAGGGTTAAACAGATGACCTTTACACTGAGCGCTACTGCGGCACAAATGATTGAATGTCCATCAGCTTCTGCATCCCCATTATCTACATAACTGACTGTATTCCAGCTTCTTTATGGGTAAACGTGTTGTATGCTATCGACTTCTGGTAGGAAGTGGTGATGGAGGACCTGGAGTCAGCCAAATAACTTCTGAAGACTTTCCCACCAGTGAGAAAGTGCTGTGATGCTTCAGTGTAGAAAAAAAAGGAAAGGTTGAAAACTTAACCAATTATCAATACACCTCCAACTTTCTAGAAATAGTTGAAGTTTTCTGATTAAAACAATATTTTAATCAGAAAACTTCAAGGACGCTTTGGATTGCACTAAAATGATCTATGTCTCTTGTTCAAAAACAATAAGAACAATAATATAGTGACAACACATCGTGGACCCTGAACCCGGTTTAAACATGAGCTCAGTAACTCAACCCATATCCCAACATTCTGGGCTTGCTGTCCTACATTAACTCCCAGTCCAGCAATGGAACCCACACGGACACCAGGAGAACGTACAAACTTGACACAGATAGTCATCCAAGGCCAGAATTGAACCTGGGTCCCTGAAGCTGTGAGGCAGCTGTGCTAACCACTGTGCCACCGTGCCACCCAATTTTACAATGTTCATCCCTGTTTTCATAGCCCTGCATGATCTTACTACTCCCTATCCCTGTGATCTCCTCCAGCCCACAGCCCTCCACAAAATTCAAGGCTCCTCCAAAACTTGCCCCTCACAAACTGTTGATTTTCATTGCTACACCACTGGTGGCCATGACACCGGCTGTCTAAACCCTAGGATCTAGAATTCCATCCTTAAACCTCACTGACATTCAACCCTCTCTCTCTCTCTCTCTTTCTCTCTCTCAGTTGTCATTAATTCACTTCTTAAAACCTGCCAATTTGACCAAGCTTTTGCACACCTTCCTTAATATCTTCTCATGTGGCTATGTTTCAGACTTTGCTCGATATCGCTCCAGTGAAGGATTTTGAGATGTTTTCCTGTTAAAGGTGCTCTGTAAATACACGCTTTGTTATTGGAAATCATGCTGATTCTTACCATATTAATTTTAACTATATTCTCAAAATATTTGAGCCTTCAGGTTTAATTTATGGGTATATAGATAGTGACATCACTCTCTCTGCCATGTTTCTGTGGCTCTTTACCTGTTCATTTTATAGAATAACCATAGAATGGATCATCCCAGTCAATCATATCTGATCCATTCTTCAAATGGAACTGTCTACTCTGATCTCAATGCCGTGCTGTCCCCCATACCCTTTTATGGATCTTCCTTTCCAAATCCTAATCCAGGTTTTTTGTCTCTGCCTGGGTAATTAATTATTGATTAAGTATTCCATGTGGTGTGTTCTTTTTCTAATATCTCACTCCACTTTCCCAGTGATAATCATGTGTTGATGCTATCTTATTTTCGTTCACTAACCAGCAGAAACAATCTTTCATTACTTCCTACAAACCTTTCACCATTTTCAAAACCTCTTGTCTTGAGACCGGGTGAGTATCCGTATCTGAGATCTGACTATTGGCCTGTCTCTTTCCCTTCCCTTGAACAGGTGTTTAATCTCCAGTTTCTTGGGATAATTCCCATTTCCAAACCCTTTGCCAGATCTTTCCCAAGTTTCTTCAGCTTTCTGGGATGAATGTAGACTTGTCACATTCTTTTTAAAGAATGACTTTTTAAATAGTTTTACATTAGCTAATTTGTTAAATTAACAAGAAGAGGAATTCACTTTTCCAGAACGCAATGGAGGACAGATCATCATCAAATTTACTCAAGCTGAGTTGGATAGATTTTTAATAGACAAGGGGAGTCAAGGAGAAGGGAGGCGGGAGCAGACAGGAAAATAAGTTAAGGCCAGAATCAGATCAGCCACAATCTTATCAAATGGCATAGCAGACACGAGGGCTGAATGGCCTACTCCAGCTCCTAAGTCCTATGTTTCTATCTTCTGATGTTCCCACATACTAGCCAGCTTCCTGTTAATTTCATGACCAAATGTATCAGCTGACAGTGTTATATGGGCCACTCACGGGTTGGGCTCAGGTATAAAAAATGACCACATGGACACCATACCAGATGTTGCTTTTGCTTCCTGAAGGATTACACTGCACTAAACTGATCAATAATCTTGAGGAGATTTAGAGAACATTTTGGAGGGTGCAGCAACCAGGACACAAGGACCGTGGTACATCCTGCAATTTCATAAGAGCCACCTGGGCCTACTCACGGGAGAGTGTCAGCCTTCTTCAATGGTCAGTTGGTACAACTCTCATTATTAACGGCATGAGGTGTATTCCACATTCATTCTGAAGCATTGCCCCAACCCCCACCTGTAACAAACCCTGTAATAAACATGTGGCTGGTGTACATCTGGAGAACAGGCCAATCGGAATGTGTGATGATCAGTCCCTGCTGGGAACTGGAGAAATCCCAAGCGGCCTTGACCCAGTGTTCCCTCAATCAGCACAAGCTGCCCACAAGGCAGTAAGGCGGCCACTGAACATGACAGGCATTGAGCCCAACTAACGGGCACATTTCTCCCATCTGGAAAACTGTGCCCCAACATGTTGCTTCCATCTCTTGTCCACTGTTGCTTCTGGCAAAAGTGCAATTCTGCCAAGAAACTTGGATGTATCGATTAACCCATTTTCCAGGTAATATTGTTTCACCTGGAGGGCGGTGGGGGTAGAAACCTTCATCACATATAAGACATGCTTGGCTATGCATTGGATATGCTGCAACCCACAGGCCTGTGGAAGGTAGGGTTAGATTGGGGTGGGATTCTCTGGCCTCCCAGCCATGTGTTTCTCGGCGATGGAAGGTGGCGTGCTGTTTACTGGCGGCAGGATTCTCTGATCCCGCCATTATCAATGGGATTAAAGTTAACCCAGGTCACCAGGAAAACTGCAGTGGGAGCAGAAAATTCCACCCCCAGCGAGGGTTCCTTTCCCCCCCCCCTCGACCCCTCATTTTTGGCTGGCATGAACACAATGACCATTGTTGTTGCTGTCAATCATTTTATGCTTCTTCTCTGTTACTGGAAGGAACATGCAATCAAACTGCAAAATAATACCATCAAATTTAAGGCATGAGGACGCACATTACTGAGAATTCAACTGATCAAAAAGAATTGCAGACTAGTGATGATATATAAATTCCTGTGTGTGATTTTGCTAACAGATTAGAACCCCTTTATTAGTTGGTAACCAAGTTGATCTTGGCGGAGTTGAGTGGCTTACAACTGATTCTGAAAATGATCTGTATGGTTGAAACCCATTGCAGTCTCTTCTGAGAGCAGCCTGACAGGCATTTGGGGCTTGTTATGTAGGAGAAGATTTCATTTCAAATTAAACTGCTGGTGAAGGCATCAGGATGTTTCCACTTGTGGAGGAGACTGGGAACCATGAATCTATCATAGAACCATAGAATCATAGAACCGCTACAGTGCAGAAAGAGGCCATTCGGCCCATCAAGTCTGCACCGACAACAATCCTACTCAGGCCCTATCCCCGTAACCCCACATATTTACCCCCTGAATCCCTCTAACCAACGCATCCCGGGACACAGAAGGGGTAATTTAGCACGGTCAATCAACCTAACCTGCACATCTTTGGACTATGGGAGGAAACTGGAGAACCCGGAGGAAACTCACACAGACACGGGGAGAACATGCAAACTCCACACAGGCAGTGATCCAAGCTGGGAATGGAACGTTGGGTCCCTGGTGCTGTGAGGCAGCAGTGCTAACCACTGTGCCACCGTGCCGCGCATCAATCTAATCACATGCGTCTAGTCACTGATAAATCCAATGGGCAATTCAGGAATAACTTCTTTATCCAGAGAGTGGTTGGAATGTGAACTATCCACCACTTGGAATAGATGAGGCAGATTAGCACCGATTCATTTAAGGGGAAACTAAATAAGCATTTGAGGGAGAAATAAATGTGTTATACTCTTGTTTCAAGAGGAGGAATGGGAGGAGTTCCTGTAGAGAATAAACACTGACTATTGGACCAAATGGCCTGGATCTGTGCTGTATAAAATTAATCATTATTAATGTGAATTGTAAATTAATTGGATTTTAATTGTCTTTAGATGGAGAGAATCTGTGCTATTGCATATCGGAGCACGCTGAAAGAACAGCTGTTGTTTGGAGGTTCATTTGACACCGTTTGTCTGTTTTGTGAGGCAGCAACTCAAGTTTTTAAAAAGAAACTCAAAGATTTCAACAGAGTGTTTCTTGAAAACATTTTAAAAAATGTGACAAACTGACAATGCAACAACCTCAAATGTGGGATTGGATATTTTGGATTCAATGTCCCCAAAATAAAATCAGGAGTAATTTTAGATCCAAATGTTGGCAAGGAAACAGTGAAACATTAGAGAGGATGCTTCTTAATATTAGAATATTTATAGAACATAGAACATAGAAAGCCACAGCACAAACAGGCCCTTCGGCCCACAAGTTGCGCCGATCATATCCCTACCTCTAGGCCTATCTATAGCCCTCAATCCCATTAAATCCCATGTACTCATCCAGAAGTCTCTTAAAAGACCCCAACGAGTTTGCCTCCACCACCACCGACGTCAGCCGATTCCACGCACCCACCACCCTCTGAGTGAAAAACTTACCCCTGACATCTCCTCTGTACCTACCCCCCAGCACCTTAAACCTGTGTCCTCTCGTAGCAACCATTTCAGCCCTTGGAAATAGCCTCTGAGAGTCTACCCTATCCAGACCTCTCAACATCTTGTAAACCTCTATCAGGTCACCTCTCATCCTTCGTCTCTCTGTAAACTATTACAAAGTTTAATGAGATTATATTAATTTTTGGTATTTCCTGATCTGTAACCTGAATGTTATCCCTTTTACATTCCAAAACAAAAAGGGTAAATGATGTAAACAGCAGCTCTGGTGTTGTGAGGTGAATCTCCCATGACTTGATTTACATACAGGTATTCTGCTATCCCTGTTGGTAATATCTCATCTGCTGGCCAGTATTAATATCTCCCACACACCTGAAATATTCCATTGCACTCTTTCTCTGGTTAATGTGCACAATGGCTGAAACATCACAGAAATGGTAGTCATGTGACCGCATGATGGCACAGTGGTTAGCACTTCCGCCTCACAGTGCCGGGGACCTGAGTTCGATTCCCAGCTTTGGGTCAATGTTTGTGTGTGGTGTCTACATGTTCTCCCTGTGTCTGTGTGGGTTTCCTCCGGATGCTCTGTTTCCTCCCACAGTCTGAAAGACATGTTGGATCGGTGGATTGGCCATGCCAAATTCTCCCTCTGTGTATCTGAACAGGTGCTGGAGTGTGGCAACTAGGGGATTTTCATAGTAACTTCATTGCAGTGTTAATGTAAGCCTACTTGTGACACTAATAAATAAAAATAAAATGATTCACACCAGTGAAACCTATTTTGGTTTCTAGGCATCTGGGGGTATCTATTAAATGGTAGCAATGAGGTATTTTTAAAATCTACCCTGCAAGGCACATCATCCAATAAAACTATATGATTTCTTTTGGGTACCTTTTGGTACTTTATTCCTAATTAAAAAGCCAATTAAGTCCAATCAGAGTCCCCACATGAGGGACAAACCAGATCTAATCTGACAGAATGAGGCATTCCACCCCCTCCCAGGCTCAATCTGAATTTCACCTTAGCCAATGGGCCAAGAGGGCTTTAAAAAGTTGTATCAGATGAAGCCTCAGTTTAACCCCATTGCCTACCCTGGGTGCTTACACTTGATCTTAGCCAAAAGCCGAGAAGCGATTGTGATGATCTCGTTCACTGGAATGAGACAATGGCATCTGCTGTGGATATGATGACAGTGAACTTTTAGACACAAACAAATTGCCCTTGAAATAATGGGTATTTAATTAGATTCCAATGTTTAAAATGTAAAACTCCAGAGTAAGTCTACATTTGAAATTTTCAGAGTTTTTTTTTTAGTCCACGACTACTTGTTAAAATCTTGTTCCTCAGCTTCCAAACAAAAAATAGTTAGTTTGAGTTCTGCTTGGAGGAAGGAGTTTTAAAAATCTAATTAGGAATTTGCTTATTTCTTGATTTTTAAGTCAATTTTATGATTAGATGTTAAACTCTTTGACAGTCCTGCTTAATGCAGACTTTCCAGCATTTGCATTGAGTTAGTCATAGTCAGCAAAGAACATAACATAAGAACATAAGAAATAGAAGCAGGAGTAGGCCATCTGGCCCCTCAAGCCTGCTCCGCCATTCAATAAGATCATGGCTGATCTGATAGTGGGTTCAGTTCCACTTACCCACCCGCTCCCCATAACCCTTAATTCCCTTATTGGCTAAAACCTATCTATCTGTGACGTAAACACATTTAACGAGGTAGCCTCTACTGCTTCATTGGGCAGAGAATTCCAAAGATTCACTATCCTCTGTGAGAAGAAGTTCCTCCTCAACTCTGTTCTAAATTGACTCCCCCGTATTTTGAGGCGATGCCCCCTAGTTCTTGTTTCCATTGTAAGTGGAAACAATCTCGATGTTTCTACCCCTTCATTATCTTATATGTCTCTATAAGATCTCCCCTCAACGTTCTAAACTCCAAGGAGTACAGGCCCGATCTGCTCAATCTCTCCTCATAAGCCAATCCCCTCATCTCCGGAATCAACCAAGTGAACTTCCTCTGCACCCCTTCAAAAGCCAAGACATCCTTTCTTAAATAAGGGGACCAAAACTGTACACATTACTCTAGGTGCGGCCTCACCAGCACCTTGTACAGTTGCAGCATGACTTCCCTGCTTCTATACTCCATCCCTCTCGCGATAAAGGCCAACATTCCATTTGCCTTCTTGATCACCTGTTGCACCTGCAAACTGTTTTTGTGATTCATGCACAAGGACCCCCAGGTCCCTCTGCACAGTAGCATGTTGTAATTTTTCACCGTTTAAATAGTAGTTCCTTTCCCTATTATTCCTTCCAAAGTGGATAACCTCACACTTACCAACGTTATACTCCATCTGCCAGATCCTCGCCCATTCACTTAACCTATCCAAATCTCTCTGCAGACTCTCTGTGTCCTCCACGCAATTTGCTTTCCCACCCATCTTAGTGTCATCTGCAAACTTTGTTACCCTATACTCGGTCCCCTCCTCCAGATCATCAAAGGCTGGCCAACAGGAGGAATGTACTAAACTTTCCCGTGGTTTGGATAGCTACTGAACTGTTTCTCTCGTGTCGACTTGTTCATTTCTGTTAGTGTTCATTGCAACCTTCATGAATGAGAGATCATATGATGTTGGCACAAGGACAACTGAAGGAAATTTGGAACCATTCTGCCATTTCTTCACAGTCAGAGTCAAAATCCTGAGCCGCCATCCCTAACAGCACTGTAAGTGTACCCACATCCTATGGACTGTCGCAGTTCAAGAAAGCAGCTCACCATCTCCTTCTCAAGAGCAAAAAGGGAGCAAGATATGAACAGTACAAGATGGAGATCATAAAAGTTCCTGTGTTATGGAATTTAAGATGTAAATATGATGAGATTGGTCAGAGAGTAACCATTGATTTTAATGAGTGGGTGTAGCGAATCCTCCAGCTGCCAACCTCTTGGGAAACCCCTTTAACACCAGTTACATGAATTCATCAAAGGAGGCACTTCGTAAAAACTGATCCAACTTGAAGCAGTCAATTAAATTATCCAGTCCAGTTCCATTTTCTGCACATTAGTTTCCACAGCAGAGTAAGATTATTGACAATAATGATAATGTTATAGAACATAGAACATAGAACAGTACAGCACAGAACAGGCCCTTCGGCCCACGATGTTGTGCCGCGCTTTATCTGAAACCAAGATCAAGCTATCCCACTCCCTATCATCCTGGTGTGCTCCATGTGCCTATCCAATAACCGCTTAAATGTTCCTAAAGTGTCTGACTCCACTATCACTGCAGGCAGTCCATTCCACACCCCAACCACTCTCTGCGTAAAGAACCTACCTCTGATATCCTTCCTATATCTCCCACCACAAACCCTATAGTTATGCCCCCTTGTAATAGCTCCATCCACCCGAGGAAATAGTCTTTGAACGTTCACTCTATCTATCCCCTTCATCATTTTATAAACCTCTATTAAGTCTCCCCTCAGCCTCCTCCGCTCCAGAGAGAACAGCCCTAGCTCCCTCAACCTTTCCTCATAAGACCTACCCTCCAAACCAGGCAGCATCCTGGTAAATCTCCTCTGCACTCTTTCCAGTGCTTCCACATCCTTCTTATAGTGAGGTGATTTTATTGTTTTAACATCAGTGCCAGTTCAAGAGAAGTTTTGATGTGATAATTAATTGTACATGGGTTTGTAGCAGCTGGAAAACAGTGTGCAGGTCAGGCAGCAACAGTACAGAGAACAAACAGGTGAACATTTCGAGTGATGAAGAGTCTGATAAAAAACTTTAGCTTGCTTGCCCTGTCCACTGATGTCAATGCCCTCTATCTTCAAGCACGTGTTGGTCACACATCACTAGGCCTTAACCTGAAAACAGGCCCAGCCCAAAATCTATCCTTTAATTTCACACAAAGCTGTGTCGTTATTGTGATGATACAGTCAAAGCTTTTTTTATTATGAATATAACTATCTAATAACTTAAACAATGTAAATATAAAAACAAAAAGGGAATTTTAGTCCAAAAAATTGAATTCGCAAATAATTTGAGTTCAGTAATTTTCAGCTGGAAGTCACTGCTAAGTTGGGATATGGTATCATGGAGGCAATGTTGTTGGAACTGGGGTGATGATCTGGGGGCCACATGTTCAAAACTCCATGACGGCAGCTGAGGAATTTAAATTTAATTGAATAAAGTTTGAAATAAAAAGCTACATCAATAATGATGAGCATGAAACTGCCATATTGTCGGAAAAACCCATATGGTTCACTAGTGTCCTTTAGGGAAGGAAATCTGCCGTCCTTACCTGGTCTGGCCTAGATGTAACTCCAGAGCCAAAGCAATGTGGTTGATTCTGAACTGCTCTATCTCTGAAATGGCCGAGCAAAGCCACTCAGTGGCCCACCACCACATCCTCAAGGGTACTTAAGGACGCCCAAAACCTGTGAACGAATGAACAAAAAACAGCATCAGCCAAATTATCGTTGTAGAAATATCGGCGGGCAAAGATAACTTTTCTACAAATTATTTATCTGTAATATGGACCCACCCACAACCAAGAACAAAACTGGTTACTGCCGGAAAAAATAAATAATTATCCAACAACTATAAATGCCAAAAAGCTTAAATTAAATAAAAGTAAATGGCATCACTCTATTGTTACTTTGAAGTCTGAGTATGCCTTTCTATAGAAATATGAAGAGGGGCCTGTGAATTGTGAATATTGACTTTTTAACTTTACATTCTGAATTATTTTAAAGCATTTCTAAATTCGCCCATGCTCATTGGTCTAAGCAAGATATCTGCCCCAGTAATTTACACAGGAGTTTTCCCAACCTCCCACTGTAAATAAAGTGGAATCCCTGGGGAAATGATGGAAATGGCTGTTTGCGTGGGTTCTGTGGGAGATTGGGAAACACTGGTGGAAATTTGTCAGACCAGGCAGTGTTGATGGAGGCTGTCCACATCAGTCATGAACCTGTGAGAAGAGGGCGGCAAGGTGGCACAGTGGTCAGCACTGCTGCCTCACAGTGCCAGGGACCCGGGTTCAATTCTGGCCTCGGGTCACTGTCTGTGTAGAGTTTGCATGTTTTTCCTCTGTCTGTGTGGGTTCCCCCGGGTGCTCCGGTTTCCTCCCATGCTCCAAAGATGTGCGGGTTAGGTGGATTGGCCATGCTAAATTGACCCAGTGTCAGGGGGTTAGCAGGGTAAATGAGGGTCATGGGAATAGGGCCTGGGTGGGATTGTGGTTGGTACAGACTCGATGGGCCAATTGGGATTCTATGATTCTCGATTTTGTAAATATAGAGCAAAGCTGGCAAACTTTCAGATTTATGAAATCATTTTTTTGGCAGGTGTATATATCACAAAACAAACCAATAAATTGCTGCTAAAGATATTTTGCAAATTGCCACAGTCTGAACATTTCCTAGCATTTGCTAAACGATCAATTCAGTCCCCTGTGATCCAGACCCACCCAAGATGTTGTAATGAGGTTAAAAGACCCACAGAGATAGTGTCGCAACTTGAAATAAAACCACTGTGGCAAAGAATTTGAACTTCAGCGTGTCAATTTTACTGCTCGTTATCTGTTGTTGCCATTGATCTAACTTGTACAACGCATGCTGTGGATTATAGCAAAGCAGAATTAACTCAGGTTTAAGTGTTAAATGAAAGACCACTTCCAGGGACTGGTCTCACACCGCTTCAGTTTGGTCCAGTTGTGGACAGCATGGTTTTGTACGTGGGAGGTCATGTCTCACTAATTTAAATGAGTTTTTTGAGAAGGTGACAAAAATGATAGACATGGGAAAGGCTGTGGGTGTTGTCTACACGGACATTAGTAAGGCATTCGGCAAGGTCCCTCATGGCAGGCTGGTGCAAAAAGATTAAATCTCACGGGATCAGGGGTGAACTAGCTAGATGGATTCAGAACTGGCTTGGCCATAGAAGACAGAGGGTGTTTTCCGAATGGAGGTCTGTAACTAGTGGTGTTCTGCAGGGATCAGTGCCGGGACCTCTGCTGTTTGTAATATATATTAATGAGTTGGAAGAAAACGTAGCTGGTCTGATTAGCAAGTTTGCGGATGATACTAAGATTGGCGGAGTTGAGGATAGTGTTGAAGATTGTCAGAAAATACAGCAGGATGTAGATAGGCTGGAAAAATGGGTGGAGAAATCGCAGATGGAATTTAATCCGGCCAAATGCGAGGTGATGCATTTTGGTAGATCCAATTCAGGTGGAGGCTATAAAATAAATGGCAGAACAATCAGGAGCATAGACACACAGAGAGATCTGGGAATACAGACGCACAGATCCTTAAAAATGGCAGCACAGGTGGAAAAGATAGTGAAGAAAGCATGTGGCATGCTTGCCTTCATCGGACGGGGCATCGAGTATAAAGGTTGGCAAATTATGTTACAGTTGTATAAAACGTTGGTTAGGCCACATTTGGAATACTGTGTCCAATTCTGGTCACCACACCACCAGAAGGACGTGGAGGCTTTGGAGAGGGTACAGAAAAGGTTTACCAGGGTGCTGCCTGGTATGGAGGGTATTAGCTACGAGGAGAGATTGAATAAACTGAGATTGTTCTCCCTGGAAAGACGGAGGCTGAGGGGTGACCTGAAAGAAGTTTATAAAATTATGAGGGGTATGGATAGGGTGAACAGTTGGAAGCTTTTTCCCAGGGCAGAAATGACAATTACAAGGGGGCATAAGTTCAAGATAAGGGGGGAACGGTTCAGTGGAGATTGCGGGGGAAGTCTTTTTACACAGAGGGTGGTGGGGGCCTGGAATGCATTGCCAAGTGAGGTGGTTGAGGCAGACATTTAAGACTTATCTAGACGGACACATGAACGGGGAATAAAAGGACATAAGCGATTGGTCTAAATAGGACAATGTGATCGGCGCAGGCTTGGAGGGCCGAAGGGCCTGTTCCTGTGCTGTACTGTTCTTTGTTCTTTGTAATTACAACTGTAACAAAGCAAATTAAATTGACAATGTGCTCAGACTGGCACTTTCAGCATTTCAAATACATGAAGGTATTTATCAACCTTTGGGCGTCTTCTCAAAGACATTTCAATACTGACGCAAAGCTTTACTTTATCTCCAAGTATAAAGAGTGTATACTGCCAACATTAATGATAAACCAACACTCGCAATACAAAACCAACTTTAATGATGTCATCTTTGTGCTGAAGCAGAGCAACGGACAGTTTTGTGCAACACTTTCTGAATCTTTAAATAGAATATTGGGTGGACAACTGGAGTGAATGGAAAATATTTCATCATGAGCCGACCACACGATAAACCAATGTGCGAATGAAGCGGTCAGGTTACTATAAGGGACTTCCTTTAATGTAAGGTCACTGGTCATGAATTGCATGGCTCAACACGCTTCAAATCCAGATTCAATGTGAAAGATTTGCTCCATTCAGTTTATACATTCCATGATGCACAAATTAGCAGCATGGACTCTCGGAGGAGGGTCGGATGTGTTCATACAATTGTCTCTGTGACCATGTCTAACGGAAGGAGTTATTTCACATTTTTCCTCTGCTTTCACTCCATTGAGAATACTTTGTTCAGTTCTGGTCACCGTGCCTCCAGGAGGAGGTTTAGTACAGATTGACTAGAATGATAAAGGGTTAAATTATGAAGACAGGTTGCATGGCTGTATTCCCTTGAGCACAGAATGAGTGATTGAATTGAGGATTTTACAATGGTGAAAGGAGTTGGTGGATAACTGGAACCATTTCCTGATAGGGGAGTCCAGAACCAGGAGGAAAAATCTTCACATTAGCTCCAGGTCATTGAGGGGCATTTTTAGGAAGCACTTCTTTACACAAAGAAATTCACACCTCTCTCCCACAAAATGTTTTTGAGGTTGGGAGTTAATTGAAAATTTCAGAATGGAAATTGTTGGATGTTTGCTGGAGCCGGGTATTAAAGGTTACTGAGCCAAGGCAAGTCAATGAAGTTAGATGAAGGTGATCTGAAGAAATTGTGGAGCAGGTTAAAGAAAGACTCCTCCAGTTTCTATCTCTCTACCTTTCAATGTCATAAGGTGTGGCGAATCAAAGGTTACTTTACTGAATTTCTGTAGTTCATGTTTTCTGAAAGCAATGCGGGAATGATTTTTGAGACAAATTCATTTATTGATGTAAACAAATGAAAGCGTCTTCATTGGGAATTTGAACAGAAACTGATACATGCCTCTCACCCTCATCACGCCTCACAATTAACTCCAAGGAGGAAGGATGTATTCTTATAAAGTTTTATACAGTTAAATACTTTGTGGATAAAGTTTAAATGTGCAGCTGGGTGGGACTATTTTCAAATGCTTCCATTCTTATCTATCTCATTGTCGCCATAGAATCACTGGCAATGTCTTCTCCCCCTGCTCCTGCATCGCTGCCTCAGACAGCTTCCTCTGATCTATCCTTGGCCCCTTCAGTTTCTCATCTACGTGTTGCTCTTTGGTGGCCTGATCTGAAAGCGTATAGCCGCATGTATGCTCCAGTCACACAGCACTGCCTCACCAGCACCTCTCAGCCTCTGCACTCTCTCCCATTTATCAGACTCCTTGTCCCATATCCATTATTGGATGGGCAGCAATTTCCTCCAATTAAATATTGGGAAGATTGAAGCCATTGAGCAGATTTTCCCAGTTTGCCTCGCAACGGCAGGTGAGGTGCAGGGGAGGGTGGAGGGGGGTGCAGGAAGGGGTGTGGGGGAGGGGGGAACTGTGGGGGGGGGGGGGCGGAGAGGGGTGGGGAGGGGAGAGAGGGAGGGGAGAGTGGTCGTGGGAGCTGGAAAATCGGTTTGCTGCTGGCAGAATGAAAAAGGGGTCTCATGCTCCTGCCTGCCATTGCGGTCACCATTCCCACCAAAGGGGAAGCGTGAAACTGATTTGCATACCGTGAGTCGGATGCAGGTGAAGGCATAACCTAAATCGCCCCTCCTGCCCCACCGTCCAATGCCACCAATGGGAAATCACACCGGTGAGGAATATATCGGAACCCATGTGACGCGTACAGATTGCTACTTAGCTGAGGAAAGCCAGGGGCAGCCTGCAGAGATTAGGATAGAGGCCTCGAGCAATCATCGACCCTGGAACCTGCAGCAGTGAGTAGGAGGAACATCTACCAGGCGGGTCTTCCAGTTTCGAAAACTTGCAGGAAATCCATCTCCCACCCTCAGAGTGCTCCTGGAGGCCCATCTCTTGCTTCGGTTCTGGGTCAGTTATGTCCAGGCACCTGTTAAAAATGGCGCTCAGATTTGATGGTGGGGAGTGAACCCTCGCGCCTGTCCTGCCGTGTGATACATCAGGAAACCCCCAACTGCATAATTCATGAGGCTAGGGTAACACAATACATTGCAAATTCCCATCAGTCTCTGTGGTGGGAAAGACTCCCCATTCCCCTCCATGGGAATGGAAAATCCTGGTCCCTGCCACTCACTCCATCCCTTTCACCTCCCCTGTCTGAGGCTGAACCAGACTCGTCACGACCTTGGTGTCACTTTTGACCCAGAAATGAACTTCTGACCCCAACTCCTGCTATCACTAAGACCACTCAATTCCACCTCTGTGATATCAGCTGACTCCACCCCCATCTCTCCTCCTTTGCTGCTGAAACCCTCACTCATACCTTTGTCACCTCTTGGCATGACTATTCCAACACTCTCCTGGCGAGCCTCCCATACTGTACTCTCTGCAAACCTGAGTTCATCTAAAACTCTTGCCCATGTCCTAACTCACTCTGTCACCTCTGTCAACTACCTACATTGCCACCTCCTCAATTTTAAAATTCCAGTCCTCGTTTGCCAATCTCTCCAGGGCCTCACAATCTCTGTAATCTCCCCTTGCCTGACAATCCTCGGGTATCTTTGCTCCTCCAATGTTGGCCTCTTGAGCATCTTGGTTGAAATTGCTTCGCCATGGTGACCGTGCTTTCTGCAGTCTGAACCCTATAAACTCTGGAATTCTCCACCTCCACCTTTTTCTCTCTCTTATCTCCTTTAAGAATCTAGTTAAAATCTACTTTGTTGGAAAGTTTTCTGTCATCAATCCAATGTTCCTAATATGGATCGGAGTCAAATTTTATTTGTTAACCCTCTTGTGAAGGGCCTTGGGATGTTTTACTACAATAAAGCTGCTATATAAATGCAAGATGTTGTTGAAAAATAGACAAGCATTGACATCGTTGGTGATGTCTCTGGTAAAACAGGACAAGATATTTTCATTACAAAGTAGAATAAAATTGTATCTGCATTTCTCGAACATTCTAATATCAGAAATAATGATTGGTTCATTTGGGAGTAGCCCACCTTGCCACAAAAAGTTATTCAACAATCAGGAAAAACCACTTACCCAGAGCAACCTTTAAAATACGCATCACATGATTATAATGACACATTTCTGCTCATTGCTACGTCCAATATTTTTAGTTAACAAAATAAACTCTGAGCTTCCTGGAAAAAACCTGCTACAAAATGCAACATCATTTTGATGTAGATTTGAACCTTCAGTGTGTCATTTCTTTTTATCAGATTTTAAAAGTGCTTAAAGCACATTTCATATCTTAAAGCGCTGATAGAAAACTAAAGTGTAAAAACAGGAAAGGCCTGGATTCCAACCACAGAACAGAATTCATCATCAGTGACTGGTTTCGGTACACTGACAAAAATAACAAACCTGGAGGATTCTATCATGCTGCATTTCTGTATGAATAGCACTAAATACTGGTACAATCGATAGTGATCAGAAGAACACAAGAAATAAGCCCTTTGAGCCTGTTCCAACATCCAGCAAGATCACGGCTCATCTTTTGACCTTCCCACATTGTCCTCACATCTCTTAATAGTTGTAAACTTATTGAATCTGTTCTCCAATCACTCTGTAACAAACTCAATATACAACTTCCTTCCTGATTGCTTAGAAACCCTACAGTTCAGAAAGAGGCCATTTGACTTCATTCATGTCTGCACTGACTCTGCCACCATGCTTGCTGTATCCGTATGTAGCTCACGTACACGCTACATGGGTTCCGACATGTATACAGACACCCAGTTCCCTTTGAATGCAGACATTTCCCAGTCACTATTCAAAAATATTTTGCTTTTTTTATTTTTCCGAGTAAAGTGATGACTTCATGCAACACCACAAGGCATTCCATCCGCCATGTCTCGCCCACACACCCAGCCTGTTTGTGCCCTTTGCAGCCTTCTGCATCCCCCTCACTGGTTACTTTTCACCTAATTTTGTATTGTCAGCAAACCTGGATAAGTAAACTCAGTTCCCTCGTCAGAGTCATTCATTTACACTAGGATTAGCTGAGGTCCAATGACTGACTGTGTGGTACCCCACTCGGTACAGCCTGCCAATTCAAAATCATAGAATAGAGTTATAGAATCCTTCAGTACAGGAGGAGGCCATTCAGCCTATCGAGTCTGCACTGACTCTCTGACAGAGCATCTTACCCAGGCCCAACCCCCACCTTATTCCCATAACCTCACATATTCACCATGGCTAATCTCCCTAACCTACACGTCTTTGGACATTAAGGGGGCGATCTTGATTCTGTGCTCGCCGTCTGTGCGAATGCCAGAAGGGCCCCAAGATCCGGAAGTCGCAGTTCTTGCTGACGAGAATGCAATTTCGGATCTTCCCCACTCCTCGCCAGTGATGTCATCAGGATCACACCCATAGTGGGCGGCAGGATTCATTTAGATGCGGTGGTGGCCAGTAGTCGATGGAGGAGTTGGGGATGCCAGCGATGGCCACTGGGGGTGGTGGTGGGGGGAGAGGGGAAGGGAGGGGAAGGGAGGTACCTCTCAGGCTGTGGGGGAGACGGGGTGAAGGGGCTGATGATCGGAGGTAGGGTAAAGGGGCCATTGAAGCCCTGGATGGTCAGAGACGTAGCTGGGCATTGCCCATCTGGCAGTGCCAGGTTGCACTGCCGGGGTACCAGGGACAGTGCCAAAGGGGTGGAGTCAGAGGAGGGGTGGGACATGAAGAGAGTCATGAAGATAATGGTCATGAAATTGGGGTCATGTGAGGGGAAACATGTAGGGGGGAACATGAAGGGGGGATATGAAAGGGGGGTCATTAAGTGGGGTCATGAAGGAGGCAATCATGAAGGGGGCATCAAGGGGGGTAGTGAGGGGGGGGTAGTGAGGGGGGGTCATAAAGGCGAGCCCATTGGGAGGGCCCCAACGCCCTAGATCTTTGTTGGGAAGAGGGGATGGGGAAACATTCCTTCAATGAGAGGAGTGTGGGGAGGGGTCCCAGATGTCCAATGGGTGGGGGTCAGAGGGGGGTCTTCAATTTCACTTTGACATCAGGATGCCCTTTAAAAATGACGTCCGGTCTCTGTGAAGCCAGGCTTGCCGGCATAGTGAGGCCCTGCCCTGCCCCTCTCCAAATCGATGCAAAACTCACCCCCCCTCCCAAAAACTAACTACGTGTTGGAAAATTGCCACCTGATTGACGCCGGTACACCGGTTTTCTCACCCAAAGAACACTGAGGGGGGAGTTCTCCGGCCTCCCAGCTGTGTCTTTCCCGACGGTGGAAGATGATGTGCTGTTTGATGTCAATGGGATTCTCTATTCACCCCTCGCCAGCGGGAAACCTGCAAGAGGGGGTGCACTGCCAGCGGGACTGGAGAATCCCACTTACGTGAACAGCAGGAGAATCCCCCCCGTGGTCATTTTTTGGGAAAGTACCACCCAATATGTAGATTGTGGGGTGTTTATTTACAAACTGACATTATTCTTTCACCTGGACCAGTCCCAGCTGCCTCTACAAAGGTGATCCTTGGTAATTCATAGAATCATAGAATCTCTACAGTCAGATGAGGCCATTCGGCCCATCTAGTCGCCACTGACTCTCTGACAGAGGATCTCATCCAAGCCCTATTCCCCCAAGCCCTATCCCCACAACCCCACACATTTGTCCCTCCAATCCCCCAAACCTACACACCTTGGGAATCTAAGGGGCAATTTAGCATGGCCAATCTACCTAACCTGCACATCTTTGGAATGTGGGAGGAAACCGGAGCACCCAGAGGAAACCCATGCAGACATGGAGAGAATATGTAACCTCCACACAGTCATCCGAGGCCGGAATTGAACCCGGGTCCCTGGCGCTGTGAGGCAGCAGTGCTAACCACTGTGCCACACTGTGTCTCTTCTCTATAGAAGGAATGATCAAAGAATTGGTCAGTGATCCCACTATCAGCTGTTGTTTAATGATCCAAGCTTTAAAATGATTGAGGAAAGGACAAGTAATAAAAGCAAAAGACTAAAGATGTTAAAAATCTGAAATAGAAACAAGAAAATGCTGGAAATATGCAGCAGGTCAGGCAGCATCTGTGAAGAGAGACAGAGTTAACAGGCCAAAATTCTCCAATGTCACATGTCCTGTCACCACTGCCAGTGAAAATGGAGAATTTGGCGCTCAGCCAAATCCCAGCCGTGGACAAGGTTGGAGAATCTCAGCCACAGGCGATGTTGGAGAATTCCAGCCGAAGTTTCAGGTTGATAACCATTTGTTGGAACGTTCTGGCGAAAGGTAAAGAGCCTCTGCTTCTCTCTCCAGCTGGTGGTGAACTATATTTTTGCCATACAGTGTCCGCAGTCACATATCCAGACTGGGTATTTTTGGATGATACAAAAGGGTTTCTGACATCTGTAACAGTGTTAGTCACGGCTGAGTGGGTAACAATCTCACTTTGAGTCAGAAGGTAGTCTGTTCAAGCTGCAATCCAGGGATCTCAGCACAGAATCTAGAACTGCACTTGAGTGAAGCACTGTGGGAATGTCGCACTGTTGGACGCGCCATCTTTCAGGTTAGCCATTTGACCAAGGTTCCCTCTCAGGTGGCTGGATACCTGGTGGCAGCCTTCTGTCTGGTAAGATGATGCTTTGAACTGTGATGGTCACCTCCATGTTAAGCATCGCGTGGGGTGACTCAGGAGCCTGACTCTGGCCCAGCAGGTTTTTGCCTACAGATGTAGACAGTGAGTTGGGAAGGTGCATGATTCACTGGGCTTGGTTTTCTCTGGCTCCTCTGCTCAGCCAACTGAGCTTTTTGTTTCATAAGAACATAAGAACTAGGAGCAGGAGTAGGCCATCTGGCCCCTCGAGCCTGCTCCGCCATTCAATAAGATCATGGCTGGTCTTTTCATGGACTCAGCTCCACTTACCCCCCCGCTCACCATAACCCTTAATTCCTTTAGTGTTGAAAAATGTATCTATCTTTGCCTTAAAAACATTCACCTCTTCCAACATCCTTCCCCAAAGCGTCAGCCTCCAGGGGTCACGGTATTCAGCGACTCTCTTCCAGTGGTCAAGGTCAATGTCTGCCATTATCCAAACCCACTGGCGGGTGTCCTCGCAGCAGAGCCGTGGATACCCAGGAAGCTGTGATCCAGCGGCCAATTCATCACACGGAAGGTTTTTGGGTTTGTGGCTGTTATCCAACCAAAGAACCTGGCTGAGTCAATACAGTAAGAGTTTTAACAACACCAGGTTAAAGTCCAACAGGTTTATTTGGTAGCAAACACCATTAGCTTTCGGAGCGCTGCTCCTTCGTCAGATGGAGTGGAAATGTGCTCTCAAACAGGGCACAGAGACACAAAAATCAAGTTACAGAATACTGATTAGAATGCGAATCCCTACAGCCAGCCAGCGGGTTCTCATGTCGTCCTGTCATAGTTGATCTTACCCATCATGTTGTCATGGAAACAGGAAATCTTAATATATAGAATCCCTACACTGCAGGAGGAGACCATTCAGCCCATCGAGTTTGCACTGACCCTCCGAAAGAGGACTCTGCTAAGGTTGTAGGGATTCGCATTCTAATCAGTATTCTGTAACTTGATTTTTGTGTCTCTGTGCCCTGTTTGAGAGCACATTTCCACTCCATCTGACGAAGGAGCAGCGCTCCGAAAGCTAATGGTGTTTGCTACCAAATAAACCTGTTGGACTTTAACCTGGTATTGTCAAAACTCTTACTGTGTTCACCCCAGTCCAATGCCGGCATCTCTGCATCACGAGTCAATACAGACATCATTGGCTTAGCAATGAGTTTACGCTGATGGAATTAGCCTGTTCCAGGACCTTGGAGTGGGTGACCTTGTCCTGCCGAGAGGTGCCAAGGATAAACCTGAGACAGGGAAGGTGTTGAGCCTTTTCTACTGCCCAGCGCTTGTTGTCCAGGTCTCCCCACTGTCGAGGAATACCCTGAGGACACAGGCTTGGTAGACTCACAGTTTGCTGTTCTCAGTCAGGTTGCTGTTGTTCCAAACTCTCTCACTGAGCTCGGACATAAAGAACTGGAGCTTTTACAATGTGTTGTTGATTTCAGCATTAGTGACAGATTGCTGGTGATTGTGGAGCTGAGATATGTGAAGCTGGTGACAACCTCCAGCATCACATTGTTAATGGCAATAGATGGCAATCTGGCAACATTCTGGACCATGGCATTTGTCTTCCTGATGCTGATGGTCAAACCAAACTCTTTACAGGTGTGAGAGAGTCTGTCCATTTACTGCTGAAGATGTTCCTCAGTGTGGAACATTAGTGCAGCGTCACCAGCGTAGAGCAACTCTCTGGTGAGGTCTTTGCACCTTTATCTTGGCTCACAGTGGAGCGAGGGCTGAACAGCTTTCTGTCAATTCCAGTATCTAAGTAGACAACCTCTGTAGGTGACCTGAAGACAAATGACAGCAACAAGGAGAAGAATATGTCAAAGAGTGTCAGTGTCAGAACCCAATCCTGTTTGACCCCAGTGTGGATATTGAAGGGTTCTCATGTCGTCCTGTCATAGTTGATCTTACCCATCATGTTGTCATGGAAACAGGAAATCTTAATATATAGAATCCCTACACTGCAGGAGGAGACCATTCAGCCCATCGAGTCTGCACTGACCCTCCGAAAGAGCACTCTGCTAAGGCTTGCTCCCCTCTCCCTATAACCCTGTGCATTTACCATGGCCAATCCACCCAATCTGCACATCCTGGGCTGCAGATTGAGCAGATTAAACAGACCCCCTCTCCTCACATAGTCGACCGCTGGTGAATTGATGAAGGCAATGTGTATTGTGATCTTCTTTCTTCAGAGCATTCCTCATGTTGCTGCTGGGCTAAGGAGACCATGTCAGTTGTAGATCTTCCAGTTCTGAAACTGCACTGAGATTTGGGGTGGATGCAATCAGTCGGAATCTGCGGTCTGACAAGAGCAACATGGGAAAATGCTCTTTCTATGATACTCAGTTGGGAGAATCCCCAATAGTTGCTATGATTGCTGCGGTCGCCCTTGTTCTTGTATAGGGTCACAATCTTTGCATCACACAATATGCTGGGGCACTGCACCACCACCACCCCCCCCCCCCCTCCCCTCCCCTCAAGCCTTCCCCTCTCCATCAGGGACAGAGAAGTTAGTCCAGATGCTGTAGGAATGCTGGTTTCCAGCACTTGATGCAGTCAAGTGCTATAACATTAGCAACTGATGTGGAGTTGCCGGCGTTGGACTGGGATAGGCACAGTAAGTAGTCTCACAACACCAGATTAAAGTCCAACAGGTTTATTTGGTAGCACGAGCTTTTAGAGCGCTGCCCCTTCATCAGGTGAGTGCAAGATTTCACAAACAGGGCATATATAGACACAGATATAGAGTTTGTGTCAATATATGCCCTGTTTGTGAAACAAATCCTGCACTCACCTGATGAAGTGCTACCAAATAAACCTGTTGGACTTTAACCTTGTGTTGTGAGACGACTTACATTAGGAACTGAAGCTTTTGCCATGGCAAGTTTTGCTAAATTTGTTCACTGTAGGTTCAATATCTAACTCTACCGCACGTTACACAAAGACTGAACTGGATCTGAGTATTGGAGTGTTTTGAGACATTATTATTCAGGGCAAGCTTCTTTCTATTTGTATCTTTCTTGCTGTGATTGGGTTATTGTTATTTGACAGTGAGAAATTTACGCAGAGAATATGATAGCGTTTCTAACCATATTGAGTGGCTTTTAGTCAGTGCCTCAGAATATCAGGAAGAAGGGGAACACCTCACATTATGTACAGAGTTTCATTTCCCCCGAGATCGACAGGAGAAACTGGGGACTTTTTAAAACTACAGAGAGCTCCACAACTGTGAAATGTGTTGAAAAAAATTAAAACTTAAATACTGAGAAGATTTCCCCACTGGTGTAAATATTTAGATTTCATTACAATAACTGCACAGAGGAAAGCTTCCCCTATGTGGCTCTGTGTCATGACCAGCACGTGTGCAGAGCTGGAAGGTGGTGTGTTCTGGGCATGGGAGGGTGGACATGCTCTCTCTTTAACAGCCTGTTCTAAAGTCAAACAGGAACGATGGGAATATAATGTGACTTGTGAACCATTAGTAGATACTTACACCTCAAACGCAAGTTGAGGAAAGACATTTTTATGCAGCTGTTTGTTGCAATCTGGAGTGCAACATCTGGAGTGTGGAAACTAGATTCTATCGTAACTTTCAAAAGGGAATTGGATAAAAACTCAAAGGGGAAATACTACAGGGTTTTGGGAAAAGAGTAGTCGAATGGAACTAATTGGAACTTCAAAGAGCCAGTACAGACATGATGGGCTGAATGGCTGGTTGTGCTGTAAAGTTCTATAAGTTTAGTGGTCTGTTTTTTACAACATGCACCGGAAGCCTGGATTTTTCATGAGATTACGGCTGAATACAACTCGAATTATAAAATAATGCAGCTCATGAAAACTTGTCGACTGTCACTGAAAACAATTTACGATCAAAAGTGAATCTGCAAGATGAAGATGAGATTTATTCCAGTTATAGAATTTCAAACAAATAATAGCTGTCTTTACACCAAAATGTAATCTCTGAATCTGGTCAAAGTATAAGGGTTAGGACACCTTACACTCTGTGGAAAAGATGCCATTTTTAAAACAATGTTTTGTTATTTTTACCTAAAACATAAATTTGGGAAGTTTAGAATTGAGAATCAGTTGAAGATGTTCATTGCACCCAAATTTAAAAAGAGACGTTTGTGATTGTCAGTTCATCGCTTTGAATTGCTCTGACAACAAAGTGTAAAGGCAAGTGACATTTTATAAGGAATACTTCAAACATGTGCCTTGCGTCTGATAGAAGATTTTTAAACTATAAAATTAGTCCAGAGAACTTTCAAATCGCACTGTATGGAAAATGTGATATGGAGTGGGCTTGAGGACTGCATCGTAATAAATACTGGTTTTAAAACAGAATCAATGATTGAAATAAGATAGGGAAACTGAAAACCAGCATAAATATTAGCAATTTTGAAAGTAACCTTTGCAGAGTTCCTGAATTCAAATTTGGTCTACTTAGGTCGATAAGTCTTCACTTCGAAATGACCAACCCTCAAATTCCTCAGGTTTATGTTTTAATGGATTTATCCGTTCAGTTGTAAATGTAATGTTTATAGTGCCTGAAGATACTGGGATTTCATCACATCTCAGCAGTTAAGATTTCTTCATCACTGCTGCTAATATAAAAACTACAGGATTGTAAGTAAGTTCTTTTTGCCTCTTCACCAATGGTCATCAGTATTTTATGGTAATTATCTGAGGATTACATTCACTCTTTTTTACTTAGAGATGTCTAACCAAAGGATTTTAAATATTAAGCAGATTACCCTGGAAATGTAGGCTGTTCAGACTATTTTTATTTTCACTTCAATATTTTAAAAAATACTTAGAACCATAGAATCCCTACAGTGCAGAAAGAGGCCATTTGGCCCATCAAGCCTGCACTGGCTCTCCAAAAGAATATCCCATACAGGCCATCCCCTCTGCCCTATCTCCATAACCTTGCACGTTTCCCTTGGCTAATCCACCCAATCTACACATCAAGGAGCAATTTAGCATGGCCAATCCACTAAACCCATGCATCTTTAGACTAGGGGAGGAAACCACGTAGACACGGAGAGAACATGCAAACTCCACACAGACAGTCAGCCTAGGCTAGAATCAAACCTGGGTCCCTGGTGCTGTGAGGCAGCAGTGCTAACCACTGTGTTTTTGTCAAGGAAATATAACAGAATGTACCAAGTTCTGCTTGTAAAGTTTTAAGTTTATTTACTAGTGTCACAAGTAGTCTTACATTAACACTGCAATGAAATTACTGTGAAAATCCCCTCAAAATGTTTATGAATGTTCTTTTACTGCACTAATTACTGGTCATTTCATTATTTTACTAAAATGCATTTGTCTCCATATATGCGACTCATGCAATATGTTCAAATAAAGTAAAGTCACCACACAGATGGAATCTAGGTTATTGTTGCCTGTAATACAGACTGTTCAAAATTAACTGTTGACTAAAGGGTAAATATTACACCTGGATTTGAAATTTTGAATCAGTGTGAACTGCAAGTGAATTGTTAGAATGCAAGGAATTAGTTTTAATTATGTGCGCACCCAATGCTGCAATTTCAAGTCAGTGTTGTAACTTGTTAAATTATCTCATTGCATGGACTTGTTTTTATACTCAGGCAGTTGGGCATTTTAGAGTTTGCACATTTCCATTATCAAACGTTTAGCTGAAAAATCTTTACTGAAGAATGCAAGATGAAGATTGTTTAACACTGAAGAGGAGGAGCATTTGTCGAATGACAGGCTCGAATGTGGATGATTACTTGGTTACGGATAGAACAGAATTCCTAGGCTAGAAAAAGAAAGATGCCAAAGGGATGTTCACCAATGAGCGACGCTCAAAATGAAGTGTAATTGTTTTTAAATGTACCAAGGACTGGGTGAAAGTATTGTTGTTGTACACCTGCCTGAGGGGGGTCTCATCCAAATGCATAACCCCAAAGCAGACGTTAGACTTTGTGGTTTTAGATGACTGCTGTGTGTTTTTTGTTTCAGTGACAATGGGTTGTAACTGCAGCACAGACTATGATGACGATAACTGGATTGAGGATATGTGTGAACAATGCAAATTGGAATATGAACGGGAACAGAAACAATACCAGCAACAAGTAAGTAATCTTCCTCTTCACTCTGGGAGAACTGGCTCCAGAGAATTGAATGATGTTTTTGGAATGAAGTTTCTTTTCAAACTGTAATTATCCAAAGTAATTTGCATCAGGAATGAATGATAGGAAGATGTCAACTTCTATTTAGTCCCGCTTTACAGGATTGAGAAAAATGTGTCCAAATGAGAAGTTTCAAGCAATATGATTATCCAGCTCAGCATTATAGTCTAACTGTAAGGGATTCTATTCCTATTTTGTTTTGATGTTGGACCTTGAACTATAATCTCATAGAGCCTCCCCTCATTATACAAATCTGTGATTGGTATCTTCGGGAGACTTGCCAGTTAGTTACATCAAGAATTACGCAGAATCTAAAACTGAAATCTGAGCTCATCTGAGGTCAGTCAATGTGAACCAGGTGGTCCTTTATTTCAAAACAATCCTTCAGATCTCATCTTCAAAGAACATTGTCCATTCACGGCTTTGGAATTGAGCCATGTTTACCCAGTTTTCTTGACACAAAACAGTGTCTCCTCTTGAGTCACAAGATCAGGCTGTTAAATTTGAACAATTGGAGCTCAGAGTAGGAATTGCAGCAACAAATCTTGCTTTTATATATGGTGTTCCTCAAAGGAAGGGAGAGATTACAAAGCACCATAGAATAAGGGAGGAAAAGACACAGAGGAGTCTGATCACGGGGAAAGGAGAGAAAAAGGGTCCAAATATGAATGCAAAAGTCACAGTCGAAGAGTGTTCCGAGACTTTTTGAAAGTTGAGAAGAAGGTGGCAAGTGGAGGAAAACTGGGTCCATAAAATAATGATCAATTTTCAGTAGTTATTGGGACTGGTGAGAAATTAGGTACATAACAGCCTAGATTCCAATTGTCACAAACAAAACTAATAATCGAACCAAATAGTCCTCATTATACAGCCTGACAACCCATTGCCCTCCCGACATGAGGACTCACTTCTTACGCCCATCATACATAGCCTGGCAGTATGAAGGGGAAGACATGTCATAGCTTGTAACAAACTGAGTAACAACAATCAGGGATCAAACCAGCTACCAATCATAGCCGATATTTGAAATTGTTCACTATTAAAATTCAGTTCCTTATGAGTGTAATCAATATGGATAATTGATTCAATTACTTATTAACTCTGCAAATTTGCAGAGACAGGGATTAAAAGTCCAACATAGATTTTTAATAATTTATCAGGAAGACAAGACATTAATTAAAGTGGGTGAGGTTTTATGCATGAAGCAACTGCTACTTGCCTTGAGGCAGCTGATGAATGACTGGCTGGATAGGAAGTGCATAGCTGCTGGTTTTGTGTAGTCTGTTGTTAACCTTTAACTTTTTAGCCATATCTAAAAATAGTGTTCATTACAACTGGCTTGGCCTCTTTTGCAAAGTGTTACTTTTTTAACATAATTAACAAAATGTTCCTAATTTATTAGTTGCAGCAATTAAACATTCTTATTCAACCTTTCTGCAGTGGTTTGATACAAAGAATGGCTTCCTCAGACATTTCTGAGGGTCAGTTAATAGATAACCACATTTCTGTGGCTCTGGAGTTATATATAGGCCAGATCAGGTGAGAAAGACAAACTTCCTTCCTTAAAGGACATGAGTGAACCAGATGGGTTTTTACAACAATCAATGATGGTTTCATCATTATCATTACTAAGACTAACTTTTTTATTCCAGATGGATTGATTAACTGAATTTAAAATCCCCTCAGCTGCAATTGTAAGATTTAATCTCATCTCTGGATTATTCATCCAGGCCTCTGTATTACGAGACCAAAAACGTAACCAGCAGCCACCATACCCATTCAACACCAGCCAGCTGATAGAAACCCACTTGATCAGCAAACCATCCACCACCTTAAACATTCACTCCCCCAACAACCAGTGCCCAGTGTACCACCTACAAGTTGCACTGAATCAATTCGCCAAGGCTCCTTAGGCAGCACCTTGTAAACCAAGACTAAAAATAACAACAGCAGCAGACACATGGGAACACCACCACCAGTAGGTTCCCCTCCAAGCCAAGCACCATTACCGTTCCTTCACTGTCGCTGGGTCAAAATGCTAGAACGTGCTCCCTATCAGCACTGTGGGTGTACCTACATCACACAACTGCAGCAGTTCAAGAACATAGCTCACCACCACCTTCACAAGGACAATTCAGAATGGGTAATAAATGCTGGCCCAGCCAGCGACACCCACATCCCATGAGTGAATTTAAAAAGATAGCGAAACATGTTTGACAAGAGGGTCAAAGGTTATGGGGAAGCAGTTGAGGCTACAATTGGATCAGCCATAATCTTATTAAATGGCAAAGCAGGCTCGAGGGGTCGAATGGCCTCCTCCTGATCCTAATCTTCCTTTCTTGTAATGATGAAGATTTAAATTCATAGGATCAGCGTCTGGTTTGATTTTTAGTTTCTAGTTTTGGGAACATTCAAAATGAAACTGCCTTTTCTGAGTAATGTTGTCCTTGCCTTGTATCAGTTTTCATTCAAACACTGCCCCTGAAACTGGCTTCAGAGGGGATGCAAAGTGACCTTTGTGACAAATATAATATTCCAGCTTGCCCAACCACTAATCTGCGAGCCAATATCCAACCCTCATGCCTCTCTATCACCCCCCCCATGCAGAGACTTCCCCGGGAATTATAGACCGGTGAGTCTCACTTCTGTTGTCGGCAAGATGTTGGAAAAAATTATAAGGGATAGGATTTATAGTTATTTGGAGAGTAATGAATTGATAGGTGATAGTCAGCATGGTTTTGTGGCAGGTAGGTCGTGCCTTACTAACCTTATTGAGTTTTTTGAGAAAGTGACCAGGGAGGTGGATGGGGGCAAGGCAGTGGACGTGGTATATATGGATTTTAGTAAGGCGTTTGATAAGGTTCACCATGGTAGGCTTCTGCAGAAAATGCAGATGTATGGGATTGGGGGTGATCTAGGAAATTGGATCAGGAATTGGCTAGCGGATAGGAAACAGAGGGTGGTGGTTGATAGTAAATATTCATCATGGAGTGCGGTTACAAGTGGTGTACCTCAGGGATCTGTTTTGGGGCCACTGCTGTTTGTGATATTTATTAATGATCTGGATGAGGGTATGGTTGGGTGGATTAGCAAATTTGCTGATGACACCAAGGTCGGTGGTGTGGTAGACAGTGAGGAAGGGTGTCGTAGTTTGCAGGAAGACTTAGACAGGTTGCAAAGTTGGGCCGAGAGGTGGCGGATGGAGTTTAATGCGGAGAAGTGTGAGGTAATTCACTTTGGTAGGAATAACAGATGTGTTGAGTATAGGGCTAACGGGAGGACTTTGAATAGTGTGGAGGAGCAGAGGGATCTAGGTGTATGTGTGCATAGATCCCTGAAAGTTGGGAATCAAGTAGATAAGGTTGTTAAGAAGGCATATGGTGTCTTGGCGTTTATTGGTAGGGGGATTGAATTTAGGAGTCGTAGCGTTATGTTGCAACTGTACACAACTCTGGTGCGGCCGCACTTGGAGTACTGTGTGCAGTTCTGGTCCCCACATTACAGGAAGGATGTGGAGGCTTTGGAGAGGGTGCAGAGGAGGTTTACCAGGATGTTGCCTGGTATGGAGGGGAGATCCTATGAGGAGAGGCTGAGGGATTTGGGATTGTTTTCGCTGGAAAGGCGGCGGCTAAGAGGGGATCTTATTGAAACATATAAGATGATTAGAGGTTTAGATAGGGTGGATAGTGATAGCCTTTTTCCTCTGATGGAGAAATCCAGCACGAGGGGGCATGGCTTTAAATTGAGGGGGGGTAGTTATAGAACCGATGTCAGGGGTAGGTTCTTTACCCAGAGGGTGGTGAGGGATTGGAATGCACTGCCAGCATCAGTAGTAAATGCGCCTAGTTTGGGGGCGTTTAAGAGATCCGTAGATAGGTTCATGGACGAAAAGAAATTGGTTTAGGTTGGAGGGTCACAGTTTTTTTTTTAACTGGTCGGTGCAACATCGTGGGCCGAAGGGCCTGTTCTGCGCTGTAATGTTCTATGTTCTATGTTCTATGTTCTCTATCACCCCCCCTTGCCTCTCTATCAGCCCCCCCATGCCTCTCTATCAGCCCCCCCATGCCTCTCTATCAGCCCCCCCATGTCTCTCTATCAGCCCCCCCATGCCTCTCTATCAGCCCCCCCATGCCTCTCTATCAGCCCCCCCATGCCTCCCTATCAGCCCCTCATGCCTCTCTATCAGCCCCCCCATGCCTCTCTATCAGCCCCCCCATGCCTCTCTATCAGCCCCCCCATGTCTCTCTATCAGCCCCCCCATGCCTCTCTATCAGCCCCCCCATGCCTCTCTATCAGCCCCCCCATGCCTCCCTATCAGCCCCTCATGCCTCTCTATCAGCCCCCCCATGCCTCTCTATCAGCCCCCCCATGCCTCTCTTTTACCTCCCCCATGCCTCTCTATCAGCCCCCCCATGTCTCTCTATCACCCCTCCCCCATGCCTCTCTATCTGGCCCACCCCTCCCCCATGTCTCTCTGTCAGATCCCCCCATGTCTCTCTATCTGCCCCTCCCTCCACCCTCATGTCTCTCTCCGAAACCCCCATGTCCTTTTGAGGGGAACCAGAGATTAGATCTTTTCAAAGAAGTGAAATCAGTCTTGAGGCTGACAGGGTTTGATCGGGATAGTGGGCGGAATTTTCCTGTAATTTGTCAGAGTGTTGGTTTCAATGAGAAAACCAGTGTGCATTTCTCCAGCTGCAGAGGCCCATGTGCATCAGAGCAACCTCTCTCACACAAACACATCGATAAAGTCTCAATATTCAATCTGGGGGAGTATATTGCAGGGGAGTCCTGTAATAATAGGTAAATTTATTAAAATGCATTGAAATGAGGTTCCTGCTTTGTTATGCCACAGGGAAGGGGTGTGGGGATTTGGGAAATGAAACCTTGCTGGTGAGAATCTCATTTCCCGACTCTTGTGAGATTTGGCTCAAAATTGCCCCCAGTGTGATTTTTTTTATTCATTCATGGGACATGGGCGTCGCTGGCTGGCCAGCATTTATTGTCCACCCCTAGTTGCCTGAGGGCAGTTGTGAGTCAACCCCATTGCTGTGGCTCTGGAGGCACGTGTAGGCCAGACCAGGTAAGGATGGCAGATTTCCTTTCCTAAAGGACATTCGTGAACCTTAAGTGATTCACAGTGGCTACTGACATCTGGGTGGGTTGCTGAGAAATCTGTGGGATCTGTCTTGGCTGCATCAGCCATTCAATGTGCAGTGTAATGTGTTCAAACATAGTTTTGAGTTTTGTTTCCAGTTTTTAGTTTCTAGCTTTCACATGGGCGGCACGGCAGCACAGTGGTTATCACTACTGCCTCACAGCTCCGGGGACCTGTGTTCAATTCCTGGCTTGTGTCACTGTGTGTGTGGAGTCTGCACATTCTCCCCGTGTCTGCGTGGGTTTCCTCCGGGTGCTCCGGTTTCCTCCCACAGTCCAAAAGATCTGGTTGGTTAGGTGCATTGGCCATGCTAAATTCTCCCTCAGTGTACCTGAACAGGCGCCGGAGTGTGGATTTTCACAGTAACTTCATTGCAATGTTAATATAAGCCTATTTGTAACTAATAAATATACTTTACTTTAAAACCTTTTTGCCTGTTAATTCATATTTACCACATGTTAATTCAAAATGTTAGGGTATCAGATAGATATTGGCTGAAATTTTCTCAAAAAATTCAAAGTCTTTAATGGGCAAGAAAACGAAAGGCCTTTTCGTCAGTTTCTTCAGTGAGGTGAATAATGGTAATTCACGGCACTCTGTGCAATGCAGAGCTGTAATCTGATTCTCGCCAGTAGGAGGGGGTGGAGCCCCGGCCAATTGACGCCCCCAATCGCTGCCCCCAAATCCCGATCGCCGCCCCACAATCAACCTCCATCCACCTCCACAGGGCGGCACGGTAGCACAGTGGTTAGCACTGCTGCTTCACAGCTCCAGGGACCTGGGTTCGATTCCCGGCTTGGGTCACTGTCTGTGTGGAGTTTGCACATTCTCCTCGTGTCTGCGTGGGTTTCCTCCGGGTGCTCCGGTTTCCTCCCACAGTCCAAAGATGTGCGGGTTAGGTTCATTGGCCATGCTAAAATTGCCCCTTAGTGTCCTGAGATGTGTAGGTTGGAGGAATTGGCAGGTAAATATGTAGGGATATGGGGGTAGGGCCTGGGTGGGATTGTGGTCGGTGCAGACTCGATGGGCCGAATGGCCTCCTTCTGCACCGTAGGGTTTCTATGATTTCGATGATTTCACCCTTGCAGCAGACTTCCCCCTTCCCTCCCCTCCCATGGATATCCCCCCCCCCCCCCCCCCCCCCCCCCGCGCCCGCCCGGCCTCCTCCCCCCACCCTTCAAGCTCCCCCAGATATTCCCACTCGAGGTCAATGGACCTTTGAATGGTCACCGAATTCTCAGTCCCGCCCATTGCGATTCCCATGGCGGGTGGGACGGGAACATTTATTCCTCTGTTTCTCTGGGGAGAAACACATCAGGTTGCTGACTACACCCAACACTGCCATTATTTCAGAAAACTCCACCTTTAAATCCATTGAACTGAAGCCAATATCCAATCCATTGAAACAAATGGAATAAGAGGTCAGTAGCTCATGTGAATACTTGATTCATTTTCCATTGTTTAAAGCGCAGGTTTCTTGACAAATGTTGAGGTTTCTTACAAATTTGAACCCGATTCCGCTGACAGTTCAGTTACCTTGTGAGGAATCTCGTTCTACAAATTGTTAACAATCTTGCTGGACCTCTTCCTGCACTGGGGTAGCTGATCTCAGGAGTGCCTAGAAGAAGTTCAAGTGATGTCTTACTCACTTTATTGCTCTGTGAATCAATTCATTTCCATTGCATTTCCTCTTGTGTCTCTCTGTGTGGTAAAGTCACTTGGATTATTTACAGGTTAGTTTTGATATCTCATAAATATGAAAGGAATTGGATCAGGACACAAATATTCGAACATCTCTGCCATTAGAACAAAGAACAGTATAGCACAGGAACAGGCCCTTCAGCCCTCCAAGCCTGTACCAATCATGTACCAACTAAACCAAAAAAAACCTTCTGCCCTTACTCGGTCCGTATCCCTCTATTCCCTCTCTATTCATGTACCCATCCAGATGTCTCTTAAATGTTGCTAATGTGCCTGCTTCCACCACCTCCTCTGGCAGTGGGTTCCAGGCACCCACCACTCTCTGCATGAAAAACTTCCCCCACACATCTCCCTTAAACATTTCCCCTCTCACCTTGAACCTGTGCCCCCTTGTAATTGATACTTCCACCCTTGGAAAAAGCCTCTGACTATCCACCCTGTCTATGCCTCTCTTAATTTTGTAGACCTCTATCGGGTCTCCCCTCAGCCGCCATCTTTCCAGTGATAACAATCTGAGTTTATTCAACCTCTCCTCATAGCCAACACCCTCGAGACCAGGCAACATCCTGGTGAACCTTCTTTCCACTCTCTCCAAAGCTTCCACGTCCTTCTGGTAGTGTGACGAGCAGAACTGCACGCAACACTCCAAATGCGGCCTAACCAAGGTTTTATATAGCTGCAATATGATTTCCCAATTCTTGTACTCAATGCCCTGGTTGATGAAGGCAAGCATGCCATATGTCTTCTTAATCACCATGGCCACCTGTGTTGCCAGTTTTAGGGA
The DNA here is from genome assembly GCF_964213995.1 of Mustelus asterias. Taxonomy (NCBI): domain Eukaryota; kingdom Metazoa; phylum Chordata; class Chondrichthyes; order Carcharhiniformes; family Triakidae; genus Mustelus; species Mustelus asterias. Next base: position 79,430,206 of record NC_135821.1, read on the forward strand.
ACTGTGGACCTTTTTCTTATTCATTCGTGGGACATGGGCGTCGCTTGCTGGCCAGCATTTATTGCCATCCCTAGTTGCCCCTGAGAAGGTGGTGGTGAGCTGCCTTCTTGAATTGCTGCAGCCCATGTGTTGTGAGTTGACCCACAATGCCATTAGGGAGAGAATTCCAGGATTTTGACTCAGCGACTGCGAAGGAACGGCGATATAATTCCAAGTCAGGACGGTGAGTGGCTTGGAGGGGAACTTGCAGGTGGTGGTGTTCCCATTTATCTGCTGCCCCTGTCCTTCTAGATGGAAGTGGTTGTGGGTTTGTAAGGTGCTATCTAAGGATCTTTGGTGAATTCTTGCAATGCATCTTGTAGATAGCACACACTGCTGCTACTGAGCGTCGGAGGTGGAGGGAGTGGATGTTTGTAGATGGGGTGCCAATCAAGCAGGCTGCTTTGTCCTGGATGATGTCAAGTTTCTTGAGTGTTGTTGGAGCTGCACCCATCCAGGCAAGTGGGGAGTATTCCATCACACTCCTGGCTTGTGCCTTGCTGGTGGACAGGCTTTGGGGAGTCAGGAGGTGAATTACTCGCCACAGTATTCCCAGTCTCTGACCTGCTCTTGTAACCACTGTGTTTATGTGGTGAGTCCAGTTGAGTTTCTGGTCAATGGTAACCCCAAGGATATTGACAGTGGGGGATTCAGTGATGGTTACACCATTGAATGTCAAGGGGCGGTGGTTAGAGTGTCTCTTATTGGTGATGGTCACTGCCTGGCATTTGTGTGACGCGAATATTACTTGCCACTTGTCAGCCCAAACCTGGATATTGTCCAGATCTTGTTGCATTTGAACATCGACTGCTTCAGTATCTGAGGAGTCGCAAATGATGCTGAACATTGTGCAATCATCAGCGAACATCCCACTTCTGACCTGCATGCCCAGATCCCTCTGTATGTTAATGTTCCTAAAGGTTCTGCCATTTACAGTATAATTCACACCTAAATTTGATCTTCCAAAATGCATCACCTCGCATTTGTCCGGATTAAACTCCATCTGCCATTTCTGTGCCCAAGTCTCCAATCTATATCCTGTTGTATCCTCTGACAATCCCTGGTACTGTCAGCAACTCCCCCAATCTTCGTGTCATCCGCAAACTTACTAATCAGACCATTCACATTTTCCTTCAGATCATTTTATATACTACAAACAACAGAGGTCCCAGCACTGATTCCTGCAGAACACCACTAGCTACAGATCTCCATTCTGAAAAACACCTTTCCAAAGCTACTCTCTGCCTTCTATAATCAAGCCAGTTCTGTATCCATCTAGCCAGCCCACCCCGAATCCCATGTGATTTTAGCTTTTGTACCAGTCTTCCATGTGGGACCTTGTCAAACGCCTTACTGCCCCCTGCTCCCTCCGTACTTCCCAACTTCCCAATGCTGGATCTCTGGCTCAGGCATTGAGTGCTTTTGAATGAGGGATTCTTCCCAGGAGCCCTGCACGGGTTTGCTTTGCTGTGCTCCGTCATGGCAAACCCCCCCTGCCACTGGGTTATACGAGCAGCATGAATCCACATAAACTACATCCACAGCCCTTCCCTCATCAGTTATCTTTGTCACCTCTTCAAAAAATGCAATTAACTTGGTGAGACACGGCCTTCCCCATACAAGACCATACTGCCTGTCACTAACTAGTCCATTTTACTTCAAACGCATATATCCTGTCCCTCAATATATTCTCCAAAAGCTTGCGCATCAAGCATGTCAGGCTCACCGGCCTATAATTTGCTGGATTATCCCTGCTTCCTTTCTTAAACAAGGGAACAACATTGGACATTCTCCAGTCCTCTGGAACCTCGCCTGTGGTCAAAGAGAATGTGAAGGTAGAAACATAGAAAAACTACAGCACAAAACAAGCCCTTCAGCCCCACAAGTTGTGCCGAACATATCCCTACCTTTTAGGCCTACCTATAACCCTCCATCCCATAAAGATAAAGATATCTGTTAAGGTCCCAGCTATTTCTCCCCTTGCCTCCCGCAGTAACCTGGGATAAGTCCCACTCGGCCCCGGGGACCTGGCTACCTTAATGCAATTTAGGATACTCGACACTACCTCCTTCGATATATTGACATTCTCTTGAGCGTTCACACACCTATCCCTGACCCCAACATCCATCATGTCCTTCTCCTTGGTGAATACCAATACTCATTGCTTTCAATTACAGAATTTGTTTTTCAAATAAATTATTATGATTACTGACAATTCGCCCAATTCTGCAGCAACTGACAATAAAAGAAGTCATGTAAATAATACTGAAAGCAAGTATAAAGATGGTTCTTGTATAAAGCATTCATGTAACAGAAATTTACAATGGAAGTTTTTATTATTAATAAATTGAATAAATTCCATACGGACAGAAAATTGATATGTAAGACACATTCATCAGAACAAACCCTTCCAATGTTTCAATGAGTTTACTGAGTTATGTCTGATTTTGAGAGCTAAGTGAAGTCCCCATTCTTTACTGGATTGGTTGTTCTCAGTGTTGCTGACTGGTTGTTATAAGTGGCCTCCGCATTTTGGATCAAAGGGAGGAGAATTGGTTCAGCTCCTATTCCTGATTGCTGTGCAGTCAGTCCTGCTGCAGTGGGCATTAGATCAGGACAGGGTCTGGTACATTAGTCAAATAGATGTTGATGTTTTATTTCAAGGCTCGTTTATAAAGAATTCCTGCAGGGTTGGCTGCTCGAGGACAGCCATTCCTCAGCAAGGAGTCTATGTTTTTATGAGAGGAGGAGAGAAAATTGGCAAGAATAAAACAAGGAGAAATAGTTATTTAAGTGTAGTTGGCAGTTTTACCATGCTCCTTCAATATCACTCTCACCCCCTTACTGCAGCCGGGACTGAAATCGGAATATTTGGATTTCTGCTCACAATGAATCCATCAACATATCAGCTGATCATTTGGCATTAATGTCCAAGTCCTTGCCAGGCAATAGCCTTGCTTTGTCTGCACTGAAACCATATCTAACCGGAGTGTAAAGGGGTGATGGAACCTAACCAAGTCATTTGCAGGGAGAATCTAACTTTCTGCAGTTCATTTCTATTGAGTGAGTATTGTGTTTACACCATGTAGAAGATGTGACAACCTAGTGATGATATATTCCGGCAGAGCACAGTTAAAGTCAATTTAGCTCCATTGAGATTTATATTAATACTTTTTGTTGTATGTGGATGACTATGGTATCTTGTGTGATAAAGTGTTATAAAAGTGTAAATTCTATCTCTCAGCCTGCCTGCCCCTGCTCCCTCCAGACTTCCCAACTTCCCAATGCTGGATCCCTGGCTCAGGCATTGAGTGCTTTTGAATGAGGGATTCTTCCCAGGAGCCCACAGCCCTGCACGGGTTTGCTTTGCTGTGCTCCGTCAGGGCAAACCCCCCCCCACCACTGGGTTATACGAGCAGCATGAGACCCTTAAATGGGCATTAATGGATTGCCCATTTCAGGGCCTCAGTTGGCTTCATGGCAGGAAGTTGTCACTGGGCTAAATCGGGGTGGAGATGGGGAGGTAGCTGGACCCTACCCATCACACTCCTGTTGATTAAATACCCTTCCCGCCATCCAATTCGCCGTGGCAAAGGGCATTAAATTCTGCTTATTGGGTTTTGAAGGGAAAAGTCTCTCTTTTGAAGAATGCACAAGATTCACCGGCTAGTGAAGGTGTTTTCTTTATTCCTTTAGAGAAAGGCAGGATGTTTATTTACTGATATCCCAGGACACCTTGGCTCTCATAATGTCAAACTGCACACAATAACATTGAAAGCAGTGAACAAGCCGACTGTAAAATGAATCACTTCATTCTATGATATCAAATTATAATTTCTGATTGTTTGATTGGCTCCCCATCCACCATCTTAAACACTCACTAGTGTCTGTTATGAAAGCCAATCTACCTTAACTTTGAGAGCGGAAGTCAGGAACCTCAAACCCTGACAGAGCCCAGAGATTTTCCAGTTCTGCAATATCGATGTTCTGTCGCCTGTGCAAGAAGAGAAGCAGCACCAAAACCCAGGTCAGGTGACTGGGATTGGAGTGCCATGGAAGACTAATGTCCAGATCAGTGAGAGGTCCCAAAGAGAGAGGGGATGTGGTGAGATCCTAAAGTGAGTGAAGGTATAGGGCGAGGTCTCAGAGGGAGAGGAGACAGGAAGTGAAAAGAAGGCAGAATGAGGGAAGGGAGAAGTGAGTGAAGGAATAGGGAAAGGTCCCAGAGTGAGAGGGGACAGGGAGAAGTCCCCAAAGGGGGAGGTAATTGGGAGAGGCCCTAAAGGGCGAGGGAATAGGGAGAGGTCCCAAAGAAAAAAGGGGATGGAGAGAGATCCTAAAGTGAGCGAGGGGATAGGGAGATGTCCCAGAGGAAGAGGGAATGGGGAGAGGTCCCAGAGGGACAGGGGACAAGGAGAGAGGGAATAGGGAGAAGTTGGAAAATGAAATCCAAGATATGGGACAGATCCAGGTGTCCATTATGTTAAAGTTATAAAAAGAGCAGAGAAAAAAGCTCCAAACAGGAAAAGGGGTGCAGGTAACAAACCTTAAGTGAAGAGGGCTAAAGAGGACCCATGATAATTGAGGAGGGCTCAGAACAATCCCTGAAGATCCAAGAAGGCATCAGAAGGTTGGTGACTATCTGCTACTGGCTATTGATAAAGGTAGCCCTTTAAAGTTGAGTCTTCTACTCAGTATGGCCGAGGAACTGAAGTTACGCTTGAATTGGTGCAGTCTTGGGAAGCCAGAGGAATGGAATCTTGAGAGATGAGATTGAAACCCTTTGAGGTGGATCATTGTTGATGCCATCTGAGTTGGAGCAGCATTTGGAGAGAACTTCCAGTTTAGATCTTTGAAAGTGCAGAATGAAATCTCTCATCAGAGAGACAAAGTTTCTGTGAGATTGACTCATGGTGTTTACTGATGTCTGGATGGGTTGTTGAGAAATCCATGGACTCTGTTTTAGTTGCATCTGTCATTTATTGTGCAGTGTGGTGTGTTTGACCACAGTTTATCTTTAATTGACATGTACCTCATATTAACCCCCAATGTTAGAGTATAAGATAGATATTGTAAATTGTTTCATCAAGTTAACCTTGTATGGTAAAGTTTATTTTTGGCTGTTCAAAACCTGTGGGATCTTGTGGATTTATTCACTGAGAAGCCTCTTCGATCTCAAACTTTGTCAACTTTAACAAACTGTCATTGGTGCCGAACCAGATCCAACCAAAAACATGGGGGTCTGGCCTTGGATTATAACACGTCTACAAGATGCACTGCAGAAATTGACTAAGACTCCTTCATTAGCACCTTGCAGAGACAAGCAAAAGATACAGGGGAATACCACTACAGGCAAATTCCTTCTAAATCGCACAACAAAATGACTTGGAATAGAGAGGCACTGTGGTACAGTGGTTAGCACTGCTGCCTCACAGCGCCAGGGAACCGGGTTCAATTCCAGTCTCGGGTGACTGTCTTGTGGAGTCTGCATGTTCTCACCATGTCTATGTGGTTTTTGTCCAGGTGCTCTGGTTTCCTCCCACACTCCTAAGATGTGCGGGTGGGATTAGCCATGGTAACTTGCCCCTTAGTGTCCAAAGATGTGCAGGGTTAGGGGGATTAGTGGGGTAAATATGTGGGGTTACGAGGATAGGGCCTGAGTAAGATGCTCAGTCAGAGAGTCGGTGCAGGCTCGATGGGCCGAATGGCCTCCCTCTGCACTGTAGGGATTCTATGATCTCCTTTCTCTTCATTGTCGCTGCATCAAAATCCTGGAACACCCTCCCAAATTGCAAGGACTGCAGCAGCTTAAGAAGGCAGCTCACCATCACTTCTCACGGGCAATTACGGATGGGCAATAAATGCTGGTCTACCAGTGGCAATAAATAAAATGAATAAACTAAAGCTCATCACCATACAAGCCTGTTAAGTGTAAGCTAGTCATGTATTGATATTTACTTTATGTTCTGACGGGACAGGAGCAATGTAAGGATAGCTTTAATCTTCTGTCTTATTATTTTGATGTTAAAGTGCCATTCAGCTGGGTATCACTCTTCTCTGCTTGTATTGCAGAACTATCCTGAAATACGGGATCCCCTGGTGTCCTATGAAATTCAGTCTCCACCATCTTCCCCCTTTGTAGGTAAGTTGAGATAGATCCTTACTTGAATCAGAGCTCACTGGTGAGATCTCTGAACTGAATGAATGGCTCGCTTTCTGTATGACTGCATTGTTACAATGCTCTATCCCTGTCCTCCTACGGTATTTTATTGAAGGATATTCTCCTTAGAGAAAGTTGGATAATGAAAATTCAGAATGTGGGACTTTTACCCCTGATTTTAATCAGTCATTTAATTTAATTTATTTTGACCATTTAATTTATTGTTTGCATGATGGACATGACTCAAAAACGGCAAACATTTTTGAACACAAGTTTTAACTCAGTTTATAAAATCCAGGATCCCTATCCTTCATTAACTGCTTCATTAATCTGTCCGACCACCTTTGAGAATTTGTGCACCCGGGTCTCTCTCTTCTTGTACCCCCTTTAACATTTAACAGGTGTCCTTTCTTCTCAATCTTCCTGCCAAAACTCATCACCTCACATTTTTCTGTGCCAGCCTGTCAGTGTCCTTTCGAAGTTTATTAGTCTTCCACACTGCTTCCGGCATCCCCAAGTTCCGCATCAGCTGCCAATTTTAAAGTTGTGCTCTGTATCCCAAGTTCAATAAGAGTTTTAACAACACCAGGTTAAAGCCCAACAGGTTTATTTGGTAGCAAATGCCATTAGCATTAGCATCTCCAAGTTCAAACCGTTAATGTCCAAGAACAATCCCACCATTTATGCGGAATGTGTAGGATATACCTATAATTTGTACAAGACTCATGTGCCATTGCTATGGGGTGTATACACAGCTGCTCTACCTAATGTGAAACCCTGGACAAATTAATAGTCCCTCTACCATCACAAATACAGCTGGGCCGAGTCACACATTAAATTGCCTTTCCTTCTTTTGTTGGAGAGCATCATGCTCGATATATTTGCTCCATCCAGGGGATAATAGTGAATCATATACAAGACGTTTCATATTCTCCATCCCTCCCAATTCCAATTTAATCACCATTCAATTCCCACTTTGCTTTGTCACTCTAGTTGCTTAGTTTAAGAATATTTAGTGCATAAAATGATCCTGAGTTCTCAGAACAAGGCTGTACGGAATGGGAGTGAGATGCCAGGTTTCCCCTTGTGTGCATCACAAAAAGTAACTTTATCCAAAATTCAAGCTAATTTTAATTATTGGTGTAAAAGAAACTAAATTGATTGTTTTCCAGCTGACGATATATTTGTTGCTCTGTACAACTACGAGAAAAAACATCAGGATGATCTAGATTTCAAAGAAGGTGACCAGCTGAAAGTTCTCACACGGTAAGTTACCTGGGAATTGGAGCCAGATGTGGTGATGTCCGAGAAAAATTAGCAGAAAATCGAAGCTGATAAATTGAGGAAAGTGAACCCACCAAAACTCCATTAACTGCTGCAACGGAGAGATAGTGAGCAGAGGCTTACTGGCCCCTGGTGGTGGGAATGGAGGTGGGGCGAGGGGGTGTAGTACCGCAATGGGGAAGGACGCACATCAGAATGGAACCCCAGCAAAGTTCCATCACTGGGGAATTTTCTCAGTGGCGGGCAGGCTGCGAGGTAGATTGGCTGCCCGTTCCAGAGAGGTGGGCAACTGATTTGCACAGCTAAAGACCCAATCAAGGTCTTTTAACAGAGCAGCCAACATTTTATTGATGACAACATGGCCTCCGCCACATTGGGAGGCCTCCAGGTTCACGGAGGTGGCCACCCTGCAGTATTCTGGGGTGGCATCACAGCCGGTCTCTATGGCCCAGAGAGGGGGCCAGACAGGGAAGGCACTAAAAACCTCCCCTAGAGGGGCTCCCAGTTAGATCCTGGGCCCCCTAAAGTTTTCATTTTTAATTTACATACTTGGAGATACCTCCCTCCCTCAGCAAGGCTAACCTTTCCTGTCAATGTTTCAGAGCTGCTGTCCCTGTCTGCCAGCACCTTTGAGAGTCTGCCTACCATCCATTACTAGAGAAGGCCCCCTGTGGTAAAATCACTGAGCTTGTCCCATCATCAGCAAGTGTGGGCTCAGCACCCACTTTGCACCCTAGCATCAGCTTCCTGAAACCGCAGTAAAATTCAGGACATTGTTTCTATTCATCAATGTTTGACAAACACGAGAAAGAAGTGCCTAATGTTAACAAACTGTTTGCTCTCTGAAAACAATATAGAACAAATAGACACACCCTACTTCCGTTTTGTCACCACAGCTTATCACTGTCCAATGAGGCAGCAGCACCCACTAACCAGTGTAAATAGGTTAACTCAGTCACATCAGGAATAGACTTTACTGAATAGACTGCAAAGTGTACATTCATACTCACTTTAAATTTAAGATGCACAAAAATATTTTTTCCTGGTTTTGTCAGAATATTTTTAGATGTCACATTGTGATGCAATCTTGGAGATTATTTCACATGGCGCCCAGCCAGATTTAAATTTAAGTTTAAAGTTTATTTATTAGTGTCACAAGAAGGCTTACATTAACACTGCAATGAAGTTACTGTGAAAATCCCCTAGTTGCCACACTCCAGCGCCTGTTCGGGTACACTGAGGGAGAATTTATCATGGCCAATGCACCCTAACCTGCACGTCTTTTGGATTGTGGGAGGAAACCGGAGTACCTGGAGGAAACCCACGCAAACACGGGGAGAACGTGCAGGCTCCGCATAGACAGTGACCCAAGCTGGGAATCAAAGCTGGGTCCCCAGCGCTGTGAGGCAGCTGTGCTAACCACTGTGACACCATGCCACCAAGATTGGGTATTAAGATATATTCACAACCAAAAACACAAGCGTCTCAATCATTTGCTTCATCAATGTAAAAAAAATGAATTTTCCGATCAATTGCACCGTCAAAACATTTCTAACCAAAATTAAACATTTTCAGACCATTGAAGACAAACAGGAAGAAGATTTCTGTTTTCTGTTGTTGCAATGGTTACCATGGTGTGGCTGGAATTTACTGAGACCCGTTATCTGTTTGACAATATTTCATAACCTGATGCCTTTGGATTTTTTTATGGGAAAAACACTTAGCTGAATCATACATTAAAAATCAAATGTCAGAGGAAGTATTTTTTCCTTAAACTTGCTGTAAACCAAATTGTTGTTCAATTATTTAAAATAAAACTTTATCTAAATTGAGAGCTTTGCTAAGTTCTTAGAATCATAAAATCCTACAGTACAGAAGCAGGCCATTCAGCCCATCGAGCCTGCACTGACCACAATCCCACCCAGACCCTATCCCCGTAACCCCATGCATTTACCCTAGCTAGTCCTGCCAAAGCTAAGGGACAATTTAGCATGGCCAATCCACCTAACCCGCACATCTTTGGGCTGTGGGAAGAAACCGAAGCACCCGGAAGAAACCCACGCAGACACAGGGAGAACATGCAGAGTTCACACAGACAGTGACCCAAGCTGGGAATTTAACCCAGGTCCCTGGTGCTGTGAGGCAGTAGTGCTAACCACTGTGCCACCGTGTGGGAAAGCATTAATCCTGACAATCCCTGACTGTTCTGGAGTTTAGACCAGGATTGCTTTATGAGGGTGAGGTTCCACATGCCCCCTACAAAGCCATTGACATTAGGGGGAAAAAGGATAGGGGTGATTCCAAAGAACGGAATTCTCACAGCTAACTCTTCCTCTGGGAACAGTGTTTGGTCTGTCCAGGTACATCTGGTGAGCCGACTTACCAATTGTTCCAGTTATGGGATTCTATGGGGATTGGAGGTAATTGGAGATCTGAAAACATTGCTGCAGCAAATCTCCTCAGGGATTGTGAAGAGATTTAGGAGCAGGTTGATGATTTTTGTTCTGCCTTTTTTGTTTTAATTTATCATTGTGATCCAAGGCAAAATAACAGCTGTGATTTGTTTTGGATAGGGAGGGGGACTGGTGGAAAGCCCAGTCTTTGGTGACAGGAGAAGAAGGATACATCCCATTCAACTTTGTGGCACGTGCCCACACGCTGGAGATTGAACCGTAAGGATGTTTTCTCTGTTGTTCTATCTCATTTATTTCAATTCTACTTCCAGGTCGTGTTTGTGAAGGTATGAACTAAAGCTGTGGGAATCTTTCCACACATTTCCAGGGATGACCTGTCAGATGAAATGAATGGATTTCTCCCATTTCCCTCAGCAGCTGCAGTATGACATTCCCTTTCTCAAACATCTGCTTTCATAAAATTTATGAACAAGCTTCCAGATGTTTTGCAGTTTTGCCAGAATTTGATCTGAACTCAGACCTGAGTTGGGATTGGACAGTCCAGATTCATTTACTCAGACCACAAAACAGTCATTTGAGCATAAGAAACTTCATTCAGTTATACTGAGGGAAAGACATGACAGACAAGAGGGGAGGCGATGGCCTAGTGCTATTATTGCTCGACTACTAATCCAGAAACTCAGCTAATGTTCTGGGGACCCGGGTTTGAATCCTGCCATGGCTGATGGTGGAATTTGAATTCAATTTTTAAAAATCTGGAATTAAGAATCTACTGATGACCATGAAACCATTGTCAATTGTTAGAAAAACCCATCTGGTTCATTAATGTCATTTTGGGAAGGAAATCTGCTGTCCTTACCCGGTCCGGCCTACACGTGACTCCAGACCCACAGCAATGTGTTGACTCTCACCTAACCTCGGGCGACTAGGATGGGCGGCACGGTAGCACAGTGGTTAGCACTGCTGCTTCACAGCTCCGGGGTCCCGGGTTCGATTCCTGGCTCGGGTCACTGTCTGTGTGGAGTTTGCACATTCTCCTCGTGTCTGCGTGGGTTTCCTCCGGGTGCTCCGGTTTCCCCCCACAGTCCAAAGATGTGCGGGTTAGGTTGATTGGCCAGGTTAAAAATTGCCCCTTAGAGTCCTGGGATGTGTTGGTTAGAGGGATTAGCGGGTAAATATGTGGGGGTAGGGCCTGGGTGGGATTGTGTTCGGTGCAGACTCGATGGGCCGAATGGCCTCCTTCTGCACTGTAGGGTTTCTATGATTTCTATGAATAAGTGCTGGCCAGCCAGCGATGCCCATGTCCCACGAATGAATGAATAAAACATGTTTAGAATGGAAAGGGTTGTTTTATTAAGACATTGAAACTAATTTCAAAATGAAAAATCTTAACCTCGATTTTAGACATGTTTTTAATGTAATTTAACCAGTGAACTGTTACTGAAACAATGAAACATATAAAGCTGTAATAGCACACCTGCATATTTAGACTTCTTGAAATATTTGATCACATGGAGATTGTGGACGAGGGAGGTCACCTTCTCCATCCTGAAAGACCCAAAGCCCCCCCATTGCATCATTCAACAATTCCCAATGGCTCCAAGGTTTATGATTCCACTTCTATATCTGGGAATCAATTCTCACTCTTTCTTCAATTGAAAAAGTATATTCTAATATCAGTTCTAAATTTGACGTTTACCAGTTTGAACTAAAATCCCTTTACAAACATACAAATAGGAACTTAAGTAGACCATTTGGCCCCTCGAGCCTGCTCCATCATCCAATAAGATCATGGCTGATCTGTTTGTGTTTGAATTCTACATTCTCATCTACCCCTAATAACCTTTGGTTTCCTTGCCTAACAAGAATCTATCTACCTTAAAATCTATCTACCTTAGCCTTAAACATATTCAGTGACCCCCGCCTCCACCGACTTCTAAGGCAGAAAGTTCTGGTAGAAGAAACATTCTCCTCTTCCCTCTTGACAAATATATTTTATTGAAACGAGATTGCAATATTTCCCTGTGTGTGGCTGGGTTGCCTTTCTCTGTGCCGAACACACTGCCCACACCACCCCTGTCCCCTTCAAGGAGAATCCACCTTTTCCATCCCCTCCCAGCCCGGAACGAGTGTGGCAGTGATCCTTCAGTCGCTTGTGGAAGTTAATTGTTATAAATATGGGCTAAATTGCCCATAAATCTCTGTCGAGCAATGAAAAATGCTTATCAGCATACAGGCCTTCAATGGGGTCAGTGCTTGTGTATTTAGCATGAATCTTTACCTGCACAACTCCTGTAAACATTCTGTTTTTGGCCTTCACCAGAGGATGAGAAAAATCAGAGTTTTCCGTAACAGAATACCCAGGGCAGGATATGGGGACGCGCTATGTAAATGAAGGATTAGCAGGAGACAGTTTTTCATCGAATAAGAAAGGGCGAAAAGCTAGGGTATGATTGGTGAATATGTATGCAAATGAAGGATTAGAAAAATTGCTTGTTTCTGATTTGCTGTAATTAATTATAATCAGCAAGTTGTTTGTTTGTAACTTCAGAAACACTGCAGAGGGCTGCAATCTGTTTCTCCTCGTGCACAAGTAATTAAAGCTTGTAAGATTGAGTACTCATAGTGTGTAGTGCTGTTTGTACCCAAGTCGACTACAGTACCTAATAGTGCCGAATGTTGCTGGTACCCAGGATCTCCCACACACTGCCGGGTGAATGAATGGATCTCCTGAGTGCTTTGTGTCATATTTGTGAGCTCCATTAATTAGTACTCAGCTGACAGCTCATCCACATTCAGTCAAATAATAGTTTAAAGAATCGATGTAAACTGGTCCAGTGACACAACTATCCGGCTCGAAACTGCCCCGAATGGCTCTACCTTTATAAAAGCAAAATATTGAGGATGCTGGAAACCTGAAATAAAAACATAAAGAGCCAGAAATTGCCAGTAATCTGGCGGTATCTGCGCAGAGAGAAACAGAGTTAACGGGCGGCATTATACAGCCTCACTCGAGCAAAACCGGAAATTCCCGCCCGAGGTCAACAGACATTTCCATTGTCCGCCCCTCGCCCGCTCCAATTCCATGGTGGGCAGGGCAGTAGAATTCCGGCGAACATTTTAAGATCCAATGTGGAGTTTTGATTTCCGTGTTCCAAACAAGAATCGTATTGGAGTCGAAACATTAACTCTGTTTCTCTCTCCACAGATGCTGCCAGACCTGCTGGGTTTTTCCTGGTTTTGTTTTGACTCTACTTTCTTCTGCTGAGTTTCTCTGAGTGTAATCACAAGTGGTAATTGACAAGGTCCCTCAGAAAAGGTTAAGTTATAAGATAAAAGCCCATGGTGTTGGAGGCAGTACACTGGCATGGATAGAGAATTGGCTAATGGGCTGGAAACAGCGAGTGGTTGGTGACCTGTAATGGGCTCCATTGGGATCAGTACTGGCACCACAACTCCATTGGGATCAGTACTGGCACCACAACTCCATTGGGATCAGTACTGGCACCACAACTCCATTGGGATCAGTACTGGCACCACAACTCCATTGGGATCAGTACTGGCACCACAACTCCATTGGGATCAGTACTGGCACCACAACTCCATTGGGATCAGTACTGGCACCACAACTCCATTGGGATCAGTACTGGCACCACAACTGTTGACAATATATATTAATGACTTGGAGGCAGGAAGTGAATGTACTGTAGCCAAATTTGCAGATGACACAAAAATATGTGGAAAGGTAAGTTGTGAGAGGGATACAACTTACAAAGAGATATTGATAGGGTAAGTAAATGAGCAAAAGGTTGGCAGATGGAGGATAATATGGGAAAATGTGAAGTTGTTCATTTTGGAAGGGAGAACAAAAGAACAGAGTATTATTTAAATGGAGAAAAACTGCAGAAAGCTGCAACACAAAGGGGACTAGGTGGGACTTGTGCACAAAGCACAGAAAGCTAGCATACAGGGACAGCAGGTAATCAGGAAGGGTAATGGAATGTTGGCCCTTATTTCAAGGGGTTTGGAATATAAGAATTGGGAAGTCTTGCTGCAACTGTACAAGGTGCCGGAGAGACCACATCTGGAGCACTGGGAGCAGTTTTGGTCCCTTATTTAAGGAAAGATATTATTTCATTGGAGGCAGTTCAGAGAAGGTTCACTAGGATGATCCCCGGTGTGGAGGGGTTGTTTTATGAGGAAAGGTTGAACAGGTTGGGACTCTACTGATTGGAATTTAGAAGAATGAGAGGTGATCTCATTGAAACATATACAATTCTTAAGGGGCTTGACAGGGTAAATGTTGAGAAGATGTTTCCCCTCATGGGAGAGTCTAGGACCAGAGGGCATTGCCTCAGAATAAAGGGGCACCAATAAAGACTGCATTGAAGAGGAATTTCTTTTCTCAGAGGGTTGTGTGTCTTTGGAACAGGGAGCTATGGGGGGAGAGTCCTTGTGTATGTTTAGGGCCGAGAGAGATAGATTTTTGATCCGTAAGGGAATCAAGGGTTACAGGGAAATGGCAGGAAAGTGGACGTGAGGAATGTTGGATCAATCATGATCCTATTGAATGGCAGAGCAGGATCAAGGGGCTGAATGGCCTACTCCTGTTCCTATTTCCTATGGTCTTATGAGTTCAATGAGACTATAACAGAATTGCACCCAATGCTATTGAATGATTAAAGCATGTGTGATGCCGACATGAGTCCTTTGATATTTTAAACTTTTTAACGTAAATTTTATCCCCTTCTTTATAATCTGTACCTTTATTCCCTGCTTTTATCAGACTAATGAGTTCAGAAATAGATTTGCGGGCACTATGTTTACCTATTATTGGTATTCCTCTCCCTAATCCTAATGATGCATTTCATCTTTGACTAATAGTTAATGGTTTCATCTTTCCAGATGGTTCTTTAAAGAGTTAGGCCGGAAAGAGGCCGAACGACAACTTTTAACATCTGGCAACACACAAGGTTCCTACTTAATCCGAGAAAGTGAGACCACCAAGGGTAGGTTCTATAAGATGAATTGCTGAGATCATTCACTCTCTGGTGATGTACTTTTCTTAGAGATGTAATAATTATTAGATTGCATCTTTACATACAGACTGAAGGACATTACAAGCTTGGTTTTGGATTAGCCTTTTGGTTATTGAGCAATCATAAAGTATCCATGTGATCAACTACGGATAACTAAAACACCAGGTTTAATCTGCTGTATTAACCCTGTGACTATCACACCAACACAGAAATAAGGCTTAAACTTCAGAGTATCATAGAACAGTTACAGCACAAATCAAGGCCTTTTAGTCCATTGTGTCTGTGCTGGCTCTCTGCTCGAGTAGTTCCCATCTTGCCTCCACCTTTTCCCTATAGCCTTGCAAATTCTTCCTCTTCAGATAATTGTCTAATTCCCTTTTGAAAATCTCGATTGAATCTGCTTCCACCAAACTCCCAGGCAGTGCATTTCAGATTCGCACCTTCACTGTGTAAAAATGATTTTCCATACTTCCTTTGCTAATCACCTTATCCCCATCTTTCTCTCTATCCACTCTGTCTACATCCCTCACAATTTTGTGTATCTATCAAATCCCCCCTCGACTTTCTTTTCTCTAAGGAAAACAGCTCCAGCTTCTGCAATCTATCCACAGAAATCCCCCCCATGCCTCACAACCACTCCCTCCAATACCTTCACATCCTTCCTTACAATGTGGCACTCAGATCTGGATACAATGCTTCAGCTGAGGCTAAACTAGTGTTTTATTCCAGTTTATCGTAACGTTCTTGCTTTTGAATTCTATAGGCTAAATCTTACCAAAAAATGGTAGAGTGTTTTTTTCCAGTGAGAAAACTGTCCTGTTTCTCTCCAGAGAAACTATTTGGTTTACTCTTCAGGTCTTACAACACTCTGCCAAAAAAAATCAAGAGGGCATGTTTCCCACCATCATATGGGGAAGGGCCTTACCACACCGACAAAACCCGGCAGCACAGCAGCACACAGATCAGGAAACCAACCTGAAAAAGGGCGTGCCAATCATAACCTGTATAATCATAACCCCAACCCATCACAAAGGTCTCAGGTATGCCCCTCCTACTCTCCGATCATCGGCCCCTTCTTCCCCCACCACCTGACGCCCCCACCACCACCCCCTCCACCCCCCGCAACCATTGGCCCCGTCTCTCTCCCCCAGCCCCTGATTATCAGTCCCTTATCTCCCCTAGCATTGGCCACTTCTGCACCCACCCCTCCCTCCACTGTCTGAATCTGTTGTAAACCACACTGACGTGATGTATGGCAGGGGTCAAGACATGGCTAGGGGACGGGTTAATAACATTTAAATATACAAATGTAAAGCAGGTTCACACTCGTTCTGGGCGCCGGCGAGGGGCAGGGAAGATCCAAAATTGTGAGAAATGCGACTTCTGGATCTTGAGGCCCGGCCGACATTTGCAAGGACAGCAAACGCAGGGTCAAGATCACCCCGAAAGCCTCTATTTATAAAGCCCAGGATTCCATATCCTTCATTAACCACTTTCTCATCCTGTCCTGCTCCCTTCAACAACTGGTGCAATTTTCAGCTTCTCAAAAAATAACAAGTCACTCTTAAAATTGGTCATTGTTGCTGTTCCATTCTCGTCCAATTCTGGAAGAGGTTCCAGAACAAACTTAAAATAATCATTCCAAGAATGAAACTTGTAGCTGATCTTTGTTACTGTACAAACAGAGACACAGCGGTGAAATGAGAAAGTGTCGTCCAACACATCTCCATATTTCTTTGGGGTTCAATGTCTACAATTAGAATAAAGACGGAAAATTAAAAGGTCATCGATCTCAAACATTAATTCTGTTTTTCTCTCCGCAAGTGCTGAGTTTTTCCAGCATTTGCTGTTTTATTTCAGATTTCCAGCATCCGCAGCATTTTGCTTTGTTTCAATTTCTTGAAACCTGAACCTATTTTCAGGTTTCATTGTTACTGAGATTTTTATTTGGCTGCAGTTTTTCAATTATTTGCTTTTGTATATTATTAGATATATTCAATACAGCAATAGAAATAAAGCAGTTGTCCTGACATTTTTCTCATAACCCAACAGTTAATACAATACATTTGAGTTGTTTATTCCTTACCAAATGCGATTAAATAAACATATTTGACCGGATTTTCCTGTCTTTAGTGCCTGAGGTGTCCCAGATTGTAATTGACAGGAAATAGGGTAAGAAACATATGATTGCTCCATAACATTGTCCTGAAATTCTGCGGCTTGCTCAAGGTGACAAGTTTTTACCTGCATTGGCGTAGTTTACATCTTCTTGTTTAAGTGAAGCAGGACAAGATGTTTCCAGTGCTTAATTGATAAGGCACGCATTTCAAAGGACACCTGGAGAAGCTGGCAGTGGTCTCGAACCTGTGACTCTCCCAGATTAGAGGGTCCAAAATGGCCAGAAGGTCCTGAAGCTGGTGGCCTGACCCAAAGTTTCACTCCTTTCCTTCCCTCAGCTGCTTCTTGATGTGGAGATGCCGGTGTTGGACTGGGGTGGACACAGTAAGAAGTCTTGCAACGCCAGGTTAAAGTCCAACAGGTTTAGTTGGAATCATGAGCTTTCGGAGCGCTGCTCCTGACCTCGGCTGAGGAAAGAGCAGCTTCTTTACAGTTTTCTCAACCATGAGCCCGTGTTGTAAATGCTAATTGTCTGATTCGGATGGGATGACAAGTCAAGTGCAAAGTGGGGACCATGAAAATCAGCCCTGCTGTTATATACGTAGCATTATAATTAAACAAATAATGCAGCAACTAACTTGTTGCAGCTTGGTGGCTATGCCTTCAGCTATCTGGGCCACAATTTCTGGAATTCCCCGGATAAATCACTCTGTCTCCCTCTCTCTATCTGTCTTTCCTCCTTTCAGACACTCCTTTCAATATATTTCTTTGGTCTTTTGAATCTACCCTGATATCATTTTTCATGGCTCATGTCCAATTTTGCTTCATCACATTCCTGTGAATTGCCATGAGGCTTTTTCCATATAATGGGTAGTTGTCATTGATGTTGGAAAGTCTGTATCGGAATCAGCCTTTATATCAAGAGAGAATCTTTTTGCTGAATTGAAGTAAACCCTCTCAGGTTAATATGGGACATGCAGTTCGACGCAGGAGAAAGGTCTCTCTTCTCTACCCAAGATCATGTCTTTTCCCAAGTCTCCAATGTGAATTAGTTCCGTTTACCAGCCAGTCTCATTTTCTCGAGAAAAATAGCCAATGGAGTAAAATGAACACACAAATCAGGAGCAGGAATAGGCCCCTTGAGCCGGCTCCACCATTTGATAAGATCGTGGTCGATCTGCCCTCAACTCCATTTCCCTGCCTGTCCTCATTTGATTCCCCTGTCAATCAAGAATCCATACAAATGCGTCCCGGAGAAGAGAATTCCACAGAAACAACTCCTTGTCCCTGTCTTAAATAGGAGTCCCCTTATTCTTCAGCCGTGCCCCCGAGTTCTAGTTACTCTCACAAAGAATCATTTCAGCATTTACCTCATCAAATCCCCTCAGGAACTCATATCTTTCAATAAGATCACCTTAATTTTGTGTTGTGGACTTGTGTCCACTAAAAACTGAAGATACCCAAACTCATATAGGACCCTAACAGAGAAGCTTCGGAGGTGAATGAAATGCTCAAATCTATTCTATTGTTTTATCATTGATAATTAGCAGCAGAAAGCAAAGTTCATGTATTGTGTTTTAACACATATATTTCTTATGAATGCAGGTTCTTATTCCCTGTCTGTGAGGGACTTTGATTCACAACAAGGAGACGTGGTGAAGCATTATAAGATTCGCTCCTTAGATAAGGGAGGTTACTACATATCTCCCCGGATAACCTTCACTACTCTCCACGAGCTGGTGAACCATTATTCATGTAAGTCCACTACTAGGCTGGACAGCCATACTCTTAACAAATCACACATGGAAGCCAATTGTACAAATTATGAGCTTGGTCAGAAGGGGACATTTGAAGTTTTTCAGGTTTCGATGTGTTTTCACAGCACAGAGCTCTAGCTGTTGTGAAAGTATCTCCATGTCAATTAACTGAGTAACTGTACCCTATCTACTGGGATTGGTCAGTCTGCATTCACTGGCTGAATCAAGGTGGTACAATTCCAATACTTTCAGTCGACATAAAACCTGGAAGTATTGTGAACTGTGACAAGTTGCTGCGATGGGCAAACAGGCGCAGAGGAAATTTACTGCGGAAAAATATGAAGTGATTCAGTTTGGTATGAAGAACATGGAGAGACAAAAAAAAATCAAAAGGTACATTTCTAAGGGGAGTGCAGGAGCAGAGGGACCTGGCTGTACATGTGCATAAATCATTGAAGGAAGCAGCACAGGTTGGTTGAGGTTAATAAAGCACACAGTATCCTGGGTTTTAGTGATAGGGGCATAGAGTACAAAAGAGAGGAGGATATGTTAACCTTGTATAAAACACTAGTTCAGCCTCAACTGGAGTATTGCGTCTTGTTCTGGGTGCCACGCTTTCAGAAAGATGTGAAGGCACTGGGGGTGCAGAAAAGATTTCCGAGAATGGTTCTAGGGATGAGGAACATCAATTATGCAGATAATTTGGAGAATCTGGGATTGTTTACCTTGGAGAGGAGGAGGTTGAGAAGCTATTTGATAGAGGTGTTTAATAACAGGAGAAGATTGGACAGAATAAATAGGGAAAAAACCATTCCCATCGGTGGAAGGATTGAAAATGAGAGGGCACAGATTTAATTGGCAAACAAAGCAATGGCAACATGAGGAAAAGCTTTTTCACACAGCGAGTGGTTTGGATTTGGAATGTACTGCCCTTTCAAGAGGGAATTGGATTGTTATCCGAAAAGAAGAATGTATAGGGCTACAGGGAGAAGACAGGAGTGGTACTAGGCAAATTGCTCCTTCAGTGAGCTAGCACAGTCACAATGGGCTGAATGGTTTTTCGCTGTGCTGGGATTTCATGATTGTCATCTGTTGATATTTTTATTTTTGCCGACTTTGAATCAGTCCAGGGATCCCAGCTACTCTAAAAGCTGTGGCCCAATTAAATGATGGAGATCATAATTGTCAGGGATAATGAAGGCCTTCATGGAACCAACCCCCGGCAGTGCTGAAACGGTGATGGTCCATGGAATGGTCAGAAAAAGCCAAAGTGGAATCAGAAATTCTCTGGTTCCGCCCCCACCTCAGGATATGACCTTGTCTCTTCCTTCCCTGACCAACAACTGTACATCCCTCAAACCCAACCAGCCCCCCAACCCCAGTGCAAACCTTATCCCAGGGACTGTTCCCTTGGAACAACAGTGACATCCAGCTCCCAGCTCAATTCCCACTCCTTTCCGCTGGCTAGGATTTTGCGGAGGAGACAGCTTTTTAAAAAATGAAGTTTGGTCATTAAAATTGTGCTGGTCTGGCTTTCTGCACAACCTCTGGGTCTGCTGCTCATTCAGTTCACATGAGCAATGATCCGACACGTGAGTGAAATTAACCCTGGGGACTGAGACCCATTTGCAATGATGTTTTGTTAACTGTTGAAATTGTCAAAGCACAGCTTGTTGGATTTCTGAACTGATTTTCTCTGTTGCAGATAACACGGATGGTTTATGCCAGTGTTTGAAAAAGCCTTGCCAGACTCAGAAACCACAGAAACCCTGGTGGCATGATGAATGGGAGGTCTCGCGAGAGTCGCTGAAATTGGTGGAGAGGTTGGGTTCAGGGCAGTTTGGAGAGGTTTGGATGGGTACGTGGAGATGCAAATGACAGCTTCTTTCTTTTGATGTGGCTTGAAAGGCTTCACTGTAATGATCACCATGTGTTTCTCTGTGTGAAAATGGAAATAACAGCTACATACATCATTAACATGGACTGAATTCAAATAATTTATAGATAAAATATAAACACAGAGTTCAAATCCTGGGACAGCTGAACTCCCAATTTGATATTCACACCATTGCAATCCTACCGTTTCAGCACTGTTGCGAAATCCATTGGGAAATTTGACAGTCTGTGTGAGCCACTCGCTAAAGGGAACCGGCGATATCACATCTTCAGCTGTGCAGTTACCCACAGCAGTCACACTGTTCCTGCCTGATTGCACTTCCCCCAGTTATTTTTCCTTTTAGGGCTTCATTCTTCCGTGCATCCATCATTTGGCAAAATAATATCCTTTGTAATATATGGATATTATAAAATACCCTTAACGGTGAAGTGCTTCAAGACTGGATGAGAATAATGTTACTAAGTGTAAAAGTATTCAGGAGATAATGAGGGTGATATACATAAAGAATTCTATCACAGTGCAAGCTCTAGTGAAATGTGTTAAAACAGAATCCATATTAATGGAATTTAGAATAGGAAGAGAGCTTGTTCAATTCTTTGTATTATGATTACCAAACATCAGAAATCAAATAGCAAAGGGAACCTGCAAAGAGCACAATTGGGCAACTATATTGTGGGATTTAACCAATCCAGTACAGGCTGGGATAACATTAACACATATCGAACTGATTTTGGAATAGGGGCTTCTGGCTGCATTAACATCAAAGTGCATTAGTTAAGTTTTGATTTGAAAAACCCTTAAATACAGAACAAAAGCTAAGATGTCAATGAAATATAGACTCCACATAAAACAATAGATAAATGCAGGCTGGTTTCTGTTCTACTGACAGAATTCATGGGTAAATCAGATTATTGTGATGAAATATGATGAATTTGAATAAATAAAACCACTCGACTGAGCTGCAGAAGCACTCATGGGCATGGTAACGGATGTTTGATCTTATCATATACATCCTGCTTAACACCTTCACTGTTTGCATGAAACTGGAAAAATATGCACTTGGTTTATGGATGAAATAATAGAATTGGCACATGTAGCTGCTCCTTTAAGTATCCAAATCCCAGCACGGAGATAACAGGGACATTAGCAAAGCGCTCATAGAAATTATATATTCCAATTGAGCCGAGCTGCCAACAATGTGAGATTTTCAGGTGTGAGCTGTGTACCTTGCTTGTGTTAAAAAACATACATGTGGCTTAAAAAAGCTAGACGCTGTGGCATTCATGCATTCCGCTCTTCTCTCTCAGTCTTTTCTGCTTCTTTAGGTTTGAAATTATACTGAGAATATTGGCAACCAAGTATGCATGTGCAATTCCTTTAACAGAGGCAATAACTACTTTAAATGTTAATGCCTTGTTTAGGGTACAAAGGTGTTGCATACACTGCACTAAATATTTACACAACTTAATCTCCAGGTCTTTCTTTCTCGATGTCCCACCTATGTATCGGTTTTACTCATATTTCCTGTTACTTTGCTTGATGTATAGGGAGAGGATTCTGGATATGGGATATCTCAACATTCTTAACAGATCTATTAAATGGCAGCTTTTATATCAGTATACGGCACATTGCATACTTGTCAGAGATCCTGCTCTTTAGGTAACAGAGTTGGATGTTATGTGAAAGACTTAGGTTCAATGGATTGCCTGCGTAACACCAACATTAAAAAAAAAACTGATGTGAGCACTCCTGATCAGTAGAATTTTCCAGGCAGTTGGAAGTTCCCTGATTAGACAATGATGTGAGTGGAGCAGTAGGACTGCTCCAGACTTCACACCTGTGCTGGCAGTACCCTGGTACCAATAGAATAATAAGAAGTCTCACAACACCAGGTTAAATCCAACAGGTTTATTTGGTAGCAAAAGCCACTAGCTTTCGGAGCGCTGCCCCTTCGTCAGGTAAGTTACCTGACGAAGGAGCAGCGCTCCGAAAGCTAGTGGCTTAAATAAAGTGGCTTAAATAAATGCGAAGTGATGCATTTTGGTAGAAATAATGTAGGGCGGAGCTATACGATAAATGGCAGAACCATAAAGGGTGTAGATACGCAGAGGGACCTGGGTGTGCAAGTCCACAGATCCTTGAAGGTGACGTCACAGGTGGAGAAGGTGGTGAAGAAGGCATATGGCATGCTTGCCTTTATAGGATGGGGCATAGAGTATAAAAGTTGGGGTCTGATGTTGCAGATGTATAGAACGTTGGTTCGGCCGCATTTGGAATACTGCGTCCAGTTCTGGTCGCCGCACTACCAGAAGGACATGGAGGCTTTAGAGAGAGTGCAGAGGAGGTTTACCAGGATGTTGCCTGGTATGGAGGGGCTTAGTTATGAGGAGAGATTGGGTAAATTGGGGTTGTTCTCACTGGAAAGACGGAGGATGAGGGGAGACCTAATAGAGGTGTATAAAATGATGAAAGGCATAGATAGGGTGAATGGTGGGAAGCTTTTTCCCAGGTCGGTGGTGACGTTCACGAGGGGTCATAGGTTCAAGGTGAGGCGGGGGGGGGGACGTTTAACACGGATATCAGAAGGACATATTTTACACAGAGGGTGGTGGGGGCCTGGAATGCGCTGCCAGGCAAGGTGGTGGAGGCGGGCACACTGGGAATGTTTAAGACTTATCTAGATAGCCACATGAACAGAGTGGGAATGGAGGGATACAAAAGAATGGTCTAGTTTGGACCAGGGAGCGGCACGGGCTTGGAGGGCCGAAGGGCCTGTTCCTGTGCTGTATTGTTCTTTGTTCTTTATCTGTAAAAATCGTAGCTGACATGCCAAATTTCCTTAGTCTTCTGAGAAAGGAGAGGCATTGGTGGGCTTTCTTAACTATAGTGTCGGCATGGGGGGACCAGGACAGATTGTTGGTGATCTGGACACCTAAAATCTTGAAGCTTTTGACCCTTCCTGACCTGTAATAGAATTGCTGTAATCTGATTCTAATTTAGTGGCTGGTTCCACTGACGAGATGACTTTGGTCAAATTCACTTCCTTCAATGCCTATGAATAGTTTTGGTAGTAAAGGTCGTGAATTCGGAGAAAGCTGCAGTTTACCGCAGCATGGTTGAAAATGGGTGCAATGCTTGCCTGAAGTGCACTCTGCTGAATGCATGGAATGTTCCGTGGTTAATTTAGCGCCATGTGTAAGCATCGCCCCAGGTGCAGAGAGCACACTAATGGTGGGATTGACAAATTGTGCATAAATTAAGTTTGAAGAAGTCCATAGTTGGAGGGGGTGGGTGTTGGGGTAGGAAACCAGGCCCAATAACTGCTAAAATTTAAAATGAAAGGAAGCCCAATGTGCAGTTGTGTGTCTGCAGGCGCAACATTAGAACCCCTGCTTTTAAAGTAAAACTGCTGACTCCATATGACATCCCCATTGGACAGCAGAGCCTCTGACTGGAGTAAAGTGATGGCAAATTTAAAGCCTCAATTGACTGCTACTGTCAGCGGCTCTGGCATCCCAGTGTCTGCGGCAGGTATTCTCATTGCAGGCGGATTGAACCTGCATTTAGTCTTTGCTGAACTGGAAGTCGTGAAAACTGTTCCCCACGTTCGTTACCAGGATCCCCAATGACAAGACTTGTTTAAGGTTTAAAAAGTTGTATGCTGCCATCCAGGGTCGACTGAAATGACTGTTAACTCTGGCAATAGGAAAACAGGCCGAAGTATCACAGAACCATCCAGTGCAGAAGAGGCCCTTTGGCCCATCGAGTCTGCACTGACAGGTGAGAAACACCTGAACTCCCACTTAATCCCATCTAAATCCCCAAACTCTTTAGTTGCTTTTGCTGCCAACTTGATGTAAATTTGCTCTTTCCAATAAATGAGATTTTATAACCGCCCGGTCTTGAATAAGTTGTATTTTGATCAGAGTTTGTATATGTTGCATATTCACTGATTTACAATTGTTTTTCCCTTTATTGGCAGGTTACTATAACGACTATTCCAAAGTTGCCATCAAGTGTCTGAAGACAGGGAGTATGTCTCCTGAGGCTTTCCTAGCAGAAGCCAACTTGATGAAGACCCTTCAACATCACAAGCTGGTGAAACTCAATGCTGTGGTCACTGAGGAACCAATTTATATCATCACTGAATACATGGCAAATGGTAAACTCTTCACTTACAAACAAAGAATCAATTCCATTAACTCTCTTAGTGAAATTGTAGCAGCATACACTACATTAAACATAGCTTGGCATCATAGCTTCAAGACCCGACACATTACATCTTACGTTTAATGGTAAATTTGAAACAATTGTTTTTGTTCTTTATTTTTTTCCACATTGCCATGCCCATTATCTTCCGAGCTGTTTCTGTTCCATTTTCAAAGATTCCCAAATAATATTTCGTTCCCTCTTGTAAGAAGATCACACAGGTTTTCTGACCTTTACTGGTTATGAACTAGTTTTTTGGAGATGTACAAGAGCAGTCGTGTATTTTCAGGTCCTCTACATTTCCATCCCTTCCTCAGATCCAGTTAAGATTTATTATATTTGTTATGTTTATCGAATAAGTAATTTTAGGAGTTCATCATTATAGACATTCAATTTACATCATTTAATATTTTGTTTTCAGTCAGAGAAATTGGTGTCTGTTCTGCAGTTGAAAAACTGATTAGTACGGCCAATCACCTTACCCATGTTGCACCTCCTGTATCTGCCGTGGAAAGGGGCAACGCGGTATTGGGGGTGTCTGAAGAGGGGAATATTTTAGGTCTAAAATTTAGAGAGTCAACATTTTATCAACCTCTTACCATTTTGGTTCGGGCACTGTAGAGACATCCCTAAAAACCCCTCTAAAATGTTTTTGACTTAATTTGTTATTGTCACATGTATTGAGATACAGTGGAAAATATCTTGCATGCTATATGGACAAAACATACCATTCATAGAGTACATAGGGGAGAAGGAAAGGAGAGGGTACAGAAAATAGTGTTGCAGTTACAGACAGGATGTAGAGAAAGATCAGCTTAAATAATGGTAAGTTCATTTAAAAGTCTGATGGTAGCATGTTTGAACTCAGTGACTATCTCCTTTGTTTTGTTGACATTGAGGGAGATTGACATTGTTGTCACACCAGTTCACCAGATTGTCTATCTCTTTCCTGTATTCCGTCTGTTTGTGATCTGACCCACTACCATGGTGTCATCAGCAAACTTGAAAATGGAGTTGAAGTGGAATTTGGCCACACAGTCACAGGTGTATAAGGAGTGTAAAATGTGAGTGTAGAATGTGCATTACATCATCTGAGTTTGCTAATTAGGGACCCAATGATGTCTTTATGACCAAAAGTTGAAGTTGACTCACTCTGAATTGAGTTGACATTGGCCTAGCTGTATCCAGGATTACCGCCTTCCCAAGTTACCAGAGATCCTCAGAGACCGACTGGAGGCTGCCAACAACAAGATACGTTTTTAATCTAATACACAGCCAGGAGGAGCCACTGCCAACCAGGACTTTCCCAACTCTGCATAGTTAAGTAATGTACACCCCCACCCCTCCCCCCACCCCCCACCCCCAGAAAGGGTGCCCTAAATCCAGGTCAATATCTGAAAAATGAAAATCAACTCCAAATTGATGCTTCACTCAGGCTTGGGCAGTGTGTTGTTTACCAGTGCAAGCGTTATTGAGTTGCTGCATTTCTAGGAATCTATTTCACTGAGTAAAGCTTTCACTCTAAACTTTAACTAATCAGCAAATCAAACTTCAAAACTCCAGGACTTCAGCTCATTAGTTAAAAACTATGCAGCCAAAATGTTGCAGGAAAGATTGGTAATTATCAAGGACAAGTTATGTTTATACTACAGTCCCCCTAACAGCGCAGTGCTCAAAACTCAGGCTTTCTTCAGGAAAGACTTCTGACATTTCTTTTCCATGAAAAATAAAAATCCCCAGAGAAACATTTTGTGCTGGAATTTTCCTGGCTTAAATTTGAGCTTTTAAAAAATCTTCTGGAGAGAAACCATTGCCAAGAGATTTTCAGAAAGAAAAAAAACCTGGATTTTCTTTTCAGATTCAGTCACACAAACTGGGAGATTTTTCAAATTATAAAACACCCTCATTAAGACATGATTAATTACCACACAATATAGACTGTGTGTACTTGAATACATAAATACACAAAATACAATACATAAAGCATGTAGCAGTTTGTTCGCCATGTTTTTCTGAAGAAAGGTTACTTTTGTAAAGTTGGATGACACTAAGGCTCAGCTAATAGAACATAGAACATAGAACATTACAGCGCAGTACAGGCCCTTCGGCCCTCGATGTTGCACCGACCAGTGAAACCAATCTAAAGCCCATCTAACCTACACTATTCCAATATCATCCATATGTTTATCCAATAACCATTTGAATGCTCTTAATGTTGACAAGTCCACTACCGCTGCAGGCAGGGCATTCCACGCCCTTACTACTCTCTGAGTAAAGAACCTACCACTAACATCTGTCCTATATCTCTCACCCCTCAATTTAAAGCTATGTCCCCTCGTGTTAGCCATCACCATCCGAGGAAAAAGGCTCTCACTATCCACCCTATCTAATCCTCTGATCATCTTGTAAGCCTCTATTAAGTCACCTCTTAACCTTCTTCTCTCTAACGAAAACAACCTCAAGCCCCTCAGCCTTTCCTCATACGATTTTCCCACCATACCAGGCAACATCCTGGTAAATCTCCTCTGCACCCTTTCCAACACTTCCACATCCTTCCTATAATGCGGCGACCAGAACTGTACGCAATACTCCAAGTGCAGCCACACCAGAGTTTTGTACAGTTGCAACATGACCTCCTGGCTCCGAAACTCAATCCCTCTACCAATAAAAGCTAACACACCGTACGCCTTCTTAACAATCCTTCAACCTGGGTGCCAACTTTCAGGGATCTATGCACATGGACACCCAGATCCCTCTGTTCATCCACACTACCAAGTATCTTACCATTAGCCCAGTACCCTGTATTCCTGTTACTCCTTCCAAAGTGAATCACTTCGCACTTTTCCGCATTAAACTCCATTTGCCACCTCTCAGCCAGCTCTGCAGCTTATCTATGTCCCTCTGTAACTTGCCACTTCCCCCCGCACTGTCTACAACTCCACCGACTTTAGTGTCATCCGCAAATTTACTAACCCATCCTTCTATGTCCTCATCCAAGTCATTAATAAAAATGACAAGCTAAGGTTCTGAAAGTTAGTTGGAATTGCTGTACTCCAATACCTAGATTAGCAATTAATAAATACTTCTAATGTGAAGATTTAGAAGTTGGTCGGACAGTTTCTCCAACCTCGCCAGCAGCTAATATTCTCCAGTCCCGCTGCTATGAATGAAATTTGGCTGAATGCCAAATTCTCCATCCTCACCGGCAGTGGCAGAGGAGCAAGAATGGCTGGAGAATTCCGGCCAACCATTTTTGATGGGATGAAGTTTGTGGCTAACAATTCAGAGATTGGAAAATATCTAATTTTCCAGTGCATGCAATTTAGTGAGCAGAACTGCTCATGGCTAGTTATTCCCAGGTCAGGTGCACCATGTGCTGAATGAAACAACCCAATAATTACCTGCATTAATTAAAACCCATAACTGCAAAAGGGTGACAATTTGATTTCCTGTACCAAGGTTAGTGGCGCAGGATTGAGATTCTCAGACTCTTTTCACTAGCAGAGAGGGAAGATTTTAATCTTGATGCTTAGGGTGGATCCAGTCTTTAAAAAGACAGAGAATTGGTCTTTTGTCTTGTGCAGCCTCGAATGCCATTATACTTACAGCCTTGGAGGACAAGGCTTTTGTAGCAACAAGCAACAAAGCAAGTTGCCCAAAATGCGATTTCCATGGATGTGCATTAATGTACACTCTCTTACCTATTAGGATGATGCTGTTTTTTTAAGCACTCCAGTAACATGTTTCAGTTCCAGTAAACAAGTTTGATTTTATTCATTTTATGATGTATCCAAGATGTACAACCCCCTTGCAAGTATAGCCATTGATTCTGATTCATTTCTGAATAAATGAGAAACATGACTAACAGCACAAAAAACAATAAAGGATCCACCTCATATCAGGAAGTTCCACCCAGTCTGTTGTGTATATTCAGCAGTTGTTTTTCATATTCATGCTGCAACCTTTATTTAATGAATATACAGGACATCCCAGGGAAGATCAGAAGATGTGTCTTTTGTGTTAAAGGTTTGTGCAATGATCAAGAATGCTGAGCGCATTACAACCTATTTGAAAATATGAGAAGGGCAAAAATTAATGGCTCAATGAATTCACAGATAAAAGTTCCTCAAATACTCGAGCTCCACAGAGTCAGAATGAATAATGTCAGGCAGTTTATTTGAAGATTATGAAACACCACATAGCATTTATTCTTAAAATAGGAAACAATGGCCTTATGATCTAACCTCACTAATTGTAAATCGTGTGACCCCGATATTGACTGGGATCCAAAATGTATTTTCAGAATACAAGATTTTATTCTTTTCTGAAAATCTTTCATTGTTTTTCGACTGGTTGAAGAAAAATATTTTAGAAACATCGAAAATAGATGCAGGAGGAGGCCATTCAGCCCTTCGAGCCTGCACCACCATTCAATATGATCATGGTTGATCATGCACTTTCAGTATCCCACTCCCGCTTTCTCTCCATACTCCTTGATCCTTTCAGCCACATGGGCCATGTCCAGCTCCCTCTTGAACATATCTAACGAACTAGCCCCAACACCTTTCTGTGGTAGAGAATTCCACAGGTTCACAACTCTCTGAGTGAAGAGGTTCTGCCTCATCTCAGTCCTGAATGGCTTATCCCTTATTCTGAGACTGTGACCCCGAGTTCTGCACTCCCCCAACATTGGGAACATTCTTCCCGCATCTAGCCTGTCCAGTCCCATCAAGATTTTAGATGTTTCTATGAGATCCCCTCTCATTCTTCTAAATTCCAGTGAGTACAATTCCAATCAATCCAGTCTCTCTTCATATGTCAGTCCTACCATTCTGGGAATCAGTCTGGTGAACTTTTCATGTTGTTGCAACCTCATTATAAAGTTTCAAAGATTTAACTAAAATGTAAGTCACGGATATTCAAGTGCAGTCAACAATCAATTTGTATCATGAATGTTAAGTTCAGGTATTTTGCTGATAGTCATCACAGCATCTCCAGCAATGGTGTCTCTCCCCAATAGCACATTGCTGCCTCTGGATCTATCATTGGATTCCTCCGAGAACCGTAGAACCATAGAAAATTACAGCTCTTGACCTGCTCTTGGACCATATCCCTCCACACCCTCTCATCCATGAACCCGTCCAAGTTTTTCTTAAATGTTAAAAGTGACCCCGCATTTACCACTTTATCCGGCAGCTCATTCCACACTCCCACCACTCTCTGCATGAAGAAGCCCCCACTAATATTCCCTTTAAACTTTTCTCCTTTCACCCTTAACCCATGCCCTCTGGTTTTTTTCTCCCCTAGCCTCAGCGGAAAAAGCCTGCTTGCATTCACTCTATACCCATCAAAATCTTATACACCTCTATCAAATCTCCCCTCAATCTTCTATGCTCCAGGGAATAAAGTCCCAACCTATTCAATCTCTCTCTGTAACTCAGCTTCTCAAGTCCCGGCAACATCCTTGTGAACCTTCTCTGCACTCTTTCAACCTTATTTACATCCTTCCTGTAACTAGGTGACCAAAACTGTACACAATACTCCAAATTCAGCCTCACCAATGCCTTATATAACCTTACCATAACACTCCAACTTTTATACTCGATACTCCGATTTATAAAGGCCAATGTACCAAAGGCACTCTTTACGACCCTATCCACCTGTGACGTCACTTTTAGGGAATACTGTACCTGTATTCCCAGATCCCTCTGTTCAACTGCACTCTTCAGAGTCCTACCATTTACCCTGTACGTTCTACTTTGGTTTGTCCTTCCAAAGTGTAATATCTCACACTTGTCTGCGTTAAATTCCATTTGCCATTTTTTAGCCCATTTTTCTATTTGGTCCAAATCCCTCTGCAAGCTTTGAAAACCATCATCTATAAGCTGTCCCTTAATGAAATCTTCCAAAGACAAATGTCAGCTTCCATAAGTATGTTGCAACAGCCAGCTCTACATCTACAGCTGGCCTCACAGTCTCTCAGTCTCCCCACCCCTGCGGCATTATCTGTGTATAATCAGCTTGCTGTCTGACATCCAGTCCTGCAGGAGTTACAGTTTGCTGCAGTTAACAAGTCAGAACGGAGGCACGGTGGCACAGTGGTTAGCACTGCTGCCTCACAGCACCAGTGACCCAGATTTGATTCCAGCCTTGGATCACTGTCTGTGTGGTGTTTGCATGTTCTTCCCATGTCTGCGTGGGTTTCCTCTGGGTGATCCAGTTTAGAACAAAGAACAAAGAAAATTACAGCACAGGAACAGGCCCTTCGGCCCTCCAAGCCTGCATCCCTCCATTCCCATCCTATTCATGTACTTGTCAAGACGCCCCTTAAAAGTGAAAAACTGTTTCTTCCCAAAGTCCGAAGATGTGTGGGTTAGGTAGATTGGCCATGATAAATTGCCCCTTAGTGTCAGGGGGATTAGCGGGGTAAATATGTGGAGTTACGGGGATAGGACCTGGGTGGGATTTTGTCGGCGCAGACTCAATGGGCCAAATGGCCTCTTTCTGCACTGTAAATTCTATGATTCTATGAAAAGACCAAAGCTAATATCTTTGCTGCCCCCGCTCCCCCCTCCGGCCCCCAACCACAAACCCCATACCCTCAACACAGATTAAACCTCACTCCAGCCACTATTTCAGACTTTTTGTAACTTTGATGGTCTATTTGAGCCTCAGCTGAGATTCCACCCCATACCCACCCCATGACAAAGTCCACCTCCATAACATTGCTACTTTTCATCCAACATCAGCCAATTGACTGCTGAAAACCTCATCCATGTCTTCATCACTTCCAGATTCAACAATTCCAGTCTTTGACTGCCTGGCATTCCATCTTCCATCTTCCATAATCCACAATCTTCTACTCTTTTGCTCATGTATGAACCATACTAAGCATGCTCTCTCTGTGGTCACTAACCTACATTGGCTCCCGGTCCCCAAATGTCCCATCCTGAGCTCAGCCCTCGCTACTTCTGTAACCTTCTCAAGCCCTAAATTCTCCAAGAGCTGTGTTCCTCCTGCTCTGGCCTATCATTCTTTTCTCTCCAGCATTGTTGCCTGCCCTTTCACTGATCTAAGCTGTACAGTAATCCCTGCCTACACCCTTCTGCTTTTTCACCTCTACCAATGAAGTCAATGGAATTAAAACTGAACGTACAGCCCATCCAAGAGCACCTCTTTTTCAGCACTGGATTTCTATACCATGAACAGGTTACTTATATTAGTTACCCTTTTGGCCCAAGGACGAAGAGTGGATCAAATAACTAAAAACAGCTGAGATGTTCTAACATTTTCTGATAATATATAAAAGTTGGGACCAACCATTATTTCTCCTTTCTTTATCATAATAAATGATCATAACAAAGATAAGGTTCATATTGAATGATGTTTATATGGTGCCCTAAATGGACACCAATGAACTACTTTTGAAGTGTCGTCATCGCTATAATGCATAACGTAAGTAAGCAATACATGACTAACGTGAGTAACTATCCTGCTCTCCCAGCGACTGAGCTGCATACCTTCCAGACATACCGACTGTCTGTAGAATAAAGCTGAATTTTAAACATTCCCCTCAAACATAAAGATAAACAATATATATATTCATATCAACTGCACTACTAACATCACAATGTGTAAAACCTGCTATCATGTATTCCATTTGATGATTGATGTTATTTCAGTATGTTGCTTTCAAAAAATGATTGAATCATTAATATTTCATATGACATCAAATATCATTCCTGCCAACCTCCTCAGCACTCCCTAACCAGCTTATTTTACAATTATTTCTTAAATTAGGACAAGTGGACAAAGATGTAAACAGTCTGCAGTTGGGACAATCCATTGCTTTGCCAGTTTTCAGATAAAGAAAAGGAGCTGAGTGGTTTAAATGTTAGAGATGGAGTCCTTGCGGATTAGTTGGTACAATTCCTTTGAACGTTGTCTTTTCATCTATAGGATTGTATCCCAATTCCAGATAAACATGAGATCAAAGTATTCTCCTCAATTGCGGAAATCTGAACTGGAATTAAGTTGGACAGTCTCAGGCCAGTCTCTGCTGTTCCCCAATTCCCCAGCGTGGCATCGCAATATTTTTTGACACTAATTTGTGTTAATTGCTCTCTTCACTCCAAGTTGCCATATTGCTGATTGAAATGTTTTTGAAGCAAATTAGCTCTAATCTGTCTCTGACCAATGATGGTGTTTAATGTTGATCTAATAGTTGGAAAGTGTTCAACCTAAGTTCAGGAAGAGGTCATGGTGCTTTACTCTCCCTCTGATGAGAATGGGTCTAAAATTAAATGTGCTTCAGCTGTGCAAATTCAGCTCCCTGTAGACACAAGTTCCACACAAATCTGACCTTGAATTTGTTAAACAACTCTAATTTGGCACCATCGCTCTCAAAGGACAAATTGAGGGCTTTGTTAAGGAAAAT
Source organism: Mustelus asterias (assembly GCF_964213995.1). Classification (NCBI taxonomy): domain Eukaryota; kingdom Metazoa; phylum Chordata; class Chondrichthyes; order Carcharhiniformes; family Triakidae; genus Mustelus; species Mustelus asterias. Next base: position 79,463,560 of record NC_135821.1, read on the forward strand.
TGCACGGTTATTGAAGCAAGGGTGTTCTCAGGTTTAGGTTGGAAAACAGGACTGGGAGTGCACTGTCTGTACGAACTCTATTATCTTAACTGAATGCTTGATGATGTTACTAGGTGGAGTTCAATTTGAAAGATGTTCCATTTCCCACTATTATCCTTTATATTGGCAAGAACAGATATTCTAAAGCTACTTTTTATATTTAGTTGAATGAAAAGCTATTAAATTTGACTAAGGGCTAAACCGCTTTTTATACTTTCAGATCCCAGTGCGGTCAACATTCAATGCTGTTTTTATATATAGTAAAATTTGTATTTTAACCATTGAGATATCTTGTAAAGGATGATGTTCAGTTAATAATATAAAAGGCAACACCCTGTTACATATTTCTCACCAAGATCTCAGTTAAAGAAAGGTTCCCCTGTGTTGAAGAACTGCTTTCTGAATTCAGTCTGTTAATTTTGACAATGTTCTATTTTGCCATTTCTTAGATTTAATATTTGCAGAAATTGTAGCTGCAGCTATTGGTCAAATTTGCCTCTTTCGGGAGAAATCTAGATTGTTATTTGCGTTTGAGTTAGTCACACAGATAGGATGGCAACAGACAACTATTTAGCCACCTAACTATAAAATGCGCTGTAATGGAAAGCTATTCATCCATATTGAATATTCCAAATAAAATTTTATTATAGAATCCTTGTTTATTGAACAAACAGTTAAAGATCCTGATGAGCAAAGTGATTGCTTTAGGGTTACATTACAAGTGTAGCTGTCAGCCACCTCTCAGAGGTGAGCGCTCTCACCTCTGAGACAGAAAGTTGTGGCTTTAAGTCTCCTCCGGGATTTGAGCACAAGTCTAGGCTGGTGCCCCAGTACAGTATTGAGGAAGTGTTGCTCTGTTGGAATTGCCATCTGGGCTCTCAGGCGAATGTAAAAAATCCATTGGCAATATTTCGAAGAGCAGAGGTGTTCTCCCTCGTGGCCTGGCCAATATTTATCCCTCAGTCAATCACAAGAAAACAGATTATCTGGTCATTATCACATTACTATTCATGGGAGTTTGCTGTGTGAAAATTAGCTGCAGTATTTCCTACATCACAATCGTGATTATGGCTGGAATTTTCCAGTCATTCACGCCCCTCTGCCACTGCAAGCAGGACGGAGAATTTGGCGCTCAGCCAACTTTCCATTCACTGCAGCAGGACCAGAAAGTCCTGCCAGTGTGAATGACCGAAAAATTCCCCCTTATATACCAGAAGTACTTTATAGCCAGGAAAGTGTTTTGTGTGCCATGAAGGATACCTTATAAATGCAAGTTTGTTGTCTTCTTTCTACGTGAATTGAACATATCCCATGATATATTTGGACTTTATAAACAGTTTGCTGATTGGTTTGACTCAATTTTTGAAGATAAACTCACTGTTGAAAGATGGGATGCTGCCCGTGCTTCTCCACCATTTGGAACCCCATTCCAGAAAATCACCATTTTAAACCTTTGCTTTTTCACAATTTGATTTGCAGATGATTAATTATGAATAAACCATGCATTCTACCATTACTTGTTAACAGGATCTCACAAACCTTCAAACCTATAGGCATTTTATATTTCCAAAGATTACGTAAAACATTTTAAAAATTATCCCGTTATTTGTTTTTGGATACAGATAAAAGCAATTTTTAAAGTCAAGTATGACTGTGGAGGGCTGTGGAGGCCGAGACGTTGAGCGTCTTCAAGACAGAAATTGATAAATTCTTGATTTCTCGAGGAATTAAGGGCTATGGGGAGAGAGCGGGTAAATGGAGTTGAAATCAACCATGATTGAATGGTGGAGTGGACTCGATGGGCCGAATGGCCTTACTTCCGCTCCTATGTCTTATGGTCTTATGGTCTTATGATAAATAACCTGTTTTGGCTTGGGTATTCTGTGAGTTTTCCTAAATTAATCACATTTCATTTTATCATCTTGGACTGTGACAATACTGATACATTCTGATGTTTCCTGATTACAATATTCCATTTCCCATCTCAAATCGTTTCCGATAATTGGTAGTTAGAGGTTTGGCCAGAGCTTTGAAATATTTGGATGAAGGCCAGCCCTGTATGAAGTACAAAAATAAACAAAAGAACAAAGGAAAAAGCAGCATTCGGCCCATCGAGCCGACTCCATCATTCAATATGATCACGGCTGACCTTGGGCTTCAATTCCATTTTCTTGCCGGCTCCCCATATCCATTAACTTCTGAGACCAAAGTTCCGTATACCAACCTTAAACATATTCATCGATGGAACATCCACAAGAATTTGGGGTAGAGAATTCCAAAGATTCACAATCCTTTGAGTGAAGAAATTTCTCCTCATCTAAGTCCTAAATGATTGCCCCCTTACATCCCCCAGCCAGGTGAAACAGCCTCTCAGTGTCCACCCTGTCAAGCATCTTCATAATTTTGAATGTTTCAATGAGATCAGACTTCATTCTTCTAAGCTTTAGAAAATATGGACTCAAACCTAATTCATTCAGTCTCATTATACATTATACTTCACATTGCACTCCATCTGTTGCCCAATAACTTAACCTATATCTCTTTGCAACCTCTTTGTGTCCGCCTCACAGTTTGCACTCCCACCTAGCTTTGTGGTTTCCTTAGTGGAAGGGGATAAGATTCCAGGAAAGGAAAAGCTGAAATATCTAAAGCTGTGAAAGACTGAGCCACATCACCTCTGTCTGTGGTAGAACGAAATCCTTCGGACAGAAAAAATCTAGTTTCCTTCTGGTTCTCCCAGCTGAGGAAGACCACATGGAAAATGGGCTGGAGTTGGGGGGGTGGGAGTTGAGAGGTGGGGGTTAGGGGGTGGGAGGCAGGTGGGGGGGAGATGTGGGGGGGTGAGGAGCAGGGGGATTGAAAATCTAAAACAGACTTAAGGGATTGTCAGCTTCTCTTTGCTTACATTAGTACTGAGAAGCTACTCACTGCTCAAACCATGCTCTCGCCAAATGACTGCAATAAGAAGAGCCAGGCCATGTGCCTTAATGACTACCACCTGGTGGCCCTGACATCCATCATCATGAAGTGCTTCAAAAGGTCAGTCACGGCATGAATCAATTCCAGCCTCCCAGATTGCCTGGATCCACTACTGTTCGCCTATCACTGCAACAGGTCCACAGCAGACGCCATCTCCCTGGCCCTGCACTCAACCCTGGAACACCTAGATAACAAAGACACCTATGTCAGACTCCTATTTATTGACTACAGCTCAGCCTTCAGCACCATTATTCCTTCAAAACTCATCTCCAAACTCCATGGCCTGGGGCTCGGCTCCTTCTTCTGGAACTTGATCCTAAACTTCCTAACTCACAGACCACAATCAGTAAGGATAGGACCTCCTCCATGATCATCCTCAATACCGGTGCCCCACAAGGCTGTGTCCTTAGCCCCTTACTATATTCCTTATACACTTACGACTGTGTGGCCAAATTCCCCTCCAGCTTGATTTTCAAGTTTGCTGATGACATCACTGTAGTGGGTCGGATCTCAAACAATGATGAGACAGAGTACAGGAAAGTGATAGAGAATCTGGTGAACTGATGCGACAACAATAATCTCTCCCTCAATGTCAGCAAAATGAAGGAGATTTTCATCGACTTCAGGAAACGTAGTGAGCACATGCCCGTGTCTACATCAAAGATGATGAAGAGGGAATATTCGAGAGCTTCATATTTTCTAGATGTTCAGATCACCATCAATCTATCCTGGTCCCTCCACGCTGACTCTGTAGTTAAGAAAACCCACCAATGCCCCAACTTTCTCAGAAGGCTAAGGAAATTTGGCATGTCCATGACAGATCTCAGCAATTTTTACAGGTGCACTGCAGAAAGCATCTTTTCCACAGTTTGCTATGGCTCCTGCTCTGACCAACACCGCAAAAAACTACATTCCAGTCCATCATGCAAACCAGCCTCCCATCCATTCACTCCATCTGTACTTCCTGTTGCCTCAGGAAAGCCGCCAGCATAATCAAGGACCCCACGCACCCCGGACATTCTCTCTTCCACCTTCTTCTGTCAGGAAAAAGATACAAAAGTTTGAGGTCACGTACCAATCAACTCAAGAACAGTTTCTTTCTTGCTGCCATCAGACTTTTGAATGGACCTATCTTATATCAAGTTGATCTTTCTCTTCATCCTATCTGTAACTGCAACACTATATTCTGCACCCTCCCCTTTCCTTCTCCCCTGTGTATTCTATGTGCTTTTTCTGTATAGCTCACAAGAAACAATACTTTTCACTGTATCCCAATACACGTGACAATAATAAATCAATAAATAAATCAATTAACAAACTCAGTGACTCACCTTACTCCTTTCCAAGACTACCAGGTCAAGAAATGACCCTGATATTGCCACTGATAATGTCCATCAATGTGCTACACTCTGCAATATCCTTACTGTGCATATCTATCTGAACTACATTAATTACCCAAACACGTTCAGTGAAGCTCCTTCCTTCTGTCTTGATGATGTGGTGATGCCAGCATCGGACTGGGGTGGGCACAGTAAGACGTCTCACAACACCAGGTTAAAGTCCAACAGGTTTATTCGGAATCACGAGCTTTCGAAGCGCTGCTCCTTCGCCACTCACCTGATGAAGGGGCAGCGCTCTGAAAGCTCGTGATTCCAAATAAACCTGTTGGACTTTAACCTGGTGCCGTGAGACGTCTTACTTCTGTCTTGAGGGGTTGTTTACTCTTTCTTCACATTCAGCATTATTATTTTTATTATATTATTGTAGTTTTTTTTTGTTTTGAATAAATTACATATCCAACTCCAATGAGGTCCATTCTGTCCCGAGAGTATTGGTTACAAACCAGAATAAGGTGACAAAAATAGAGCTCCCAAATGCTTGGTGATTGGGGTCCACTCAGGAGCTGAATAAAGTGTGAAGAACTTTGGGCGGGATTTTATGGCCGCGCTCGTCTCGAAAACGTAAAATCCCACCCGAGGTAAACGGACCTTTCCATGGTCTGCCCCTTGCCCGCTCCAATTCCCGTGGCAGGCAGGATGGGGAAATTCACCCCTTTGTACGATATGTAAAAGAAGATGGGGTTCTATTGGTGAGAATTGAAGCTAACAGAAAGAAATCCAACTATCTCTAATGCTGACCTCAAGATGAGTCAAAGAAAGATGCACTGTTTTTTGAAACCCTGTCTTACGGTGTTATTGGGCAAAATCAGATAGTCAACACTTGCTGCGCAATGGGAGTATCAGCAAGCTGCATCAACAATATCGTAATCTCTTAATTCAATAGAGCTCGGCAAATATCTTGTGATATTCGTAGCAATACTCTAGTGAATGAGAAGGGAACCCTCCCATTTCCATTTGGATAATAATTAAAGACTATGCTCTACCTTCATTCTGGCAGCAAAAGCAAAAAGCAGGAATTTAAAGGAAAATGCTGGAAAAGCTCAGCAGGTCTGGCAGCACCTGTGGAGAGAAACAGAGCTAATGTTTCAAGTTTGTATAAACCTTCTTCAGCATGAAGAGTCATTGAAACTCGAGACGTCTGTTTCTCTCCACAGACATTGCCAGATCTGCTGAGTTTTTCCAGCATTTTCTGCTTTTATTTCAGATTTCCAGCAACTGCAGCATTTTGCTTTTGTTACCGTGGCAGGGATTTAACCTGTTTTGTGGTACGGAAATGGAAGCTACTACATAAGAATGAAATCTCACCCGGCCTCTACGAATTATCCCAGGAAAAGGGGTTGGCTAAGAAAGTTTAATACAGGGCTGAGTAAAAGCTCTGCCAATTAAAGACCATTGCTTTGCTCTATAAATTTGTTCCAATGATATTTGTTTTCCATGCTCATTGAAGGCTGGAAATGACAGTTGGCGATTACCAAATGATTGTTTAACACGTCTACCAATTTCTCTCTCTGCTGTTTCAACACAAGTGTTGAACAAATGAGGCTTGACTGTGTTAATTACTTCATCAAGAAACTCGGATTTTCTTTTGGGGATGAGAGTGGGGGAAGGGAATAGCAATTTCGGATCAAGTACTTTACATTCACCTTTGATCATGTTTATTTTCTCAAGCACTAAACAATTGACCACAAGCATCTGTACGTTTAAATGTTTAACTAGTGCCTAGCATTCATTTTGGATTCCCTTTGCTTGTGTCAATGAATGTTAGGCATCATGTCTTACTGACAGGATATCAGTTTCAAAGATTCTACCTGGCCAAACAATGTGAAAATCATAGTTTCAAACAACATCAACCTACCGCTCAATATATTCAAAGTGTTTTGCTGGAAGTTGTGGTACAGTATTTATGTTGCTATTATTTTCTCTTTTTCAGGTAGTTTAGTGGATTTCCTGAAGACAACTGTGGGGTCAAAACTCAACATTTTTAAGCTGATTGATATGGCTGCACAGGTGGGTTGCTATCTCTGGCTGTGGGTTCAACTGGAATAAAACAATGGGAAAATGTAGAAAGTGCCCAGCAGCTCAATCAATGTGTGAAAGAGGAAATAACTGGCAGATCAGAACCAGTCCTGCTGGGGATTCTGAGCTATCCTTCACCTATCCTTCACCTCCATGCTCTGACTAGCTCAGCTGCTGTACTTCCAACACTATTCAGTAATGATTCCCTTTTTCTTTGATCTCTGTGTATCTTTGGTTACGACTGTTTGGAACAAACTAGAGGTGATGTTCGCACTTGATCTATATTTCAACATTTTTTTCCTGCAGAGTGGCATTTAAGTGCCATTAGTTACAAAATATGATGTGTGTCTAAGGTTTGATTCTACAACACTAAATTACAGGGAGGAATCCACTCTTTTTTAACAAAGATTGGGAATGAACACAATGTTACTAATAAAAAGCAAAACAATTGCATGTTGAGCACCATGAAGAACCTTAACCACATCCCGTTACACATTGAAATGTTAACTAAACCTACCAACCCTTACCGCACCCGCAACAATGCACATTTATTTTAGAAACGCGTTGCAAAGCAGCACTCAGTATGTTGAAGGCATGCAGTCTTCATGTGGTATGTGAGAGCTTGAAGAGCATCAAGAGCACAAGCAAAAGAATACAAAATGAGTGCAAACAGCCGAGGCCATAAGACTGAGCTCCAAGCCGAGCTCGAGCTGATTGATGTCAATGTTCTTTATCTTACATTCAACAGAGGTAGGCTCCAGCTGAGGTTATGGCGCCCTCACACCTCGGCTTTGTACTCTGGCACAGGAAAAGGACAGAGTAGGTAAAAAGGCAATTTATTGTTGAGGTTTGAATAGCTCATGATTAATGGGTGTAACAGTGAATAAACATGAAATCATTGAAATGTAGCATTATAATTTAATAGGGACACTGATCCTAGGACTGTTTAAAGAAAGGGATAGAATGTGAAGTTAGCAAAAAATTTCTTGTAGTGTTTAAATGTTTGAGACAGGAGCCAAGGCTGTTGGCAATTAGCTCATACCTAGCTGGCTTCGTACCCCCAAATCCAGTGTAGGAAGTTCACATTGGTGTAAGCTAATAACAGGCTGTGACAGTGGATGATTCTGTTCTGCCATGAGTTACTTACTAAATCATATTGTACTGTTGTACCATTCAGAATATATTTAAATAATGAGAAGAAGCAAAGGGAAAATTACAAAATAATTACTTTTGAACTAAATCGAGAACCTGAGATAAGTGAAAAATATCTTAATGAAATAATGATAAGCTAATTGTTAGTGAATAAACTTCTTGCTTATCTTTGTAAAAAGGAGTTTTATCAATGTTCCTGGACAGGAAGGGGTGTAAAACAGGATTTGGATCAGGATGAGGTTATCTGGGACCAAGGGAAGAAGCGAAAGGGGGTTGGAGAATAAAATTAGTCAAAGGCTCGTGTGTAATTTACAGAGAAAGTAGAAAAGAACTCAAACAGGGACTTAGAAGGGCAAAAAGGGGTCACAAAATGTCCTTGGCAGACAGGATTAAGGAGAATCCTAAGGCATTTTATACATACGTTAGGAACAAGAGGGTTGTTAGGGAAAGAATCAGACCTCTCAGGGACAAAGGAGGCAAATTATGCTTAGAACCAAAGGAAGTAGGTGAGATCCTAAACGAATACTTTGCAACAGTATTCACAAAGGAGAGGGACATGTTGACTGGTAGTGTCTCAGAGAGATGTGTTGACCCGTTAGAAAAAATCTCAATTACAAGGGAGGAAGTGTTAGGTTTTTTAGGAAACATTAAGACAGACAAATCCCCAGGGCCGGATGGCATCTATCCCAGACTCCTCAGGAAGGCGAGAGATGCAATTGCTGGGCCTCTAACAGAAATCTTTGTCTCTTCACTGGACACAGGTGAGGTCCCAGAGGATTGGAGGATAGCAAATGCGGTCCCGTTATTTAAGAAGGGTAGCAAGGATAACCCGGGTATTTATAGGCCGGTGAGCTTGACATCCGTGGTAGGGAAGTTGTTGGAGAAGATTCTTAGAGGTAGGATATATGTGCATTTAGAACTGAATAATCTCATTAGCGATAGGCAGCATGGTTTTGTACGAGGGAGATCATGCCTCACAAATTTGGTTGAGTTTTTTGAGGAGGTGACAAAAACGATTGACGAAGGAAGGGCAGTGGATGTCATCCATATGGATTTTAATACAGCGTTTGACAAGGTCCCTCATGGCAGGCTGGTGCAAAAGGTTAAATCTCATGGGATAAAAGGTGAGTTAGCTAGATGGGTGGAGAACTGGCTTAGCCATAGAAGACAGAGGGTAGCAGTGGAGGGGTCTTTTTCCGGTTGGAGCTCTGTGACTAGTGGTGTTCCGCAGGGCTCTGTACTGGGACCTCTGCTGTTTGTGATATATATAAATGATTTGGAGGAAGATGTAGCTGGTGTGATCAGTAAGTTTGCGGACGACACGAAGATTGCTGGAGTTGCAGATAGTGATGAACATTGTCAGAGAATACAGCAGGATATAGATAGGCTGGAACATTAGGCGGAGAAATGGCAGATGGAATTTAACCCAGATAAATGCGAAGTGATGCATTTTGGTACATCTAATGTAAGGGGGAGCTATACAATAAATGGCAGAACCATCAGGAGTATAGACACACAGAGGGACTTGGGTGTACAAGTCCACAGATCCTTGAAGGTGGCAGCACAGGTGGAGAGGGTGGTGAAGAAGGCATATGGCATAGAACCATAGAAAACCATAGAAAATTACAGCTCAGAAACAGGCCTTTTGGCCCTTCTTGTCTGTGCCGAACCATTTTATGCCTAGTCCCACTGACCTGCACTTGGACCATATCCCTCCACACCCCTCTCATCCATGAACCCGTCCAAGTTTTTCTTAAATGTTAAAAGTGACCCCGCATTTACCACTTTATCCGGCAGCTCATTCCACACTCCCACCACTCTCTGCGTGAAGAAGCCCCCACTAATATTCCCTTTAAACTTTTCTCCTTTCACCCTTAACCCATGCCCTCTGGTTTTTTTCTCCCCTAGCCTCAGCGGAAAAAGCCTGCTTGCATTCACTCTATCTATACCCATCAAAATCTTATACACCTCTATCAAATCTCCCCTCAATCTTCTACGCTCCAGGGAATAAAGTCCCAACCTATTCAATCTCTCTCTGTAACTCAGCTTCTCAAGTCCCGGCAACATCCTTGTGAACCTTCTCTGCACTCTTTCAATCTTATTTACATCCTTCCTGTAACTAGGTGACCAAAACTGTACACAATACTCCAAATGCGGCCTCACCAATGCCTTATATAACCTTACCATAACACTCCAACTTTTATACTCCAACTGGAATGCACTGCCAAGCAAGGTGATTGAGGCGGACATGCTGGGATCGTTTAAGACTTATCTGGATAACCACATGAACAGACTGGGAATAGAGGGATACAAAAGAATGGTCTGCTGGGCACATGAGCGGCGCGGGCTTGGAGGGCTGAAGGGCCTGTTCCTGTGCTGTATTGTTCTTTGTTCTTTGTTCTTTATTGGACGGGGTATAGAATATAAAAGTTGGCATATGATGTTGCAGCTGTATAGAACGATGGTTAGGCCACATTTGGAATACTGCATCCAGTTCTGGTCGCCACACTACCAGAAGGACGTGGAGGCTTTGGAGAGAGTGCAGAGAAGGTTTACCAGGGTGTTGCCTGGTATGGAGGGTCTTAGCTATGAGGAGAGATTGGGTAAACTGGGGTTGTTCTCCCTGGAAAGACGGAGGTTGAGGGGCAACCTAATAGAGGTGTATAAAATTATGAAGGGCATAGATAGAGTGAACAGTGGGAAGCTTTTTCCCAAGTCGGAGGTGACGAACGCAAGGGGTCACGGGTTCAAGGTGAGGGGGGCAAGGTTCAACACAGATGTCGGAGGACATATTTTACACAGAGGGTGGTGGGGGCCTGGAATGCACTGCCAAGCAAGGTGATTGAGGCGGACATGCTGGGATCGTTTAAGACTTATCTGGATAACCACTTGAACAGACTGGGAATAGAGGGGTACAAAAGAATGGTCTCGTGGGCACATGAGCGGCGCAGGCTTGGAGGGCCGAAGGGCCTGTTCCTGTGCTGTATTGTTCTTTGTTCTTTGTTCTTTGTTCTAATATTAATCCATTAGATATGATGACCCAAAGCAACTTTATTCAGCCCATAATAGAAACATAGAAGATAGGAGCAGGAGGAGGTTATTTGGCCCTTCGAGCCTGCTCCGCTATTCGTTACGATCATGGCTGATCATCCAACTTAATAGCCTAATCCTGCTTTCTCCCCATAACCTTTGATCCCATTCACCCCAAGTGCTATATCCAACTGCCTCTTGAATGCATTCAATGTTTTGGCATCAACTACTTCCTGTGGTAATGAATTCCACAGGCTCACCACTCGTTGGGTGAAGAAATGTCTACTCACCTCCGTCCTAAATGGTCTACCCATAATCCTCAGACTGTGACCTCTGGTTCTGGACTCCCCCACAATCAGGAACATCCTCCCTGCATCTACCCTGTCTAGTCCTGTTAGAATTTTATAAGTCTCGATGAGAACCCCCCTAATTTGTCTGAACTCCAGCAAAAACTCCAGCTTCTAACCTACTCAACCTCTTTGTATTTAGCAGATAAAGCTTGCAGCAAACTAAAAGGTTAAATCTTTCCAAGATCATAATACACATGTAGCAAATATCTTACATATACAAGTAGATTTATCATAACTTTTTGAAAGTAATGATATGTGTTTTTAGAATTTTCAGTGCTTAAATAGAATTGTTTACTGAATGAAATTCCGATCCAGCTGGTGACACAGAGAATGTCCTTTGAGCATAAAGTTGCTCTGTGGCTTTGTCAGAGTTTCTGCAAACACAAACTTTAGCTTTGTTAAAAACTCAAGAAGACTTTGACACCTGTCAGCATGAGAAACAATCCAATGTAAAAGTCAAACTGCATTTTAACTCCTTCAAATATTTTATATCACAACTAAGAGCCCTTACCTACAAGCTGACTTTTTAAGAGGTTGGTGCTCAGTTAAGGCTGTGGCAATGTTGTTTCTGTGATACTTGGCAGGAGCCCAAAAATCCGTTTCTCATCAGTATGAATTTCCCACGGGATCTTCCTGGTGCCTGCCATAATGGATCGGGAAACCCACTGGAGGCCAGCATGCAACTGATTTGCATCCCACCAATGGGATGCCGATGAAGGCCCAACCGGAATCTTCTCCCCATTCCTATGTGGGAAAACACACCAGTCCATAAGACATTTAGAACAACGTGGTGTGCAGAAGTCAGGACTTACCTGAAGAATGCCTGGAGCTGCCTCTGAAATTCTAGATGGAGACTTCCAGTGACTATGGATCCCAGAACACCACGGAAGTGGGTTGGGGAGAGCATCTGTCAGGTGAATCTTCCAGCTTCGGTGTCATCAAGGACACTCCAGCCTCAGAGTGTTCCTGGAGAACCAACCTCATTTTCAGGAGGTCCATCTTCTTTCCTCAATGGTGGGGCAGTGTTGTTAGACGCCTTTTCAATATGGCACCCAGATATCATTGTTGGGACTTGTGCTATCATGCCCACCTCACCACAGAATATGGCACTAAGCTCTCGGGTGTATAATGAATGCAGTTGGGGCTGGGAGATATTGCATAGTTTCTCATCGGCCTCCACAGCGGAAAGCATGTCGTGTTCTCTTGCCTGCCATGGGACTTTGCCTCAGGTGGGAGAATTCCATTCATAGTGTTTAGAGATTGTAATAGGGTCTGAATGCATGCATTTATTTTTTCGTGAGATGTGTGCATCGCTGGCAAGGCCTGTGTTTGTTGCCTATCCCTAATTGCCCTTGAATTGAGTGTCTCACTTGCCATCTCAGAAGACGGTTAAGAGTCAATAACATTGCTGTGGGTCTGGAGTCACATGTAGGCCAGACCAGGTAAGGATGGCAGATTTCCCTCCCTAAAGGGACATAAGTGAACCAGATGGGTTTCTATGATCATTGAAGCCATTACTAGCTTTCACAAATTGAATTTCCATTCCACTAGTTGCTGAAGTGGGATTTGAACCCATATCCTCAGAGCAGTGGCTGGGCCTCAGGAGTACGAGCCCAGTGACATTCGCATTATGCCACTACCCTACTTTCATCTGATAGTGGGAGGAATATCGCATTAGTTTGTGATAGGTTTGTTGAGGAATGTTGGTGTTGGCTGATGTTCATTTAGATGGGTGGAGGAATCGGAAACTGATGACAATGGGGTTAAAGGTTGAGCAAAGGTGGCTGAAATTGCACTCATGAAATCACTTCACAGAATCAGTAAAGAGGTTACTGAAAAGGAAAGCTCAGAGCAAGCATCTGGGTTAAGCAATTTGCAAAGTGATCTTAATATATTTAATTGCACGATCAACAAAGGAATGTGTCTAGCCTGAAAAGTACTTTACTTTTCATCAAAGTTCACACTTTTCCTTTTGGTAAATTCCAACATCACTTAAAATTTGATTCAAAACCTGCAGCCAATGTGAACATTTGAAAGCTGCTCATTTTTCAGACACATTTTACTGGAGGGTAACATTTCTACTGAGGGATGAATCAGCTTTGTCATTTTAATATTTCACAAAGCAATCAGATGCCCATCTGAATTATAACATTCTTCCACAGATTGCCGAGGGAATGGCTTTTATTGAGAGGAAAAACTATATCCACCGAGATCTTCGAGCCGCAAATATCCTCGTTTCTGAAAATCTCTGCTGCAAGATTGCTGATTTTGGCCTTGCCCGTCTTATTGAAGACAATGAATACACGGCAAGAGAGGGTAAGACACTACCTCATGGACATTCTTCACTTAACTTCTGATTCTGCAGTTACCACATCCATTTAAATTGAGAACACAGTGCTGAAAATGAAATGTCTTCATTTTATAACTTACACAAAATCAGGCATTTGAAGGACAAGATTAAAATCATAGAATACCTACAGTGCAGAAGCAGGCCATTCGGCCCATCGAGCCTGCACTGACAACAATCCCACCCCGGCCCTATCCCAGTAACCCTACGTATTTACCCTGCTAATCCCCCTGACACTAAGGGGAAATTTACCATGGCCAATCCACCTAACCTGCACATCTTTGGAGTGTGGGAGGAAACCGGAGCACCCGGAGGAAACCCACGCAGACACGGGGAGAACGTGCAGACCCCCACACAGACAGTGACCCAAGCCGGGAATCGAACCCGGGTCCCTGGCATGTGAGGCAGCAGTGCTAATCACTGTGCTGTTAAAAAAAGGTCAAATTAACTGATAACCATCAGAGCCTTGGTTAAAGCTTTAGAATGGTCACATGCTGCTTGAAAAATATTGAGCTCAGGAAAACTGGATTGAGGAATTGTGTTGCTAACCACACTGAGCAATGATCCAAGGGGCTGGGTTAACTTTGGGAGAGAGGAGAGGTGGGCCCGGTCAAGCCTCTTGTTGTTTTCCAAAAGAGAAAATAATCAGAAACCGGAGACTGTTACAGCACGGGAGGCCATTCTGCCCAGTGCTGCAAGGAACCAGTGCTGGAACCTCATCCACTCAGAATCTACATGAATGACTTAGACAAAGAGACAGAGGCTGGAATCCTATGGCCGTTCATGCTGGCGGGATTTTCCATCCCGCTGCAGTGAACAGAGATTTGGCTGTACACCAAATTCTCCGTCTTTGCTGCAGTGGGAGCAGGGCAAGAACAGCTGGAAACGTCACGCCCAGAGTGTAATGTACCTAAATTTGCTGTTGATACAAAACTAGGTGGAAAAGTAAGGAGTAGGGGGGACACAAAGAGGTTGCAAAAACACATAGTCAATTTAAGTGAGTGGACAATAGGATGGCAAATGGGTCTGGACGTTATTCACTTTGGTCACAGAATGAAAAAGCAGAACATTTTTTTAAACATGTGAAACTTGTAAATATTGATGTTCGGAATGATTCCTACAAGGAACGCAGAAAGTTAGCATGCAGGTAAAGCAAGCAATTAGCAAAGCAATGGCATGCTGGCCTTTGTTGCCAGGGGATTGGTAGCCTTGCTACAGCTGCACAGGTTTTTGGTGAGACTGTATTTAAGGAAAGATCTATTTGTATTGGAGAGTGTTCACTAGATTGGTCCCTGAGATGAGGGGGCTGTCTTAGAATGAGAGGCTGAGTAAATTGGATCTATACTCTCTGGAGTTTAGAATAATGAGAGGTGACCTCATTGAAACCTACAAGATTCTGCTGCCGGGCAAGATGGTGGAGGCGGACACACTGGGAACGTTTAAGACTTATCTAGATAGCCATATGAACGGAGTGGGAATGGAGGGATACAAAAGAATGGTCTAGTTTGGACCAGGAAGCGGTGCGGGCTTGGAGGGCCGAAGGGCCTGTTCCTGTGCTGTATTGTTCTTTGTTCTTTGTTGTTCTTTTGTAGTGTCTGACCGGGTGGGCACTGAGAGATAGTTTCTGCTGCTCGGGAATCTGGAACACGGGGCTCAGTCTCAGATAAGGGGCTGATCTTTTAGAACTGAAATGAGGAGAAATTTTGTGAGAATTCCACCCTATTTATTAGTGTCACAAGTAGGCTTACATTAACACCGTAGTGAAGTTACAGTGAAAATCCCCTAGTTGCCACACGCTGGTGGAGCAGGCTCGATGGGCCAAATGGTCTACATCTGCTCTTATCTTTGGTGCTCTCGAGTAAAGCGATATCAAGATATTTTGAAAGAAGCAAGACTTATATTGTTCCTTGTAGTGCGATGCCACGGATTCTGCTAATGTACAAAGTCTGGGTGAGATGAGAAACTGCAGGCTATTGAAGTACAGTGCTGAGCGATGACTTGGCAATGCACATTGCATGTTGCTGCATTAGGGTATGGAGCTGAAAGTCTACATGGTATCTTCATTTTCAGACCTTTACCAGAATAATGAAGTAGCATCAGACAGCAATGTTTGGTGGTTTCCGGAACAGTGTCAGTATGCTTTCCCACACTGACTGACTTCCTGTTCATTGTCTCGCATCTGTCACAGAGAGCAAGGCTGGAACAATGCACTCTGACAATTATCCAAACATCAATCACTGAATGCTGGGGATAAAAGATGATGTCCTCAGTGTTTGGGGATAAAAGTCTGCAAAGTACTATTTTTAGAGCATTTGTCTAAAATCCTTACATGTTTCTTTCAGTTGTCAATGTAATTTATTTTGTCGTGTAGCAGCACAAGAGATAAAAGCCGAGTTTAATTCCTAATAGCTCTCAACTGGAAAATAGAATTAAAATAATTCCTGACCCCAAGCAGCACGGTGGCACAGTGGTTAGCACTACTGTCTCTCAGTGCCAGGGAGCCAGGTTCCATTCCAACCTTGGTGACTGTTTTTTAAGTTTATTTATTAATCACAAGTAGGTTTACATTAACACTGCGATGAGGTTACTCTGAAAATCCCATGGTCGCCACACTTCGGCGCCTGTTCGCGTACACTGAAGAAAATTTAGCATGGTCAATACACCTAACTAGCACATCTTTCAGACTGTGGGAGGAAACCTGAACACCCGGAAACAGACAGTGACCCACGCTGGGAATCGAACCTGAGTCCTTGGTGCGGTGAGGCAGCAGTGCTAACCACTGTGCCACCGTGTCGCCTGACTGCCTGGGTGGAGTTTGCATATTCTCTCTGTCGCTGCATGGGTTTCCTCTGGAAGCATCCACAGCCCTCTGGGGTAGAGAATTCCACAGATTCACATCCTCTGGGTGAAAAAGTTCCTCCTCAACTCAGTCCTAAATCTGCTCCCCCTTATTTTGAGGCAATACCCTCTAGTTCTAGTTTCATCCGCCAGTGGAAACAACCTCCCTGCTTCTTTCTTATCTATTCCCTTCATAATCTTATATGTTACTATAGATCTCCCCTCATTCTTCTGAATTCCAAAGAGTATAGTCCCAATCTAGTCAGTCTCTCCTCATAAGCTAACCCTCTCAACTCTGGAATCAACCGAGTGAATCTCCTCTGCACCCCCTCCAGTGCCAGTATATCCTTTCTCAAGTAAGGAGACCAAAACTGTACACAGTACTCCAGGTGTGGCCTCACCAGCACCTGACACAACCAGGGAAAATAAACTTTGTGTTGTCAAGTCCCTTCATAGACTTGACTGTTTCAATGAGATCACCTCTCATTCTTCTAAACTCCAGAGAATATAAACTTCATTTATCCAGCCTCTCAACACAGGACAATCCCCCAATTGGCTGGGCTGTCTCCTAGGCAAGGATACTCTTCCTTTTCTTCAGTTCTCTGTCCAAAAGTAGATTTGACCCACACGGTCACACCAGGGGTAGGGCAAAGAGGCAGGTCCCAAATCCACACCAGCTAGAATGGAGCTCAGACACCATACTGTTGGCACCAATCTGAACCACACCACCATCAAACTGAGACAACTGGCTCCAATGGACTCTGAGTTGCTGTGGCTAGATACGCTTTTCCATGTATATTATGGAGTTATTGGGCAGTGATGGTGGAGTCTCCAATTTTCTTTCCATCACATGGCTGACCAGGAATCTCTTCCACTCTTACTGCCTGACATTGGCTTGTGTTGAAGGATTTGTAGGTTGATAATCAACTTGTTTGACCACATTATGAACACACCTGTTTAGCCATCATGGAGTGGGACTTAGAAACATAGAAACATAGAAAAACTACAGCACAAAACAGGCCCTTCGGCCCCACAAGTTGTGCCGAACATATCCCTACCTTTTAGGCCTACCTATAACCCTCCATCCTATTAAGTCCCATGTACTCATTCAGGAGTCTCTTAAAAGACCCTATTGAGTTTGCCTCCACCACCACTGACGGCAGCCGATTCCACTCACCCACCACCCTCTGTGTGAAAGACTTCCCCCTAACATCTCCCCTGTACCTATCCCCCAGCACCTTAAACCTGTGTCCTCTCGTAGCAGCCATTTCCACCCTGGGAAAAAGCCTCTGAGAGTCCACCTGATCTATGCCTCTCAACATCTTACATACCTCTATTAGGTCTCCTGTCATCCTACGTCTCTCCAAGGAGAAAAGACCGAGCTCCCTCAGCCTATCCTCATAAGGCATGCCACTCAATCCAGGCAACATCCTTGTAAATCGCCTCTGCACCCTTTCAATCTTTCCCACATCCTTCCTGTAATGAGGCAACCAGAACTGAGCACAGTACTCCAAGTGGGGTCTGACGAGGGTCTTATATAGCTGCATCATTATCCCCGGACTCCGAAACTCAATCCCTCGATTGATAAAGGCCAGCACACCATACACCTTCTTAACCACCTCCTCCACCTGTGGGGCCAATTTTAGAGTCCTATGGACCCGGACCCCAAGGTCCTTCTGATCCTCCACAGTACTAAGAGTCTTTCCCTTTATATTGTACTCCTTCATCCCATTTGACCTGCCAAAATGGACCACTACACATTTATCTGGGTTGAAGTCCATCTGCCACTTCTCAGCCCAGTCTTGCATCCTATCTATGTCCCTCTGTAACTTCTGACATCCCTCCAGACTATCCACAACCCCACCAACCTTCGTGTCATCGGCAAACTTACCAACCTATCCCTCCACTTCCTCATCCAGGTCATTTATGAAAATGACAAACAGCAAGGGTCCCAGAACAGATCCCTGGGCACACCACTGGTGACCGACCTCCATTTAGAAGAAGACCCATCTATACACACTCTCTGCCTCCTTTGGGCAAGCCAGTTCTGGATCCACAGGGCAGCAGCCCCTTGGATCCCATGCCCTCTCACTTTTTCTAGATGCCTTGCATGGGGGCCTTATCGAACACCTTGCTAAAATCCATATAAACCACATCCACTGCTTTCCCTTCGTCAATGTGTTTAGTCACATTTACGAAGAACGCCACCAGGCTCGTAAGGCACGATCTGCCTTTGACAAAGCCATGCTGAGTATTCTTGAGCATACTAAACCTCTCTAAATGCTCATAAATCTTGTCCCTCAGGATCTTCTCCATCAGCTTACCAACCACTGAGGTTAGACTCACCGGTCGGTAATTTCCTGGGCTATCCCTATTCCCCTTCTTGAAAATAGGAACCACATCCGCAATCCTCCAATCCTCCGGCACCTCCCCCCGTCTCCATCGACGACGCAAAGATCATCGCCAGAGGCTCTGCAATCCCTTCCCTCGCCTCCCACAGTAACCTGGGGTACATCCCATCCGGACCCGGCGACTTATCTATCTTGATGCCATTCAAATATTCCAGCACAACCTCTTTGTTAAATTCCACATACTCAATCTTTTCAGTCCACCGCAAGCCCGCAGTACATCCACCCAGGTCCTTCTCCTCTGTGAAAACCGAGGCAAAATACTCATTAAGCACCTCTGCCATTTCTACTGGTTCCGTACAGATTTTCCCGCCTTCACCTTTTATGGGCCCTATTCCTTCACGTCTCATCCTTTTACTCTTCACATATTTATAGAACGCCTTAGGGTTTTCCTTAATCCTACCTGCCAAGGCCTTCTCGTGACCCCTTCTGGCTCTCCTAATTTCCTTCTTTAGTCCCTTCCTACAAGCCGTATACTCATCTAGATCCCTATCTTTGCCCAGCTCTCTGAACCTTTTGTACGCTTTCCTTTTCTTCTCGACTAGGTCCCGCACAGCTTTCGTGTACCACGGTTCCTTTAACCGACCAACTCCTCCCTGTCTGCTCGGAACGTTGTCCTGTAGAACTCTAGACAGACATTCCTTGAAAAACTGCCACCTCTCTTCAGTACATTTCCCCAAGAATACCTCCTTCCAATTCACTCCTCTAATTTGCTGCCTTATGTCTTCATGTTTCCCCTTACTCCATATATACGCTTTCCTAGCTTGCCTGATCCTCTCTTTTTCCAATGCAAGCATGAAGGAGTGGGACTTGAACAAAGAACTTCTGGCTCAGAGACAGGGACACTACTCACTCCCTCACAAGACCTCCTCCTCCCTCAAATATGGAGACAAAGATTATACACCGTATTCCAGATGTGGTTTCACCAAAGCACAAAACAATTGTAGCAAGACTTCTTTATTCTGATGTTCCAATCTACTTGCAATAAAGACCAATATGACATTGGTTTCCCTCATTATTTGTTGGGTACCTAGAAATCATAGAAACCCTACAGTGCAGAAACAGGCCATTCGGCCCATCGAGTCTGCACCGACCACAATCCCACCCAGGCTCTACCCCCATATCCCTACACATTTACCCGCTAATCCCTCTAACCTACACATCTCAGGACACTAAGGGGCAATTTTAGCATGGCCAATCAACCTAACCGTCACATCTTTGGACTGTGGGAGGAAACCGGAGCACCCGGAGGAAACCCACGCAGACATGAGGAGAATGTGCAAACTCCACACAGACAGTGACCCAAGCCAGGAATCGAACCCAGGTCCCTGGAGCTGTGAAGCAGCAGTGCTAACCACTGTGCTACCATGCCGCCATGTTAACTTTTAGTGTTCCTTATACAAGTACACCCAAATCCCTTTGAAAATCAACGTTTACCAGTCTTAATACCTTTTAAGACTGGTAAATGCCTTTTAAAAGATATTCTGCTTCATTATTTTTATGTCCAAACTGAATTCCCATCTCAAATCACAAGATGGCAGTGAATTGGAAGACGGGGAGATGGAGTCCTGGTACATGCTGGAATGGCCCGTTTTGTCTTGGCTGCATCAACTGCAACTTGGGCTGCCAAATGTATTGATCATCTCCCGAATATCCCTTTTCCTGGATCGGTTCTTTGGGCAGTGCCAGACCTGAGAGTGAGCAGCCGCGGAGACAAGAGTTGCTGCATTGGAGCTGTTGCCGCTCAGCAGGGGGGTTTGGGCCTGTACCCCTCTCTATAGGAGTGAGTTGAGCAAGCAAAAATGCGTATTCCCCTCTGCTTGGAACCTTTTGGTAGCATAGAGTTAGCTGGATATTAGTGCTGGCCAAGTGTCTGCTGATGGAATGTGACTCCCTGGGATCAGGCAGCTTCCTAAAACTACTTGCCTCGTCTCCATTCCCCTCAATATGCTACTGACACCTGGTACACTAGACGGTTTGGAGGACACAGTCAATCACTAACTTACATACAGTTATCAGATGTGCCTGATCTTTATCTATTTATTCTCTTTGGCTATGTTATTGACGCTGCATTGCAGCAACACATAGAACATAGAACATAGAAAGCCACAGCACAAACAGGCCCTTCGGCCCACAAGTTGCGCCGATCACATTCGGCGCAACTTGTTGTTATATTACTGTGCAATTCTAGCTTTATTTTTGCTGGTTATGCATAAGGATAACAGCAGAGAATTTCTGTAAGGATAATAAAGTGTGTTGAATTGAATAACTTTACACTTCCCTACATTATTCTCCATCTGCCATCTTGTTGCCCACTCACTTAACCTGTCTCTATCTCTTTGCAGCCTCTCTGTGTCCTCCCCACAGCTTACCTTCCCACCTGGTTTGATATCATCAGTAAACTTAGACCCACTTCTCTCAACCTAAGTCATTAATATAGATTCTAAGTAGCTGAGGCGCCAGTGCTGATCTTTATGTCACCACATTCTGTCACAGCCTGCCAATCTAAAAATGACCTGTTTATGATTACTCTGCTTCCTGTCCATTAACCAATTCTCTACCCATGTTCATTAACCTTTTTGTGGCATCTTATCAAATGTCTCTTGCAAATACATGTGTACAATATCACCTGGCGGAGGTGAGAATGCAGCAGGGCTCTGCTTGGCCATCATTGCACCTAAGTAAATGTTCTTCTGCCTCCAAGCTTGCCACCAACCAGACCAGAAGATTCCGGAAAGTGTCTGCTCACTGTATATAAATTGAGAAGTTAGGTGGAAGGTCAGTGTCCTTACTGGAGAATGTCAGCAAGGCAGTGACAAAACTGACTTCATGCTTCTTCCATTCCACATTGCTGGGTAGAAGCCAGTGTTGTATCTGTACTCGAACAGCATGGCTAGGGGTGCAGCAGGTTCTGGAGCACAAGTCTTCCGTACTATTGCCAGAATATTGCCAGGGCCCAAAGCCTTTGCAGTATCCAGTCCCTTCAGCCATTTCCTGATAGCACGTGGAGAGAGTCAAGTTGTCTGAAGACTGAGATCTGTGATCCTGGGGACATCAGGAGGAGACCAAGATGGATTATCCACTCGACACTTCTGGCTGAAGATTGTTGCAAATGCTTCAGCCTGATCTTTTGCACTGATGTGCTGGGCTCCTCCGCCACTGAGAGTGGGGATAGAAGCAAATTACTGCAGATGCTGGAATCTGAAACAAAAACAGAAAATGCTGGAAAATCTTCAGTTCTCTGTCCAAAAGCAGATTTGACTCAGATTTGAGAGAGGACAGAGCTATAGTTAAAGCCCATCAATGTCTCTACTTTCTCAGGAGGCTAAAGAAATTTGCTACGACTCTCACCAACCTTTACAGATGCACCATAGAAAGCATTCTTTCCAGATGTATCACAGCTTGATATGGTTCTTGCACTGTCTAAGACCGCAAGAAACTATAAAGGGTCGAACAAAGCCCAGTCCATCACACAAACCAATCTCCCATCCATTGACTGCCTCGGAAAAACAGCCAGTATAATCAAGGACCCCACACACCCCGGACATTCTCTCTTCCACCTTTTTCCATCAGGAAAAAGATACAAAAGTCTGAGGTCACATACCACCCAATTCAAGAACAGCTTCTTCCCTGCTGCCATCAGACTTTTGAATGGACCTACCTCATATTAAGTTGATCTTTCTCTACACCCTAGCTATGACTGTAACACTACATTCTGCACTCTCTCCTTGCCTTCTCTACGAATGGTATGCTTTGTCTGTATAGCGAGCAAGAAACAATACTTTTCACTATATATATGTGACAATAAATCAAATCAAAGCTCATGTTTTGAGTCTGGATAACCCTGCGTGGGTGATCTTACCAAAACAATTCTAAGTTCCAAATGAGCATGAAAATGGTGGACTTTCAGATCCATTTTCTGGACGAGTTAAAAAATATAATCTTATGCCACTCTGAGAAAAAAATGAAGCAAGATCGGTTTCCCACCAGCAGGAGGAGGGTGCAGGGCGTAAACCCGCCAGAAAGCTGGCTAATTACACCAGAGGGTGCCATTGTGCACGTGCAGATCTCTCTCTGTTCTATGCAACAGCACAAGAGAGATCTGTTAGGCACTGAACCTCGCTATTGCTGGCCTCCCCCCCCCCCCCCCGCCACAGCACAATTGCTGTCCTCCTCCCCCACTATCACTGACCTCTCCCCCCGATTTTTCCCCACCTCCGGGTTGGCTGATCGCCCCTCCACCCCTGCCCTGATCAATCGACCACCACCCCTCCCCCCCCCTCCCCCCCGCCCCCCACACCCCCGCACCCCCACCCCCGGTCAATCGTTGGTTGAAGAGTGTGCAACATTCTCCCCCCACCACGATCTCAGTTGCAGAGTGTGTAGTGACCTCCCCCGCTCAATCTAGGCCCCCAACCCCTCCCTTTAGGCCCTGCCCTTCAGCCCCCACCACCCCCCCCCCCCCTTTGCACTGCCCAGTGCCCGGTGCTTATCTGTAACTGCATAAAACCCCCGATTGCTGACCCATGTGTTGTGGTGGAGGATGGGGGGACATTGTGGGAGTATATTGGGAGAAACTGTTTCTATTGGCAGGAGAGTTGGTAACCCGACAACACAGATTTAAGATAATTGTCAAAAAAGCCAAGGAGAAGATTTGGAGAAGGTTTTATTTATCCAGTGCATTGCTCTGATCTGCCTGAAAGAGGGGGTTAAGCAGCCTTAACCGTAACTTTCAATATATGTGAATATCCAAGCGAGAAGGAGAACTTTGCAGGGTCTAGGGTAAAGAGCAGCTGGAACGGGACTAACTGGATCGCTTTCAGAAGGGCAGCAGAGACAATAGATCTCTTTCCGTGTTCTATAATCCTATGATAAAATAATACAATAAACATGACAAGTGATTTTATAATACAAAGCATCTCCGGCCTATGATCAGTCGCTGAAATTTCCCCCCACCTTCTTCCAGCAATGGGACTGTCCCAAGAGAACCTGCTGGGTATCACTCAGGTAGGAGGCAAACCCAAGAGTAAGCTAAGTTGTTGTTATCATAAAGTACATCACGATTAACATAAAGCCTCATGACAATGAGTCAATCCAAAACTGTCACCGCCAGCAGTCAGTGCAATCTGTTTTCACATCCTCCTTCCGTCATTTCAGTAGTTCAGCCATGTTGGTAACAGACAGCATGGTGGGCCTTTGAAAGAAGGTGGAGAGAAAGGTCTGAAGATCAATAGCACCCAGTTACTCTGATCGAGGTAACTGCTGGTGGCTTTCTCAGTTGCTACACTGATGTGAGGGGGTTCCCTCACAGTTTACCTTATCTATGGCCGTACGCTTGAGAAATGTTTAATCAGAAATAAAGGGTTAAAGTTTATCAACTAAACATTGTTTCGAAATCAGTAATCCATCAGCAAAGGTTGAGAACTGAGAGAATATGAGCAGCAATTTAGTTCAGGGTGCCATCTTGTGGTAGTCTTTGAAAAATTGTAAAAGCTTTAAAATATCGACCGAGGAGATAAAACCAGAGCTTGGTTTGGAACAGAGGAACAAGAGGAGGCCATTCAGCCCCCTGAGCCTGATTTGCCATTCCTCAGAATTCATTGCAAAAGGTTCTTCCCGAATAAGTTCTTCTGATGCCTTAGCGGTTAAAAAAACCGTTTTGTCCCATAACACAATTCCGGTAGAGAGCACATTCACAGTTTGGTAATCTTTTAACAGCAGTAGAGATATAAGATAAAGAATGGAGATGGAATTTATTTAATATTATCGCATGTTCTGATCCAGGTACATCAGAGGCTACAGAAGTCAAATCTCACCTCAAAATTAGCATCATTACAATTATTTACCTCACAAGTCATACTTTATGGTAAAGAACCTAAATAATCCTGGTTACAATAAGCCTCACTCACTAACCAAAATCCTTACTTTCAATTAAAGCAGCAAAGCTTAGCAGGGTCTTCCCAGCAATGGGAGCTTTGTTGTATTGAACACATTCCACAGCATTCAAAGGCACAGTCAATAATATCCACGGAATCAATCAGTCTAACCACGGGGAGCTTCAGGGAACCCCAGCGTTCTCACCCTCAAATATATTCCAAACTTGTTTACATAAAGACACTCTCGTGATACGAGACTCAAGACTGACCCGGATGCTGATCAATCAAATTGCTTCGTTGGTGACGATCTGATCACAATATACATTATAAATTAATTAGTGCCATAAAATTTAGCATCTCTGTGATCCTTTTGTCAAAGTGAATGTCTCTACCTGAGGCTTGATGGTGCCAGTCTGTGCCCACTTGGGCACTGAAATCACAAAGAATAACGAGGTTGTCCTGATGGGACAGTTATCTTGCTGAGGTCATCATAGAATGCTCTTTGACCTTCTCTGGATGTGTCATTGTTGGAGCATCGGTGCATGCTGGTTACTGGCAAAGAACCATGAATTGATTGCTGATCCCCGTCGGAGGTCAAGCTTGGGTGCCAGTTCCGATCGAATGGCAAAGTCCATGCCTGATTGTCAAGGCATGGATTTGCTTTTCCAATAGAATGTGTAGCTTGCACCAATCTCCTCGATTTGAAACTCTTCAGCAAATCTTGTTTCGCCTTGGGGCAGATATGTCAATCCTGGCCAGCATGTGATACATGGCGAGGAGTATTAGTAACCATGATCTTGGCAGAATAAACTCCAGTGGCTGGCTCCTCCCAAAGTGCAGCAAGTTTGACTTAACTATCACAAACACCTTCTAAATACGTGGGGTTACGGGGATAGGACCTGGGTGGGATTATTGTCGGTGCAGGCTCGATGGACCTCCTTCTGCACTGTAGGGATTCTATGATGCTTATGATTCTGAACTCCACAGAATGTAAACTCAATTTACTCAGCCTCTCATCACAGGACAATCCCAACACCCCAGGTGCTGATTTAGTGGACGTTCACTGTATCGTCTCCAATGTGAGTAAAACTGTAAAACTGCAAACAGTATTCCAGATGTGATCTCACCAAGACCCTGTCCAACTGCAGCAAGACATCTTTATTCTTATACTCCAATCCCCTTGCAATAAAAACCAACATGCCGCTTTTCATTCATTCATTTGATGCGGACGTGATTGGCTAGGCCAGCATTTATTGCCTATCCCTAATTGCCCTTGAGAATGTGGTGGTGAGCTGAGCTGCCGTCTCGAACCGCTGCAGTCCATGTGGTGTAGGTACACCCACAGTGCTGTTAGGGAAGGAGTTTGAGGATTTTGACAGTAGCAATGAGTCATGGGTTTGGAAGGTGCTGTTGAAATAGCCTTGGTGAGTTGCTAGTTTGTGTTCCAGTTCTTGTCTCTTGGCCATGCCTTTAGGAACAGTTATATCACGCTTCCTTTGTTTCAGCAAGCAGTCCGACTGGAAACATGAATGCATCCAGGTGCAAACACTGGCGCATGCTGGACTCGGTTATTGTACGACACAGAGTTCTCTAGAACATGTGCTCTACTAGCTCCCTGAAGGTGCAGAATGCTAGTCTGACTATTGGTCAGGAGTATTGGGTCTTTGGAGGTAAAATCTGAGGCACTTCAGCACAGAGTCAAGCCACAAAGGAAGCGTGATATAACTGTTCCTAAAGGCATGGCCAAGAGACAAGAACTGGAACACAAACTAGCAACTCACCAAGGCTATTTCGACAGCACCTTCCAAACCCATGACTCATTGCTACTGTCAAAATCCTCAAACTCCTTCGCTAACAGCACTGTGGGTGTACCTACACCACATGGACTGCAGCGGTTCGAGACAGCAGCTCAGCTCACCACCACATTCTCAAGGGCAATTAGGAATAGGCAATAAATGCTGGCCCAGCCAATCACGTCCGCATCAAATGAATGAATGAAAAGCGGCATGTTGGTTTTTATTGCAAGGGGATTGGAGTATAAGAATAAAGATGTCTTGCTGCAGTTGGACAGGGACTTGGTGAGATCACATCTGGAATACTGTTTGCAGTTTTACAGTTTTACTCACGTTGGGGACGATACAGTGAACGTCCACTAAATCAGCACCTGGGGTGTTGGGATTGTCCTGTGATGAGAGGCTGAGTAAATTGAGTTTACATTCTGTGGAGTTCAGAATCATAAGCATCATAGAATCCCTACAGTGCAGAAGGAGGTCCATCAAGCCTGCACCGACAATAATCCCACCCAGGTCCTATCCCCGTAACCCCACGTATTCACCCTGCTAATCTGCCTGACACTAAAGGGGCAATTTATCATGGCCAATCAACCTAACGCGCACATCTTTGGAGAATGAGAGGAAACCGGAGCACCCGGAGGAAACCCACGCAGTCATGGGGAGAGCATGCAAACTCCACACACAGACAGTTACCTGAGGCCGGAATTGAACCCGGGTCCCTGGCGCTGTGCTAACTACTGCCTCATCATACCACCCTTTTTAGAAGATGTTTAGAAGAATGAGAGGCAATCTATAGAAACACACACAATTCTGAAGGTTTGATAGAGTGGGTACTGAGAGATTCACCAGAATTTTACCGCTCCGCCCGCCACGGAATCGGAGCGGGCGAGGGGCGGGCAACGGGAATGTCTGTTGACATTGGGTGGGAATTTCCGATCTCGCTCGAGCGAGGCTGTAAAGTCCCACCCACTGTTTCTGCTGGTCGGGGAATCTAAAACATGGGGGCAAAGACTCACGATAAGGAGCTGTACTTTTAGGACTGAAATTACGAGACATCATTTCATTCAAAGGGTTGTGAATCTTTGGAATTCTCCAACCCCGAGGGCTGTGGATGTTCCATCCTTGAATATATTTCAGGTACAGCCATGGATTTTTGTGTATTTAAATCCAAGAAAGATTATGCTGTCAGTATATTCTCTTGCAAGCACTGTCCAAATAACGTATTTAAAAATGTGATGTGAAAATATAATAACATTCAGGGAAAGGATATTTATAGATTACAGCAATAGATTAATCATGATTAAATCATATTAGAATGGTCCAACAACAGTTAATCATTGATTAATTTGATTCCACTTGCACTGTTACAAATTAGTTACTCTATCGCATATCTACATCATCGACCTTCCTGCTCTCACTCACTGTCTCCTTTTTGTATTTTTCTTTGTTCATTGAATGTGGGCTTTTATTGCCCATCCCCTGTTGCCCCTGTTTAACATCTTACATTTAACATTTTGTCTAGGAGCTAAATTCCCCATCAAGTGGACAGCACCAGAAGCCATCAACTACGGCACATTCACCATCAAGTCAGACGTGTGGAGTTTTGGAGTCCTCCTTACAGAGATTGTGACATATGGACGGATACCGTACCCAGGTATATTACCGGAATATTGGCTGTAATTGTTGGTATATTGCTGGATGCCATTTTCAAACATAATACAACGGTTATCAATGGTGCCGTGTCAATGCATCTCTCCCATGATAAATTTCATGGTCTTTTGGTGTATTTATTTATGACTAGGGTGATTTGCTCTAATTAGTACTTTCACAAATTACATCATGTGATTCCATTTCACTAATTTCTTTCATAGTGTGTTTTTAGGGAAATCAGTTGATTGGTGGCCAGTTTTGGTTCAAGGTTAGTGACGCTGCTACAAGCGTCCGAACCTGAAGGATTGGTTTCAGCTCAGAATTGCATTTAAAGAAGTGATGCATTTAATGTTGCAATGCATTTAAAACAGAAAACACAAAAAGGAACAGAGGGTGATGGGCAGGTAAATTAGAGAAGACCCCAGATAGAGGGCAACTCTCAAAAAAGGTCCATAGGCAACGCAAGACCTCAGAGGAGGCAATAAGACATCAGGGAAGGGGCAACGGAAGAGCCTAGAAGGAGGGAACTGAAAGACCCTAGAAAGTGAGCATTGAAAGACCCCAGATGGGCAACGAAAGACCCCAAAACGAGGGCAACAGTGAAAGACCCTGGAAGAATGCCACTGAAATACCCTCAACAACGCAAAAGCCCAGAAAAAGGGCAATGAAAGATAATAAATGACCAAATGAAGAGCAAAGTGGAGTTTTTTGAGGAAGTGACAAAAACGGTTGATGAAGGAAGGGCCGTGGATGTCGTCTATATGGATTTCAGTAAGGCATTTGACTAAGTCTCACATGGCAGGTTGGTTAAGAAGGTTAAGGCTCATGGGATACAAGGAGAAGTGGCTAGATGGGTGGAGAACTGGCTTGGCCATAGGAGACAGAGGGTAGTGGTCGAAGGGTCTTTTTCTGGCTGGAGGTCTGTGACCAGTGGTGTTCCGCAGGGCTCTGTACTGGGACCTCTGCTATTTGTGATATATATAAATGATTTGGAAGAAGGTGTAACTGGTGTAATCAGCAAGTTTGCGGATGACACGAAGATGGCTGGAATTGCGAATAGCGAAGAGCATTGTCGGGCAATACAGCAGGATATAGATAGGCTGGAAAATTGGGCAGAGAGGTGGCAGATGGAGTTTAATCCGGATAAATGCGAAGTGATGCATTTTGGAAGAAATAATGTAGGGAGGAGTTATACAATAAATGGCAGAGTCATCAGGAGTATAAAAACACAGAGGGACCTAGGTGTGCAAGTCCACAAATCCTTGAAGGTGGCAACACAGGTGGAGAAGGTGTTGAAGAAGGCATATGGTATGCTTGCCTTTATAGGACGGGGTATAGAGTATAAAAGCTGGAGTCTGATGATGCAGCTGTATAGAACGCTGGTTAGGCCACATTTGGAGTACTGCGTCCAGTTCTGGTCGCCGCACTACCAGAAGGATGTGGAGGCGTTAGAGAGAGTGCAGAGAAGGTTTACCAGGATGTTGCCTAGTATGGAGGGTCTTAGCTATGAGGAGAGATTGGGTAAACTGGGGTTGTTCTCCCTGGAAAGACGGAGAATGAGGGGAGATCTAATAGAGGTGTACAAGATTATGAAGGGTATAGATAGGGTGAACAGTGGGAAGCTTCTTCCCAGGTCGGAGGTGACGATCATGAGGGTCACGGGCTCAAGGTGAGAGGGGCGAAGTATAACTCAGATATCAGAGGGACGTTTTTTACACAGAGGGTGGTGGGGGCCTGGAATGCGCTGCCAAGTAGGGTGGTGGAGGCAGGCACGCTGACATTGTTTAAGACTTACCTGGATAGTCACATGAGCAGCCTGGGAATGGAGGGATACAAACGATTGGTCTAGTTGGACCAAGGAGCGGCACAGGCTTGGAGGGCCGAAGGGCCCGTTTCCTGTGCTGTACTGTTCTTTGTTCTTTGTTCTTTGTACCTGATCGGCCCATTATGGGCATAACTGTTGTCTCTGTGGATGCAAGTATTGATGAACCACTTGTGCCGCAAGAGGTACCCGTTATTGCAGTTCCTGTTAATGTCAATCCTGCAGAAGCACCTCAGACGACAGAATTACACCGTGCTGCAAGAAACAGAAAAACCCCTCATAGACTCAATTTATAATCGTCCAACTCGTGTATCATGTTTAGTTAGATTTGGGAGTGAGTAAATGAGTTATTGAAGATTATATAAAGAAATTAAATGGGGAGGGATGTGGTGATTGTCCCTTTAAGATAGCACAGCAGAAGAGGGTCATCTGGTTTGAGGAACCAATTAGGGTGAGAGTGGGTAATCACCCCCAGGCGTGGAACTCTCTCTTAGGCAGAAGACAGTCTGAAGACATGTAGAGAATCAGCAGCAGTGTGATGCTGCCGACCTCTGTACAGTTTCCCTTCTGTTCTTTTGTTCCTGATGAAGTCAGTGAGTGTGCATCATTAAAAGAGTGGGGCATTCCAACATCAAACTTGTCCCCATTCTGAAAGCCAAGAAGAACATTTTGGAACAGTTTAACAAACAGGCATTCCCTCCAGCAAGGAAGAGGATGAGAACATCTACCCTATCCCAGCGGCAGAGAACCTCTACTCAGGTGGTTGAAGGCAGCCAGAACAGAGAACATTCCCACCTCTAGCCCAATCCTGCAGCAACGGGGAGTCACCATAGCAAAGAAACTGGATAGAACGTGTCAGTGAAAGAAAAGGAAGATTGTCATCATCCTATGGAAAATAGTTACACTTGTCTGACTATTTCCCTGGACAATGGTGTGAAGGCCATGAAGATGCCCTGGGGTTATCACAGCACCAAAACCCTTAAAACACGCAGACGGCTCATTTCCCTAGAAGCAAAGTCAATGTGGAACTGACTCACTCCATGCCAGCCTGGCTCACAGTCATAACATGCTCCATACCACGCTGAGGGTGGGCTAACTGGGCTTCCTCCCACTGAGGAGGAAGTGCCACCTCGGGAGGTGCCAGCCAGTCAGATTGTCCATTAGCTGCAGCAGTCCCGGCAACACCAAGAGCACAGAGGGTGCTGTCATTACCACAACCAGTCTCAGGAAGAAGGCCCATGGATCCCAGAGTGAGCTACGTCCAGGTTTTGAGTGGGGAAGGTTTTGGGCAGTTTATGCAGAGAGCTGGGGGTTTGGATTTGGTCAGTTTCATGGATCAGGTGAGTAGGATGAAAACGGGAGAACTATCTTCAAGGTTTGTCCCCTTCCCCCGATGCACAAAGTGCACCTCCAAAGATACTGCACCCCCTCTCCCCACCCTTTTATCAAGCTTTTTAAAAAGGCAGCCTGCCTGTTTCCTCTAGAATGCCAACACCAACCGTATTATGGTGTGGGCAGTGTATTGTCCAGGTCAATTGGCTTGTTTACAAGCCCAATTGGCCCTTGATTATTTATGTAATAAATTTATTTATTTATTTAATCAAATTTGGCACCCACCCATATTATGGGAGCAAGCTCAGGGATGCACCCGCTCTATATTACGTGCCCCCCTCCCCCCAACAGGGAACGTGCCTGGAGTAGAATCCAGGCCTATCAGAACCAATTGGAAGCATACTGGGTTACATTGAGGCAATAGCATGTGGCAGATGGAGCCTTCTCAGCTATCACCAAGCTTCACTTAGCCTGAATGTGAAGGTTGTTCTCCTGGGGTTTGACTCATTCAGAGTTTACTGAATTGAATGAAACAGCAACATTATAGCAAAAAAATGTGCAACGCATTTAAATGACTCATTTAAGATGCACATTATCAAATTGGAAACTTCAATATACTCTTGACAAACTTTCAAAACTCAATGAAATGTTTATTTTGTGTGTAAAGATCAGTGGGGTGCATTCTTATCAATGTTGACCTGATAATAAAATTCTAACAATTTGAATTTTGTTTATTTTTCCCTTTGGTTATTTGACTTCTGTGGGGGGTTTTTTCTGACATAGCCACAATGTTATGTCTACTACCATGATCACTAGGGATGTGGAGCCTTTCTCAAGGGAGTTAATCAGATATCACAATCATAGAACCCCTACAGTGCAGAAGGAGGCCATTCAGCCCATCAAGCCTCGACAACAATCCCACCCAGGCCCTGTCGCTGTAACTCCACGTATTTACCCTGCTAAACTCCCTGACACTAAGGGGCAACTTGCCATGGCCAATCTACTTAACCCACACATCTTTGGACTGTGGGAGGAAATCGGAGCACCCGGAGGAAACCCATGCAGACAAGAGGAGAATGTGCAAACTTCACACAGACAATGACTCAAGGCCAGAATTGAATCCCTGGCGCTGTGAGACAGCAGTGCTAACCACTGTGCCACCGTGCCGCCCAGAATATCAATTCTTATATTTGTAATTTAACACTTTTTCCAGATTTCTCTGTCATTACTTGTTTAATTTCTCGCCTGATTGATAAATCTTCACCTCTCTCTGTTATTATCTATAGGAATGACCAATCCTGAAGTCATTCAGAATTTGGAGCGTGGCTACCGAATGCCGGCCCCTGAAAATTGTACCCGAGAACTTTATGAAGTAATGATGCGCTGCTGGAGAGAGAAACCTGAAGACCGGCCAACATTTGAATATCTGCAAAGTGTATTGGAGGACTTCTTCACAGCCACTGAATCTCAATACCAGCAACAACCTTAACAGCATCGCGTGCCCTGGCGGTGTAAACATTGTTTGGCAATAGAAACTCTGAAATAACTTCTTGAGAGCTACTGGGATTGGGTGGGGTAAGAGGGATCAACTTGGTTACCCAACTGAAATACTGATTGGCCCAATGGAATTTGGAGTGGCCATGTTATTTGGAAATGATGAGTGAGTGTAGTTTGGATATTATTCCCAAATGCGCCACAGGCATTTAGGGCAAAAAAAGTGTGAACTGATTTTTTTCATTGAGATAGGAGTTATAGATTTCCTCAGATTTGCTCCCAATCAGGTGGATAACTTCACCAGAGCTGTGGTGGAAATCCTATTTATGTACATAAATTGGATTTCTGTCACACAGAGTGCAGCGCTGAGGAAGGTCCTGTCTCTGCGCTCATTAAATGGATTTATTAGAAATGAATTGCACCAACTTGGATTCTTTTAAAGATTTGTTTAGAGTTTGATTGTATATTTTTCATCTAAGAATTCCAGAGCAAAATTCAAACTTTTATCAAACACAAATAGGATGCTGGTTAATTGTTTGAAACATGTCCTATGTTTGCAATACAATCTGGGGAATATTAAGACCCTATTACAAAATATCCATCAGGTAAAGGATGTATCACCAAGCTGGCTGACTTGTATATACCATTATGAAGTACTTGCCTTATTGCAATTAGTTTAAGAGCACAATAATTCCTCCATCAGCAGAATTACATTTGCTTTCCAATCGCTGTGAGTCATTGTCCCACCTTCAATCAACACATCTGATACAAATGTGGTAAATAATGAAACAAAAATGTAAGTATACAATATTCTGATAGGTTCCGACAGCTCTGAGTCACCATTAGTAATTTTTATAACTTAATGTAGCATTTAATTATAATTTAGAAATGCACAACTTTTAGTTAAAATATTTATGCTATATCAACAAATTTATTTTAAAGGTTTTCCTTTTGAAAGAGCTTCCATTTGAATTTATTCAATCTTTTAGAATTAGTGAAATTTAGCTATGTCCTTTTAGCCGAATGATTACACCTCTGGCTTTCAAATTAGAAATTAGCGCTGGAATTCTACCACCCTACCCGCCATGGGAATTGGAGCAGGCGAGGGGTGGACAATGGGAAGCTCCATTGACCTCAGGAGGGATTTTCTGGTCTCAGGTCGAGCGAGGCTGTAATATCAGAGACCCAGAACAGCCTGCCACCCCTTGGCATCTGTCTAAAACAGTTCTCAAACCGGCCATTAGATAGCGCTTCATGCAAAATCTTCCACAATAAGGATGGAGCCAATTGATTGGATGGAATGGATGGAAGTTTTATTGAAAGTAATGGCACCCCCTCATAGAATGGCGTATAGCAGATATCAATGTATCTTTTTTACCGTTCACAGGGTGTGGACATAGCTAGCAAGGCCAGCATTTGTTGCTCATCTCTAATTATCCTTGAGAAGGTGGTGGTGAGCTGTTGTAGGTGCACCCACAGTTCTGTTAGAGAGGGAGTGCCAGGTTTTTGACTCAGTGACAGTGAAGGAACAGTGATATAGTTCAATTAATTCAGGATGATATGTGGCTTGGAGGGGAACTTGCAAGTGGTGGTGTTCCCTTGCATCTACTGCCCTTGTCCTTCTAGATGGTAGATGTCACAAGTTGAATGGTGCTGCCAAAGGAGCCTTGGTGAGTTGCTGCAATAGATCTTGGTAGATGGTACACACTGCTGGCAATTTGCATTGGTAGTGGAGGGAGTGGATGTTGAAGGGGATGGATGGAGTGCCAATCAAGTGGGCTGCTTTGTCCTGGATTGTATTGAGCTTCTTGAGTATTGTTGGAGCTGCACTCATCCAGGCAAGTGGAGAGAATTCCATCATGTTCCTGACCTGTGCCTTGTAGATGGTGGACAAGCTTTGGGGAGTCAGGAGGTGAATTACTCTGTGCAGAATTCCCAGCCTCTGACCTGCTCTTGTAGCCACAGTGTTATTATGACTGGTCCAGCTGAGTTTCTATCAGTGATCATCCACAGGATGACTGCTGCTCTGATCCTTCTAGGTTGTAGAGGTTGCAGGTTTGGAAGGGGTTGTCAAAGTAGCCTTGGCGAGTTGCTACAGTGCATCTTGTAAATGGTACACACTTCTACTACTGTGTGTCAGTGGTGGAGGGAGTGAACATTTAAGGTGGTGGATGGAGTGCCGATCGATTGGGTTGTTTTGACCTGGATGATGTTGAGCGTCTTGAGTGTTGTTAGAGCCGTACTTATCCAGACAACTGAATTATTTTAGCTTTAGCTCCTTGAAGTCAAGCTTTGTCTCTACATTTCCTAAAAACTGACTCCATCTCCAGTGGTTAAGAATAATAGCTGCCTGCAATGTATAGTGTATTGCGACTGAGAGGAATTTTATGGGTAATCATTTTTTTAAAAGGCAGGGACATTTTTCTATGTTGCATTCCACACAAGACACAAAGGTATTTTAGCTGTAAGATGAAGTGACAGTGATAGAGTTATACTGGTATGTTTGTTTTCATTGCAAGTAAAGTAAAAGTGAATGAATATGTGGAAGTAATTCCATCGGGAGCAGGAAAAGCCATTTGCTTGCTAACAGAGACATGTGTTATGTGAAGTGAAACTGATGCAGCTTTCCTAGCCTGCAAAGTGTATCTTATATCATCTAATAACAAAATGTCACTATAACTGACAACAATATATGACAGGCAACCTCAGTGGCCTATTATTTCAGTGAAATGATGTTTCCTGTTAAGCAAAGGCCTCATTGGACTGGAGAGGAAAGATACTTTAAACTTCTGATGGATTACTTATTATTTTTTTAACTCTTGTATAGCGCAGATATTTTTAAATGTATCAAAAATAAAATATTGGCTTTTTGAATACAAATGAAAATTCACTGACTGTTTTTAGGCACAAGTTTCCCTTTTGATTTTATACAATATATACATTATGTACAGATAGAGGCTGGTTAATTTAGGGCTTTTCTAGATTTGATAACTTCCTTTAAATATGTTGTGGTTTTGAGCTTCTTTAAAATTAATTAAGAAAATAAAGTTTGGATTCAGTTTTGTGTTTGCCTGTTAATTCATATTGTAATGCCATTGAGAACATGCTCCAACAGGTCAACATCAATGATGCGGCCTGTGGGCAGCTCATTTCCCTTACCAACAGTTGGGGTGGTGTTTAATGTAAGCAACAGAGGTCTCACACATCGATTGGAGAACTGACAGAACTCCCACAATGCTCTTTTCAGGAGGGTCTGCTGCATTATGTGCCAGTCAGGCACTCTGCGATGAGGATTCCCTGGATCAAGGACCAATGGTGGAATTCCTGCTTGCCAAGGTCTATTGCCAAACACTGAGTAAAAAAGATTCTCCCCATCTTTTCTTTAGATCATTTACCAGTGATTTCAAATCCCCAATCTTTGGTAATTGCCTCACATACCAAAGGAAATATATTTTCTCTCTCTATAAGACCATAAGACATAGGAGCAGAAGTAGGCCATTCGGCCCATCAAGTCTGTTCTGACATTCATAAGAACATAAGAACATAAGAAATAGGAGCAGGAGTAGGCCATTTAGCCCCTCGAGCCTGCCCCGCCATTCAATAAGATCATGGCTGATCTGACGTGGATCAGTACCACTTACCCGCCTGATCCCCATAGCCCTTAATTCCCTTACCGATCAGGAATCCATCCATCCGCGCTTTAAACATATTCAGCGAGGTAGCCTCCACCACCTCAGTGGGCAGAGAATTCCAGAGATTCACCACCCTCTGGGAGAAGAAGTTCCTCCTCAACTCTGTCTTAAACCGACCCCCCTTTATTTTGAGGCTGTGTCCTCTAGTTTTAACTTCCTTACTAAGTGGAAAGAATCTCTCCGCCTCCACCCTATCCAGCCCCCGCATTATCTTATAAGTCTCCATAAGATCCCCCCTCATCCTTCTAAACTCCAACGAGTACAAACCCAATCTCCTCAGCCTCTCCTCATAATCCAAACCCCTCATCTCCGGTATCAACCTGGTGAACCTTCTCTGCACTCCCTCCAATGCCAATATATCCTTCCTCATATAAGGGGACCAATACTGCACACAGTATTCCAGCTGCGGCCTCACCAATGCCCTGTACAGGTGCATCAAGACATCCCTGCTTTTATATTCTATCCCCCTCGCGATATAGGCCAACATCCCATTTGCCTTCTTGATCACCTGTTGTACCTGCAGACTGGGCTTTTGCGTCTCATGCACAAGGACCCCCAGGTCCCTTTGCACGGTAGCATGTTTTAATTTGTTTCCATTGAGATAGTAATCCCATTTGTTATTATTTCCTCCAAAGTGTATTCAATGAGATCATGACTGATCTGTAATGATAATCCTCAACTCTACTTTCCTGCATTATCCCCATAATCCTTGATTCCCTTACTGATTAAAAATCTGTCTATCTCTGCCTTGAACGTACTTAATGATCCAGCCTCTGCATCCTTCTGTTGCAAAATAATTCCCCAGATTCACAACTCTCTGAGAGAAGAAATTCCTCATTTCTGTCTTAAATCGGTAACCCTTATTCATAGATTATACCCTCTGATCCTAGACACTCCCACAAAGAGAATTATGCATTTTTAAATGCTCTGCTATTATATCTTTTATAATGGATTCCAACATTTTCCCAATGACAGATGTTAAGCTAACTGATCTATAGTTACCTATTTATTGTTTCCTTCCCTTTTTGAATAAGGATGTTATGTTGGCAGTTTTCCTATCTCCTAGGACTTTTCCAGAATTTAAGGATTCTTGGAAAATTACTACCAGTTCATCCACTATCTCTGTAACTGCTTCTTTTCATATCCTGGGATTTAACTTATCAGGTCCTGGGCACATATTGGCCTTTAGCCCAATTAGTTTCCCAGTACTTTTTCTCTAGTGATGGTTGTCATAGAGTCATAGAGTCATAGAGTCATAGAGGTTATGTTGTATTTATTTTCTCCCTCCCACTGCCCCTTTATTATTTAGTATTTTTGAAACGTTATTAATGTCTTCCACAATGAAGACTGACGCAAGGTATTTATTTAACTCTTTGCCATTTCCTGGTTCCCCATTATTATTTCTCCAGTCTCATTCTCGATGTTTACTTTGGACTCTCTCCTCCTTTTTATATATCTGAAGAAACTCAACTGTCCATTTTTATATTCCTTGTCAGTTTACTCTCATAGTTCATCGTCTTGCTCTTTATTATTTTTGGTCATCTTTTGTTAGTTTTTAGAACTTTCTCAATCCTCTGACTTACCACTAATCTTGAACACATGGTATATTTTTTCTTCCACTTTAATACCATCCTTAAGATATCCAAAGATGTGCAGGTTAGGTGGATTGGCCATGTTAAATTGTCCCTTAGTGTCCCAAGATGTGTAGGTTGGTTGGATTAGCCATGGTAAAAATGTGGGGTTATGGGGATACGGCCTGGATAAGATGCTCTGTTGGAGAGTCGGTGCAGACTTGAGGGCCAAATGGCCTCCTCCTGCACTGTAGGGGTTCTATGTTCTAACTTTCTTGGTTAACCATGGTTTACTTATCCCCTTCCCAGAATCGTTCTTCCTCACTGGGATATATCTTTGTTGTGAGTCTTGACTATTTTCATAAACATCTGCCTTTGTTGATCATCTGTCTTTTCTGCTAAACTCCTTTCCCAGTTCACTCCAGTCAACTCTGTCCTCATTCCTTTGTAATTACCCTTATTTCATTGTAGCACTGTTGTTACTGATCCAAGTTTCTCACCCTCAATCTGAATGCTAAATTCTACCATGTTCTGGTCACTGTTTCCTCGGGGATCTTTCACTCTGTGTTTGTTTATTAAAACCTGCCTCATTAACATTACCAGATCCAAAATAGCCGGGATCCTTGATTGTTCTAGGAAACTGTCCCAAATACACTCCATGAATTCATCCTCATGACTATCTCTGCCAATTTGGCTTTCTCAATCCACATGAAGATTAAAATCACCCATGATTAATGTGCAGCCTTTTGTATTTGCTCTCATAATCTCCTGAGGTATCCTCCATCCCACAGTATAGCTCTCTAATCTATCCAAACTTCACAACATTTTGAAAACTTCATCAAGTTATCTCTTACCCTTCTCTGCTTCAAGGAAAACTCTTCTAAATTATCCAACCTCCTCTCATAACTGAAGACCTTTATTTAGTAATTTAACCTTGCTCTCTTCCTTCCCTCTGGATCCTTAATGCTG
Source organism: Mustelus asterias (assembly GCF_964213995.1). Classification (NCBI taxonomy): domain Eukaryota; kingdom Metazoa; phylum Chordata; class Chondrichthyes; order Carcharhiniformes; family Triakidae; genus Mustelus; species Mustelus asterias. Next base: position 79,502,318 of record NC_135821.1, read on the forward strand.
CAAGTCCATTTCTCCTCTAACTAATCTTACACTTCATTTATTTGTAACATGTTTTAATATTCATTTCAATGTTTCCTGTATTTTTTTCACATAACCACTCTTTGCTTCCCATTTTAACTGTTTTAATTTATTCTCATATTTTCCATTATCTTCCTGGTTAACTGAATCTTGCTTCTGACATTTGTCATGAACCACCTTTTCTTGTTAGAGATAATTTGATTGTGGTCAATTAAATAATTAAGGATAGAAATAGTTGAGATGTTACAAGATTCTTCTTCTCCAAAGTAATAGAGGAGCTCTGGAATCAATTACTGGGACATGCTGTGTTGTGTGATCACTGATGGCCGGATTCGTTCAAAGGAAAGCTGGATTAATTTCTGACTGGATCAGAGATCCCTTTGTATGAGATATGACCTGATAACATTAATCAGCTCCAGAGTGGTCTCCTAGATTAGTTTGGATTACCTGAAGGTATGGGACATGATCTTTCTGGGTTTCTCTCATCTTTCTTGGAAGATTACCTGAATTTCAGGTTGGGTCAAGGAGAGTGTGTACATTATGATGGCAGAATGCATCATAATTGTATGCAACAGGCTATATGGTCTTTTCCTGTAAGTTGTTTTTCATATCTTAGTACATTCTTCTCAAAATTGATGCAATTATATGAAATAATAGTTGTTTACTGGTATAGAATTTGAGTATTGCTGAAGAAAGAGAGATGCTGCCAAAGCTTTTCATCTTGCACTCATCAGGACAGAATCGCAAGAATACCAACAGTAAAGGGAACAGCAATTTAAATTGCATGAGAAGAGGCTGCTGATTGGTTGGCAAGTGGACTCTGACTGATTGAGACATTGCTAAGGAGAATGCATCAAGGAATAGTTAACTGCCAAACTTTTGTTAAAATTCAAACCAGGCAGATCGACTCTGGTCGAGACATTGCCCTGGGGAATGAACCAAGTAATGGCTGTCCCCCAAGCTAAAAATGTGCAATGCATGGACATGTTCCTTCTGTCTACAAAGCATTTGAAAGTATGTAGCTTCCAGCATGCATAAGTGAACAACATTGTGAGCCCAACTGAAAATTTTAAATTGGTTTTCAGTGTAATTCTTAGTACCTTCAGGATTGTTTAGCAATTGTTGTCCAATTGTAGAATCACAATTAATTTTGGACACTGTTTTGAGTTTGCAAGCATTGAGCTGGTTCGGTATAGTCAGTATTTTACCTGTTGCAAGCTGTCAAAGGGGTGTGCTCACAAAATCAGATCATAGAATCCCTGCAGTGCAGAAGAGGCCATTTGGCCCATCGAGTCTGCACCGACTATCTGACATAGTGGCCAGAATTTTACCGGCTCGCCTGCCACGGGAATCGGAGTGGGCAAGGGTGGAGCATGGGTAGGTCTGTTGACCTTGGGTGGGATTTTATGGTTTTGGGACAAGTGAGGCTGTAAATTCCTGCCCGGTATCTTATGCAGGCCTCCTCTGCCACCCTATCAATGTAACTGCACACATTTGCCAAGGCTAATCCATCTAACCTCCACATCTTGGGCAAGAACAGGCAATTTAGCATGGCCAATTCACCTAACCTGCACATCTTTGTGCTGCTTGATACAATGCACCATTCATGAGCATGTATAGCCTACATACCTGTGTGGTAAACCACTGTTAGCTTATTGCCTGTGTGTGTGTGTGTGTGTGTGACATGCCTGGACATGCCCCTGCCGGCCCTGCCTGGGACTCCTCCCCCCCCCCCCCCGGTCCAGGTATAAAGGTGACTGCTCCCAACCCCTCTGCCTCAGTCTCTGGACCAGTTCATCAGCATGGGTGCGCTCCAAGTCTTTTGCGAATAAAAGCCTATTTGTTCTTGCATACAAACTAGTCTTTGCTTGATTGATAGTGCATCAATTTTATTCGCAAAAAGTTTTGGGATGGAGCAGATACTAAAACCCGATAGATTAGAATTGGATCCTCAAGCCGTAGGAGCCTCTAACAGCTTCGATTACTGGCTGCGATGTTTCAAAACTTTCCTCACCGCCTCCGCCTCTGCCGTCCGGACCGAAACCGACAAGCTCCACGTGCTCCACGCCCAGGTAAGCGATCAAGTATTCTCGATGATGAGAGATGCTGAAACTTACGAGGATGCGATCGAACTTTTAAAAAGCCAGTACAACTAACAGACTAATGTAATCTACGCCAGACATCTTCTGGCTATTTGCAGACAACAGCCAGGAGAATCGGGTGATCAATTCCTGCGTGCGTTGCGAGCACTTGGCAGGGCCTGCAACTGCAAGACCGTAACAGCCGCCCAAAACACTGAGGATTTAATCAGAGATGCCTATGTCACGGGTATCAGGTCAAACTATATCCGACAACGACTGCCGGAACAGGGTGGGCTGGATCTACAAAAGACTGTAGCGCTTGCCAACTCATTAGAGATGGCCTTCCATAATCTCGAGGCCTACACCCCTGACCACGGGGGTGCATTGTGGACGCCGCAGTCACCGCCACCTCTGTACTTGGGAGGGCCGCAGGCCTACGCCATGCCACGTCCCACCAATGACCCGACCGCTGCGGCAGTCTCTGGAGGCCCGAAGTGCTACTTCTGCGGCCTGGGGAAGCACCCCTGACAACGCTGCCCGGCGAAGGATGCGATCTGCTCCGGGTGTGGAAAGAAGGGCCATTACGCGAAGGTATGCAGGGCGAAGTCGACCTCCAAGCCCAGTAGCGCTGCATGCGACCCGCGGGGGCCGCCATCTTGGGCACCGGTAGCCGTGTGGGAGCCGTGCGGGCCGCCATCTTGGACGCCTTCAGCCGCGTGTGAGCCGTGTGGGCCGCCATCTTGGATGCTGTCAGCCGCGTCGCAAAATCCAACGGTGGCTTCGGTTACGCTGGACCAATCCAGGCCTCACCAACTCGCTGTGGTGGACCTCAGTTGTGCCTTTGTCCTATATGGACCACCGCTGTGTGTGCTTGACATACCTGGACACATCCCCTTCCAGTTTGGTTCCTCCCCTCGGCACCTAGTATAAAGGTGGCTGTCTCTTCCCCCTTGTTCAGTCCAGGTCGGTTACTTGTTGGGATCTGCTCCTGATTCTGTTGTGAATAAAAGCCTACACTTGTATTGGCACACCGGCAGTCTTTCGCCTTATTGATAGCGCATCAATTTTATTCACAACAGTTGACCAGCATGGAGCAGTTTCTAAAACCCGACAAGTTAGCATTCGACCCTCAAGAGGTTGGAGCCTCTGATAAATTCGATCATTGGCTGGACTGCTTCGAAGCATTCGTCGACACCGCTATGGCCATCGACACCGACGACGCTAAACTCCACGTGCTCCGCGCCCGGGTAAGCGAAGCTGTCTATGGAATCTTCCGGGACGCTGCTACATACGCGGACGCTATCGAACTCCTAAAAAGGCAGTTCCGAAAGAGCCCTAACGTGGTTTACGCCAAACATCTCCTAACTACCCGCAAGCAGCAGCCAGGAGAATCGTGCGCCCAATTTCTGCGCGCCCTGCGGGTCCTAGCTCGAGCTTGTGACTGTAAGGCTGTTACAGCAGCTCAGAACACGGAGGACCTGATCCGCGACGCCTACGTTGCGGGCATTGAGTCTACATACATCCGGCAGCACCTGCTGGAACAAGATGACCTAGATCTCCGAAGAACAGCGGCCTCTCACAATCTCGGGTCTTACCTTGCATCCCGTTCTACCGACGGGTCCACCGCGACGGCTGTTCCGGCGGGGCCCAAATGTTACTTTTGCGGCCTACCCAAGCACCCTCGGCGTCGCTGCCTGGCGAAGGACGCGATTTGCTCCGGATGCAGTAAGCTAGGCCACTTCGCTAAAGTCTGCCGGGCAAAGCCGCTTCCGAAGCCTTGTGGCACCACGTGTGTTCCGCGGGCGCAGCCATCTTTAATGCAGGCGGCGGCTGCGCGCGAATCGCCATCTTTAATGCGGTCACCGGAAGTGCGGGAATCGCCATCTTTGATGCGGTCACCGGAAGCACGGGGACCGCCATCTTTGATGCGGTCACCGGAAGCGCGAGAATCGCCATCTTTGAGACTGGCATCAAGACGCGCTGCGCAGGAAGCTTTATCCGTGACGTCATCAGACGGCGACGAAGACGGATTCTTCTTTGATTCGACGGTGGCATCGATTTGCCTGGACCAGTCGCAGCCTCATCAACTCTCCAAGTCAATAATGGAGATCAAGGTAAATGATCATGCAGAAAACTGCCTGTTCGACTGTGGGAGCACAGAAAGTTTTATACACCCTCGCACAGTGCGTCAATATGCCCTTCCCGTGCGACCCTGGAGCCAGACCATCTCCATGGCCTCGAATTCCCACTCAGTGGAGGTCCTCGGGTGCTGCTTGGTGACGCTGACGGTACAGGGCACAGTCTACGAGCGTTTTCGGCTCCTCGTGCTGCCGCAACTCTGCGCAGCTGTACTGCTGGGGTTAGATTTCCTCACCCATCATAGGAGCGTCACCCTGCAGTATGATGGCCCTTATCCCCCGCTCTCCGTCTGCAAGGCGCCGTCACGGCAGCGCCCCTCGCGCACCACCTGCAGTCTCTCGACCCTCAAGATCACCGCCACCCCCCCCCCTTATTTGATAACCTCACCCCAGATTGTAGGCCTATAGCCACCAAGAGTAGGCGCTATAGTGCAGATGACCGGGCCTTCATTCGGTCCGAGGTACAACGGTTGCTCTGGGAAGGGATTATCCAGGCCAGCACCAGCCCCTGGAGGGCGCAAGTGGTCGTAGTTAAATCGGGGGAGAAACACCGCATGGTGATTGACTACAGCCAGACCATAAACAGGTATACCCAACTAGATGCGTATCCTCTTCCCCGTATCGCGGACGTAGTCAACCGCATCGCGCACTATAGGGTTTTCTCGACGATCGATTTGAATTCGGCTTACCACCAGCTCCCTATCCGCTCGGAGGATCGCCCATATACTGCCTTTGAGGCGGATGGCCGCCTCTACCAGTTCCTCCGAGTCCCCTTTGGTGTCACCAATGGGGTCTCAGTCTTCCAGCGGGCCATGGATCAAATGGTAGACCAGCACGGGCTACAGCCCACTTTCTCGTATCTGGATAATGTCACCATCTGCGGCCATGACCTGCAGGATCATGATGCCAACCTACAAAAATTCCTTCGTACAGCCACTCTCCTGAACCTCACATATAATGAGACGAAGTGTGTTTTCCAGACACGCCGCCTCGCCATCCTTGGGTACGTGATAGAAAATGGTGTCCTTGGCCCTGACCCAGCCCGTATGCGTCCCCTTATGCAGCTTCCCCTTCCTACTACCCTCAAAGCACTGAGGAGATGCCTGGGCTTCTTCTCCTACTATGCCCAGTGGGTTCCCCGTTACGCGGATAAAGCCCGTCCGCTCCTAAAATCGACCTCTTTTCCCCTAGCGGAGGAGGCCCGTCGGGCCTTCGACGACATCAAAGCGGACATCGCGAAGGCCGCGATGCATGCTGTGGACAAATCCATCCCATTCCAAGTGGAAAGTGATGCGTCTCACTTTGCCCTAGCCGCCACCCTTAACCAGAGGGGCCGTCCGGTGCCTTCTTTTCCCGGACCTTACAAGGCCCAGAGATTCGACACTCCTCGGTCGAGAAGGAGGCCCAGGCCATCGTGGAAGCCGTCCGGCACTGGCGCCATTATCTTGCGGGCCAACGATTCACCTTAATTACGGACCAGCGGTCAGTTGCCTTCCTGTTTAACACCAGGCAAAAGAGCAAGATTAAGAATGACAAGATCTTGCGGTGGAGGATTGAGCTCTCCACCTACAGATATGACATCCTGTACCGGCCTGGAAAGCTCAATGAGCCCCCAGATGCCTTGTCCCGTGGATCATGTGCCAGCGTCCAACTAGACCAGCTACAGTCCCTCCATAACGACCTCTGTCATCCGGGTGTCACCAGAATTTTCCATTTTGTCAAGTCCCGTAACCTGCCCTTCTCCCTCGAGGAAGTCCGGACGATTACCAGGCAATGCAGGGTCTGCGCTGAGTGCAAACCGCAGTTCTACCGGCCAGGTAGGGCGCACCTTGTAAAGGCCACTCGTGCGTTTGAGCGCCTTAGCATTGATTTTAAAGGCTCCCTCCCCTCCTCGAACCGCAATGTTTATTTCCTGAATGTCATTGATGAATACTCACGTTTCCCTTTTGCCTTCCCCTGCTCGGACATGACCACGACTACAGTGATTCGGACCCTGAACAAGCTCTTCACCCTGTTCGGCTTCCCAGCCTATGTTCATAGCGATCATGGGTCCTCTTTCATGAGTGACGAGCTGAGGCAGTACCTGCTCGCCAAAGGCGTTGCCTCCAGCCGCACCACTAGCTATAACCCCAGGGGCAATGGTCAAGTAGAGCGGGAGAACACAACTGTCTGGAAGGCCGTTCTATTCACGTTACGGTCGAGGGGCCTTCCAGTCAGCCGTTGGCAAGACGTCCTTCCGGACGCATTACATTCCATTAGGTCACTCTTGTGCACAGCGACCAATACGACCCCTCACGAGTGGATGTTTTCGTTTCCCAGGAAGTCCTCTTCGGGTACTTCGCTCCCGGATTGGCTGATGTCCCCGGGGCTCGTCCTGCTTCGGAAGCATGTCCGGACCCATAAGGCAGATCCCTTGGTCGAGGAGGTCCAATTGCTCCACGCTAATCCTCAATACGCTTACGTAGCGTACCCTGATGGGCGGGAGGACACGGTTTCTGTCCGTGACTTGGCACCCGCGGGTGCCCCTGAGGTCACCACGTCCTTCCGCCCCACGGTCCCTGGTGTTGTCCACTCGGAGACTGCTGCGCCTCTTCCTCCCTCAGTCCCTGTCTCCAATGTAGTGCGCCCAGAGCCTGTTGCGACCCCCCCACCCCCTAGCTCCGGTTCCCACTGTTCCCCATACGCCACCAGGGCCACTGCTCACTCCTCTCGCCCCTGTGTGCAGCTCGCTTGAGTCACCGGAGCCGTCGCCACGCAGTACCCGATGACTGGACGGGACGACGGATCGGTCCACTTCACACCACCCAGCGCCTTCTCTCGACGCTCACTGTACGGAGCCTGGGCCGACATCGCTCCCTGCTCGGACAAGTCTGCGACCTGCACTACGACGATCGCGACGGCGGATCAGCCACCGGTTCGTCTGGACTTGTAATATTGTTTCCGCTTCACCCCCGTGTCGTTTTTTTAAAGGAAGGGGTGAGTGTGGTGGACCTCAGTTGTGCCTTTGTCCTATATGGACCACCGTTGTGTGTGTTTGTCATACCTGGACACATCCCCTTCCAGTTTGGTTCCTCCCCTCGGCACCTAGTATAAAGGTGGCTGTCTCCTCCCCCTTGTTCAGTCCAGGTCGGTTATTTGTTGGGATCTGCTCCTGATTCTGTTGTGAATAAAAGCCGACACTTGTATTGGCACACCGGTAGTCTTTCGCCTTATTGATAGCGCATCACTCGCCAGGTCCATGATGGACATCGAGGTAAACGGTCGCACTACAAACTGTTTATTTGACTGTGGGAGTACGGAGAGCTTTATTCACCCTAACACAGTGAGTCGCTACGCCCTTTCAGTACTGCCAGTGAAGCAAACGATCTCCATGGCTTCAAAGTCCCACTCGGTGGATGTCCTCTGGTACTGTGTGGCGACCCTGACTGTACGGGGCACAGTGTACAAAAACTTCAGGTTCCTCGTGCTGCCACAACTCTGCGCTGCCGTATTCCTGGGGCTAGATTTCCTGTGTCACCTTAAGAGTGTCACCATGGAGTATAATGGGCCTTTTCCCCCACTCTCTGTTTGCAATCACCAGTTCTTAGATCGCCCACCGCGCACCACCTGCAGCCTCTCGACCCTTAAAGTCGCCCCTCCCTCACTGTTTGAAAATCTCACCCCCGACTGCAAGCCCATCGCCACCAAGAGCAGACGGTACAGTGCTGGAGACAGAGCTTTTATCAGGGCCGAAGTACAACGGCTCCTAGGGGAGGGGATCATCGAGGCCAGTACCAGCCCCTGGAGAGCCCAAGTAGTAGTTGTTAAGACTGGGGAGAAACATCACATGGTCATTGACTACAGTCAGACCATTAACCGATACACGCAGCTGGACGCGTACCCCCTTCCCCGCATATCTGACATGGTTAATCAGATTGTGCAATATCGGGTGTTCTCCACCATCGACTTAAAATCTGCATACCGCCAGCTCCCTATCCGCCCGGAAGACCGCTAATATACTGCCTTCGAGGCGGATGGCCGTCTCTATCACTTCCTTAGGGTCCCCTTCGGCGGCACTAACTCGGTTTTCCAGCGTGAGATGGACCGAATTCGTTGGAATTTAGAAGGCCGAGGGGGGATCTTATAGAGACCTATAAGATAATGAAGGGGCTGGATAGGGTAGAGATGGAGAGATTCTTTCCACTTAGAAAGGAAACTAGAACTAGAGGGCACAGCCTCAAAATAAAGGGGGGTCAGTTTAGGACAGAGTTGAGGAGGAACTTCTTCTCTCAGAGGGTGGTGAATCTCTGGAATTCTCTGCCCACTGAAGTGGTGGAGGCTACCTCGTTGAATATGTTTAAATCACGGATAGATGGATTCCTGATCGGTAAGGGAATTAGGGGTTATAGGGATCAGGCGGGTAAGTGGAACTGATCCACTTCAGATCAGCCATGATCTTATTGAATGGCGGGGCAGGCTCGAGGGGCTAGATGGCCTACTCCTGCTCCTATTTCTTATGTTCTTATGTTCTTATGTTATGAATGGTAGACCAGAACGGGCTGCGGGCCATCTTCCCGTACCTGGATAACATCACCAACTGCGGCCATGATCAGCAGGACCACGACGCCAACCTCCACAAATTCCTCCACACCGCCACACTCCTAAATCTGACCTATAATAAGGAGAAGTGCGTATTCCGCGCACACCGCCTCGCCATCCTTGGTTGTGTTGTGGAAAACGGGGTAATTGGTCCCGATCCCGACCGCATGCGTCCCCTCCTGGAACTTCCCCTCCCCACCAGCCTCAAAGCACTGAGGAGATGCCTGGGCTTCTTCTCGTATTATGCCCAGTGGGTCCCCAATTATGCGGATAAAGCCCGTCCACTCATCAAATCCACCTCTTTTCCCCTGACGGCAGAGGCCCACCTGGCCTTCGACCGCATCAAAGCAGACATCGCGAAGGCCACGATGCATGCTGTAGACAAATCCATCCCGTTCCAGGTGGAGAGCGATGCGTCTGACTGCGCCCTAGCCGCCACCCTTAACCAGGCGGGCAGACCCGTGGCCGCCTTCTCACGAACCCTCCAAGGCCCTGAAATTCGACACTCCTCTGTCGAAAAGGAGGCCTAAGCCATTGTGGAAGCTGTACGGCACTGGCGCCACTACTTAGCTGGTTAACGATTTACCCTGCTCACAGACCAACAGTCAGTTGCATTCATGTTTAACAACACGCAGCGGGGCAAGGTCAAAAATGATAAAATATTGAGGTGGAGAATCGAGCTTTCCACCTACAATTACGACATCTTATACCGGCCCGGGAAGCTGAATGAGCCCCCAGATGCCCTGTCCCGGGGAATATGTGCCAGCGCACAAATAGACCAATTGCAGACTCTCCACAATGACCTCTGCCACCCGGGGGTCACCAGGTTTTTGCACTTCATTAAAGCCCATAACCTGCCCTACTCCATTGAGGAAGTCAGGTCTATAACCAGACACTGCCAGGTCTGCGCAGAGTGCAAGCCGCACTTCTATCGGCCAGACAGAGCACACCTCATAAAGGCCACCTGCCCTTTCGAAAGCCTAAGTGTCGACTTCAAAGGCCCCCTCCCCTCTTCTGACCGCAACATATACTTCCTCAACGTCATTGACGAATATTCACGTTTCCCCTTCGCTATTCCCTGCCTGGATATGACCTCGGCCACGGTCGTCAGGGCCCTGCACAGCCTCTTCACCCTGTTCGGTTTCCCTAGCTATATCCATAGCGACCGGGGATTCTCCTTTATGAGTGATGAGTTGCGACAGTACCTGCTCTCCAAAGGCATAGCCTCGAGTAGGACTACCAGCAACAACCCCAGGGGGAATGGACAGGTGGAGAGGGAGAACGTGACAGTCTGGAAGGCCGTTTTACTAGCTCTGAGGTCTAAAGGCCTTCCAGTCGCCCGCTGTCAAGAGGTCCTCCCTGATACACTACACTTGGTTAGATCACCCCTTTGCACAGCTACCAATGCTACCCCTCATGAAAGAATGTTTGTTTTCCCCAGGACGTCCTCCTCGGGGACCTCGCTACCATCGTGGCTGACATCCCCAGGCCCTGTCCTGCTCCGGAAGCACGTGAGGACCCATAAGTCGGACCCCCTGGTCGAAAGAGTCCAGCTCCTCCATGCCAACCCCCAATATGCCTATGTGGCGTACCCCGACGGGCGGGAGGACACGGTCTCCATTCGAGACCTGGCACCCGCAGGTGCCCCAGGGACCACGACGATCCACAACCCCACACCCCCAACCCCCGTATACAGCACGCCTGGGCCCCAGGAGCCGCCACCATGCACCCGACAATCGGAAGGGACTACAGATGACTCGAGCGACTATGGCCTGGTGCCTGAACCAACACCGCGGCCACCGGAACCGACACCACAACCGGCACTATGACGGTCGCAGCCAGATCAAGCCCCCAGAGAGACAGAATTTGTAAATTTGTAATTCTGTAAATATCGTTCCATCCACCTTACCCCCGCCGGACTCTTTTTTAAAAGCAGGGGGTGAATGTGGTAAACCACTGTTAAGCTTATTGCCTGTGTGTGTGTGTGTGTGTGTGACATGCCTGGGCATGCCCCTGCCGGCCCTGCCTGAGACTCCTCCCCCCCTGGTCCAGGTATAAAGGTGACTGCTCCTAACCCCCCTGCCTCAGTCTCGGGACCAGTTCATCAGCATGGGTGTGCTCCAAGTCTTTTGCGAATAAAAGCCTATTTGTTCTTGCATACAAACTAGTCTTTGCTTGATTGATAGTGCATCAACCTGGCATCACAACAGCACTGAAATTCATATGCCGCATTATTCATTTTATAACTTGCAAAAATGAAAATGACCATTTAGTCTATTATATCCTTGCTGGTACAGATTCTTCAACTGCAATTATCCACACCAATCCCTGCACACTACCCATATCATTTTTATATTCCTTATTTTCAACTACTTATTCAATTCCCTTTTAAATTATGTTATTATCTTTGACTTTTATGTTTAGTTTATCCATTTACTTTCTTAATTCAACAGGCATTTACTTTCAGTGATAGCTTTACACATCCACCTCTGGTATTTCTGGCCCTATTTGGAGAAGCTTTGCAGGGCAATGCAGGGGTGTGGGGACGAGTTGAGTCCCCTTTGCAGAGCGTTGGCAGAGGCACAACTAGTCTCCATCTATCCTGTAACCATTATATTTAGTAATGGCTTAATAAAGAGCCCCATTCCCTCTCCAGCAAGTACATGAGATGGCTGCTTTGTCTCCAGGTAGTCCTAGTTTTTCTTTAATCTTTCAGACCCTTGCTAATTTCTTTTGTATTGACTACCAGTATTCCTTTGTGCTATTGTGCTGATCAGGGGTTGGGAAGCCTGTCTCCCACAATTGGTGGCATTCTGGATGGCACCAACTCACTTAGAAAGTAATCAAATCTGCAGAGTTTTGGATATAACTGCAGTTTGAGTGAATAAAACCATGTCCACTTCAATTAATTTCAATGCCTTGGTTGCAAACCTTTGTGAGATTATCTACCTCCCCACAAGAGCTCAACACCCCTCCCCTCCCCCACACTGGGAGTAATGCCACCTCCCCGCCATCAGGGGGCAGCAGCGGGCCCAGTGCAGCCTACCCTGTTAGCTGGCTGGTCCCGCCCTCCGCACTTTCTATTGGCTGGGGGCGCTGACGTCACAGAGTTTGTGGGTCGGCCCTCCCGGGATGCGGCGTTGTGATTGGTCCAGCCCCCTGTCAGTCAGGCTGACGCGGGGCCCGGTCCCCGGTCCCCGGCAGCGAGTTCGGTTGCGCGGGAGCAGGAGGCCGCGGGTAAAATGGCGCTGGCCCAGGGCGGCGGCAAGAAGAAGGTCTGCTATTACTATGATGGTAAGGCCGGGGCCTGGGCGCGGAGCGACACCCCCTCCCCCGCCTGCCCGGACCGGCCTCCCTTCCGCATCCTCCCCGGGGGCGGGAGCGACAGGCCCGCGGGGGTCAGGAGGCCGCGGGTCTGAGGGCGCTGGAAGCTGGGGGCCCGGCTCTGGGGTGAAGCCCCATCTCTGTATCTCGCCCCATCTCAGGCCAGGCTTCCCCTGAGGGCTCCTCTTATTGCTGAGGGCTTGGGGGGGGTCGGGTGCAGTGCTCCAGCCTGGGAATCTCCCCAAATGGCTGCATGCACCCAGCAGAACCCCATCACCCCCCGTTCACCCCCCTCACTGGCCGGGGATCAGCTCCCCAATACCCAGTGCTGCCTGTTCCAGAGAAACCTTCATACATTGAGCCAATCTCACCATTGTCCCCATTTCTGCTCGCTCTATTTCCAGAATTCATAATTAGTTGGGTGGGGGTACAAAAAAGAATGATCAGTTTTGTATATTTTTCCAAAGAACCTGTGTGTAAGTACTGGGAAGGTTGGGAGGGGGAATGTTTAGGTGCTAGGAAGGTTTTTCACACCGAAGGTAGTTGGGTGTCTGAAAAGTGCTGCCAGTGAAGGTGGTGGAAGACCTATGAACAGGGGGCAACCAGAGGGATAGAAGCCATGTATACGGTGCAGGCTTGGTGGGCCAAAGGGCCTGTTCCTGTGCTGTACTGATCTTTGTTCTTTGGAATACCAGCCAGCAGTATCTGGAATGAAATGGAGTGGAGATGCCAGCGTTTGACTGGGGTAAGCACAGTAAGAAGTCTCACAACACCAGGTTAAAGTCCAACAGGTTTATTTGGTAGCACAAGCTTTCAGAGTGTCGTTTCTGAAGGCGCTTGTGCTAGCAAATAAACCTGTTGGTCTTTAACCTGGTGTTGTGAGACTTACTGTGAGAAATGGAGCCAGTGCACAATTTCTGATGAAACTTAAAATAACGTGAGAAATATGAGCAGGAGGAAGCCATTCAGCCCTTTCCCCCTGCTCCCCATTTAGCAAGACCATGGCTGATGATTGTGGTCTCCACTCCCATTTTTGTGCCTGCTCCCCAGCACCCTCGATTTGACCTGTAGATCAACATTCTGTCCATCTCAGCTGTGAATATATTCAATGATCTAACCTCTGCTGCTGTCTTGAGTAGAGATTAATGATCCTCTGAAAGAAGAACTTCCTCCTTCTTGGATGAGAGACTCCTTATTTTGAGAATGTGCTCCCCCTAATTCTGTTTCCCTCGCCAAGATGCCACCGTGAGCGTTTCCAACATTTACTCTTTTTAAGGTTTCCACATTTAAAATATTTGGTTTCTTAAAGATTTCTTGGCGCGATTCCTCAGCCGTTCACACCTCGCTGCTGCTGCCATCAAAGGCAAAGAATTTGCTGCTCAACCAAATCTCCGTTCACTGCACCGGGACCAGAGAATCCCACTGGTGTGAACTTTAGCGAATCCCTCCCGTTTTTCTTCGTGGATTGTTATATATAGAAGTGTTTTGTAAGTGGATGGGTTTTGCAACAATCCAGTATCCAAGTCATCAGGCTCCAAGCCTGCTTTCTGGACAGCAGAGTTTGCTGATTCTAGCCAAGGTGTCAGTGATATTTGTCTGCGTGGTATGGAACACGAGATGCCAGAAGCATCTGCTGTATTTCATCCATTCCAAAACTAGGGAATTAAAGTCACAGCACAAATGTGGTGGATGCCTTTGACCCACCATGTCAGCGCCAACCACCATGAATCTATTTATACTAATTCCATTTTCAATACTTGGTCTGGAGCCTTCTATGTTATGGAATTTCAAGTGCTCATCCGGGGGCAGTAAGTGTTGTGAGGTTTATAGAGTTCTGGTGGGCCAGCCTTAACTTGGACGGACTTTTGGTCCTCCTTCATAGATAGTAAAGATCCAATGTAAATAAAGATATACAAGATGTGCCCAAATGATTATCTTTCATGAAACAAAATAAATAGGAGCAGGAATAAGCCATGTGATGCTTTGAGCCAACTCCATTTAGTAAGACCATTGATGATCCTCTGCCTCAGCTCCATTTTCCTGCCCATTTCCCAAAGAGATTCCCTGAGAGAGCAGTGATCTGGCTATCTCCCTCTTAAATAAGTTCAACAGTGAAACCACCACAACCCACTTGGGTAGAGAATGCCCAAGATTCACAACCCATTTGAGTGAAGTAGTTTCTCCTCCTCTCAGTCCTAGATGATCAACCCCTTATTCTCTAGCCAGCTGAAGCAACCGCTGTCTATCTTGTAAAACCTGTTCATATTCTTGTAGGTTTCAGTGAGATCACCTTTATTCTACTGAGTTCCAGAGAATATTAGCCCAATTCAGCATGGTTTTATGAAGGGTGAATCATTTTTGACTAATTTGCTAGGACTCTTTGATGATGTAGCAAGTCAAGTGGATCATGGGGATCCTGTAGATGTAGTATATCTGGACTTCAGGAAGAGTTTTGATGAGGTGCCACACAGAAGGGCAATACACAAGATAAGATCACATGGGGTTAGGGGGAAGTTATTAGCTTGGATAATTGGCAGAAAGCAGAGAGTTTGGAGAAATGGGTCGTCTTCTGGTTGGCAAGATTTAACTAGTGGGGTGCTACAGGGTTCAGTCCTTGGGTGCCAGCTATTTACAATCCATATTAATGACTTGGACATAGGGATAGAAGGTACTGTAGCCAAATTTGCAGATGACACTCAATAGGTGGTACAGTAAGTTGCACTGAGGGAATAAATTTACAAATGGTTACAGATAAGTTAGGTGAGTGGATCAAAATGTGGCAGATGGAGTTTAATGTGGATAAGTGTGAGGTTATCCATTTTGGTTAGAAAAATGGAAAGGCAGCTTACTATCCAAATGGAGAGAAACTTCAGAGTGCTTCAGTGCAGAAGGGTCAGATTTGATTTATTGTCACATGTATTAGTATACAGTGAAACGTATTGTTTCTTGAGTGCTATATAGACAAAGCATACTGTACATAGAGAAGGAAAGGAAAGGGTGCAGAATGTAGTGTTACAGTCATAGCTAGGGTGTAGAGAAAGATCAACTTAATACGAGGTAGGTCCATTCAAAAGTCTGACGGCAGCAGGGAAGAAACTATTCTTGAGTCAATTGGTACGTGTAAGAGATTGAATTAAAGCATTGTTGGAGAGTGTAAAAGAGTTAGAATATAGCTTAGAAGCATAGAACGAGAGTAAAAGATAAAAGTAGTGTGTATGCTGGGCACAGCTTGTAAGAAGTTGCCTCGCTCCGGTGCCGCCTTGAATTAACAGGTGAAGGTTCCTCCTCATGCATGAATCACAGAAAACTATGCACTCTCAGCACGTAATAAGGAAAGCAATTGGAATTTTGGCATTTAGAACTAAAAATGATCGTAGCTGCAACTATACAAGGCGTTGGTGAGACTGCACCTGGAGTACTGTATCTGGCTTTAGTCTCCTTATTTGAGAAAGAATGTAGTGGCATTGGAGGCAGTTCAGAGGAGGTTCACTAGATTGATTCCAGTGATGAGGGGTTTGTCTTATGTAGAGATTGGGCAGTTAAGGTCTATATTCTCTAGAGTTTAAAAGAATGAGAGGAGATCTAATTGAGGTATAGAAGATGATAAAAGCTATTGACAAAGTAGATGTAGAGTGGCTGTTTCCTCTTCTAGAACAAGAGTTCAAAGTTTTTGGATTTAGGGTAGCAGATGTAAAACAGATGTGGAGAGACTAATCCTTTCGAAGGATGGTGAATCTGAAATTTACGACCCCAGAATGTGGTGGATGCTGGGAGATTGAGTAAATTTAAGGAGGAGATAGACAGATTTTTCATTAGTGATGGGTTATGGAGAACGGGCAGGAAAGTGGAGATGAAGGCGAGATGAGATCAGCCGTGATCGTTTGGAATGGTGGAACAGGCTGAATTGCCTACTCCTGCTCCTAGCTCTTCTGTTCAATTCTTCTGTTCAATTTACTCAGTCTTGGAAAATAAGGAAGGGCAGGTGACAGAAGTGTTAGTGAGGGATCACTTTGGGACCAGTGACCATAATTCCATTAGTTTTAAAATAGCTATGGAGAATGATAGGTCTGGCCCAAAAGTTAAAATTCTAAATTGGGGCAGGGCCAATTTTGATGGTATCAGGCAGGAACTTTCAAAAGTTAATTGGGGGAAATCTGTGAGAAGGCAAAGGGAAGTCTGGTAAGTGGGAGGCTTTCAAAAATGTGTTAACCAGGGTTCAGGGTAAACACATTCCTCTTAGAATGAAGGGCAAGGCTGGCAGAAGTAGGGAGCCCTGGATGACTTGGGGTATTGAGGCACTGGTCAAAAAGAAGGAGGCACATGACATGCATAGGCAGCTGGGATCAAGTGAATCCCTTGGAGAGTATAGGAGTAGAGTTAAGAGAGAAAACAGGAGGGCAAAAAGGGGACACGAGATTGTTTTGGTAGATAAGGCAAAGGAGAAGCCAAAGAGCTTCCAAAAATACATAAAAGGCAAAAGAGTAACTAGGGAGAGAGTAGGGCCTTTTAAGGATCAACAAGGTCATCTATGCGCGGATCCACAAGAGATGGGTGAGATCCTAAATGAATATTTCTCACCAGTATTCACTGTGGATGTTAGGGAACTTGGGGAAATAAATAGTGATGTCTTGAAGAATGTACATATTACAAAGAAGGAGGTGCTGGAAGTCTTAAAGCGCATCATGGTAGATAAATCCCCGGGACCTGATGAAGTGTATCCGAGGACATTGTGGGAGGCTAGGGAGGAAATTGCGGGTCCCCTAGCAGAGATATTTGAATCATCGATAGTCACAGGTGAGATAGATGCCTGAAGATTGTTTATATGGAGTAAGGGGAAATATGAAGACATTAGACAGCAAATTAGAGGAGTAAATTGGAAGGAGGTATTCTCGGGGAAATGTACTGAAGAAAGGTGGCAGTTTTTCAAGGAATGTCTGTCTAGAGTTCTACAGGACAACGTTCCGAGCAGGCAGGGAGGTGTTGGTCGGTTAAAGGAACCGTGGTGCACAAAAGCTGTGCGGGACCTAGTTGAGAAGAAAAGGAAAGCGTACAAAAGGCTCAGAGAGCTTGGCGAAGATAGGGATTTAGAAGAGTATACGGCTTGTAGGAAGGGACTAATGAAGGAAATTAGGAGAGCCAGAAGGGGTCACGAGAAGGCCCTGGCAGGTAGGATTAAGGAGAACCCTAAGGCGTTCTATAAATATGTGAAGAGTAAAAGGATGAGACGTGACGGAATAGGGCCTATAAAAGGTGAAGGCGGGAAAGTCTGTACGGAACCAGTAGAAATGGCAGAGGTGCTCAATGAGTATTTTGCCTCGGTTTTCACAGAGGAGAAGGACCTGGGTGGATGTACTGCGGGCGTGCGGTGGACTGAAAGGATTGAGTATGTGGACTTTAAGAAAGAGGTTGTGCTGGAATATTTGAATGGCATCAAGATAGATAAGTCGCCGGGTCCGGATGGGATGTACCCCAGGTTACTCTGGGAGGCGAGGGAAGAGATTGCAGAGCCTCTGGCGATGATCTTTGCGTCATCGATGGAGATGGGAGAGGTGCCGGAGGATTGCGGATGTGGTTCCTATTTTCAAGAAGGGGAATAGGGATAGCCCAGGAAATTACCCACTGGTGAGTCTAACCTCAGTGGTTGGTAAACTGAAGAAGATCCTGAGGGACAGGATATATGAGCATTTAGAGAGGTTTAGTATGCTCAAGAATACTCAGCATGGCTTTGTCAAAGGCAGATCGTGCCTTACGAGCCTGGTGGAGTTCTTTGAAAATGTGACTAAACACATTGACGAAGGGAAGGAGGTAGATGTGGTTTATATGGATTTTAGCAAGGCGTTCGATAAGGTCCCCCATGCAAGGCTTCTGGAAAAAGTGAGAGGGCATGGGATCCAAGGGGCTGCTGCCCGGTGGATCCAGAACTGGCTTGCCCAAAGGAGGCAGAGAGTGGGTACAGATGGGTCTTTTTCTAAATGGAGGTCGGTCACCAGTGGTGTGCCCCAGGGATCTGTTCTGGGACCCTTGCTGTTTGTCATTTTCATAAATGACCTGGATGAGGAAGTGGAGGGATGGGTTGGTAAGTTTGCCGACGACACGAAGGTTGGTGGGGTTGTGGATAGTCTGGAGGGATGTCAGAAGTTACAGAGGGACATAGATAGGATGCAAGACTGGGTGGACAAGTGGCAGATGGACTTCAACCCAGATAAATGTGTCGTGGTCCATTTTGGTAGGTCAAATGGGATGAAGGAGTACAATATAAAGGGAAAGACTCTTAGTACTGTAGAGGATCAGAAGGACCTTGGGGTCCGGGTCCATAGGACTCTGAAATCGGCCCTGCAGGTGGAGGAGGTGGTTAAGAAGGCGTATGGTGTGCTGGCCTTTATCAATGGAGGGATTGAGTTTAGGAGTCCGGGGATAATGATGCAGCTATATAAGACCCTCGTCAGACCCCACCTGGAGTACTGTGCTCAGTTCTGGTCGCCTCACTATAGGAAGGATGTGGGAAAGATTGAAAGGGTGCAGAGGAGATTTCCAAGGATGTTGCCTGGATTGAGTGGCATGCCTTATGAGGATAGGCTGAGGGAGCTCGGTCTTTTCTCCTTGGAGAGACGAAGGATGAGAGGAGACCTAATAGAGGTGTATAAGATGTTGAGAGGCATAGATCGGGTGGACTCTGAGGCTTTTTCCCAGGGTGGAAATGTCTGCTACGAGAGGACACAGGTTTAGGGTGCTGGGGGGTAGGTACAGGGGAGATGTTAGGGATAAGTTTTTCACACAGAGGGTGGTGGGCGAGTGGAATCGGCTGCCGTCAGTGGTGGTGGAGGCGAAGTCCTGGATGAGTACAGAGAGCGTAATAGGATGGAGGGTTATAGGTAGGTCTAGAAGGTAGGGATGTGTTCGGCACAACTTGTGGGCCGAAGGGCCTGTTTGTGCTGTAGTTTTTCTATGTTGTATGTTCTATTGGAGGGTGGCAAATGTTGTGCCTTTGTTTAAAAGGGGCTGCAGGGAAAAGCTTGAGAACTACAGGCCAGTGAGCCTCACATCCATGGTGGGTAAGTTGTTGGAAGGTATTTTGAGAGACAGGGTTGTAGGAAGGGACTAAAGAGGGACTACAGGCATTTAGAGATGCAAGGACTGATTAGGGGCAGTCAGCATGGCTTTGAGAGTGGAAAATCATGTGTCTCAGATTTGATTGAGTTTTTTGAAGGGGTAACCAAGGAGGTAGATAGGGGCAATGCAGTTGATGTTGTCTACATGGACTTTAGCAAGGCCTTTGACAAGGTACCGCATGGTAGGTTGTTGCAGAACGTTAAATCTCACGGGATGCAGGGTGAGGTAGCTAAATGGATACAAAATTGGGTTGATGACAAAAGCCAGAGGGTGGTTGTAGAGGGTTGTTTTTCAAACTGGAGGCCTGTGACCAGTGGTGTGTCTCAGGGATCAGTGCTGGATCCACTGTTATTTGTCATTTATATTAATGATTTGGATGAGAATATAGGAGGCATGGTTAGTAAGTTTACAGATGACACCAAGATTGGTGGCATAGTGGACAGTGAAGAAGGTTATCTCGGATTGCAATGGGATATTGATCAATTGGGCCAGTGGGCTGATGAATGGCAGATGGAGTTTAATTTAGATAAATGCAAGGTGATGCATTTTGGTAGATTGAACCAGGGCAGGACTTACTCAGTTAATGGTAGTGCGTTGGAGAGAGTTACAGAACAAAGAGATCATGGGGTACATGTTCATAGCCCCTTGAAAGCGGAGTCACGGGTGGACAGAGTGGTGAAGAAGGCATGCAGTATGCTTGGTTTCATTGGTCAGAACATTGAATACAGGAGTTGGGACATCTTGTTGAACTTGTACAAGACATTGGTAAGGCCACATTTGGAATACTGTGTGCAGTTCTGGTCACCCTATTATAGAAAGGATATTAAAAGTGTGCAGAAAAGATTTACTAGGATGATGCCAGGTTTGAGTTGATAGTTTGAGTTATAAGGAGAGGCTGGATAGACTGGGACTTTTTTCTCTGGAGCGTAGAAGGCTGAGGGGTGATCTTATAGAGGTCTATAAAATAATGAGGGGCACAGATCAGCTGGATAGTCAATATCTTTTCCCAAAGGTTAGGGGAGCCTGAAACTAGTGGGTATAGGTTTAAGGTGAGAGAGGAGAGATACAAAAGTGTCCGGAGGGGCAATTTTTTCATACAGAGGGTGGTGAGTGTCTGGGACAAGCTGCCAGAGGTAGTAGTAGAGGCGGGTACAATTTTGTCTTTTAAAAAGCGTTTAGACAGTTACATAGGTAAGATGGGGATAGAGGGATATGGGCCAAATGCTGGCAATTGGCACTAGCTTCGAGGTTTTAAAAAGGGGCGGCATGGATAAGTTGGGCCGAAGGGCCTGTTTCTATGCTGTAACCTCTATGTCTCATCACAGGATGGCTCCCTCATCCCAGGAACCAATCTGGTGAATCTTTGCTGTACCGTTTTCAGGACAAGTGCCATATGCACCTGTGTAAAAGTCGACACATGTATTTTGGCCAAAAATTTGGTAATTTTTCATGTACTGTGTGTAAAAGACAACCATACATTTTTCAAAGATCAGAGCTCATCAGCTGCCCCACTCTTCACCTGAGGCCTCTTCACTCACTCACTGCAGAAAGGTGGCGGGCAAGAGATGCTGAGCAGGAAAGCCCTGATGTCAATCTGCTTGCCTGCTGAGAGCTGCTTGAACTGATGCTGCACTAACATCGCGAAGAGCCTCACTCGCCGCACTCCCCAGGGAGGCACAAATGTGACTGAACAATCACCCAGCCGCACTGGGTCTTGGAATTAAACAGCATAACCTGTCTGACTGCATACTCCCATCCATGTCATAGCAACAGGTCAGGGGTGGCTGGTCAGTCAGTGGACTCGTCTAGATAGCTAAATTAGGCTCTGTGCACCTAAATCAAGCATACATGTAAATCCCTCAAAGTGTTGCCCAAGAGGTTGGTGTCAAACTCAACTTCTACATGGATGTATATCCTTCCTTAAATGTGGAGCCCAAACCTGCATGTTGTTCCAGGTGGGGTGCTGCCAACGTCCTGTACCATTGTAATGAAACTCATTCTTGTACTCCAGTCCCTTCGTAATAAAGGCCAACATGTGATTTGCCTTCCTAATTGCTTGCTAACTTTGTGTTCTATGTATGAGCAATCCGAATCTCTGAACATTCACATTTACAAGTTTCAGGCTTTTGAAAAATATTCTGCTTTTCTATTAATTCTTCTGTGGGATGTGGGCATTGCTGGCCTTGCTAGTATTTGTTTCTCATTCCTAATTGCCCTTGAAAAGATGGTGGTGAACCGGCTTCTTGAACCTCTGCAGTCCATCTGGTGTTGGCACGTCTACAGTGCTGATGGGAGGGAGTTCCAGGATTTAAGACTTAGTGAAAGAATGGTGATACCTTTCCAAGTCAGGAGGTTTGGAGGAGAGCTTCCAGGTGGTGGTGTTCCTATGCAAGTGCTGCCCTTGTCCTTTTAGATGGTAGAGATTGTGGGTTTGGAATGTGCTATCTAAGGAGCCTTGGTGAGTTGTTGAAGTGCATCTTCTATATGGCACACATTGCTGCTACTCTGTGCCAGTGATGGAGGGAGTGAGGTTAGTGAATGGGCTGCTTTGTTCTGGATGATGTTGAGCTTTGGAGCTGCACGTGTGGTGTGTAACTGTAGTCTCTTTAGAGTCTATATGGCTCCGTTATGTTGTCCCCATCCAGGCAAATTGGAACAAAGTGATCCTGTGAAAAATCTGATCATCTGAGCTGGACAGTTTTACACGTTAAGGATATTGGTAATTGTTGAGCTGTTGTTAGCTGTAAAGCTTTTGGAGGATTGCATTGGTTATTAGCGATTGGAATTTTTTCTGCTTTTTTCCGGTGTCATCTAAAATCGATGTCCTAATGGATAAGTTCGCCCTAACTGGACAAGCGGATGTTACTGGTATTTTGATTGGTTGTATTTGGAAGTCCATAAACTTTGGTTGTCACCAACTTGTGTCTGTGCTGGATTTAGTAAATGAGTGTCCTGTACAGCAGGATGGCACTGTCCATAAGTTAAACCAAAAGCATATTGATTCATCATTAACTCAATTTAGTGGGTATCTGACACCTAGCTGACAAATAGGTGAATTGCCTGATCATTGTGGCACAACATGCATGAATTCATGCATAAAGACGCATGAATTCTGAAGGTTATATGTGGATTTAAATTTAACCTAATCTTGAAAATAGTTGTGTCTCCGTCTGGTTGGACTTTGAACAATACTAACAAATCCGCCTCGCTCATACCTGGTGACATCAGCAAATTAATATGAATCGTAATGCAATTTGTGTCATCTTTCATGACACATCATATAAAGGAATAAATACCAACCAGGTTTTTAGGATAAGATTTAATATTTTTCTTGTGCTAACGATAACTGTCTTCTAACTTTGCTTACAAGTGATCAGGTGTTTCTAATGTATGGGTTGTGCTTCAAGTCTTTATATGCTATTTATTGTATACCAATGTGCCAATACCTTGTTATTGTATCTTTTCATTTGTTAAATGCAGGTGATGTTGGGAATTACTACTATGGACAGGGTCATCCAATGAAACCACACAGAATTCGAATGACCCACAACCTGCTGCTAAACTATGGCCTGTACAGAAAAATGGAAATCTATGTAAGTGCCATTGAATAGTGACTGGATTATTTTGCTTGTGCTGTTTATTTTTTTTGACGTGTCCAATGCAAAAATAAAGGGTGGAATTCTCCCATTTTGACAGCAAGTGCCATGGCGGGTGTGGGAACATGCAGTGTTTCTCGCTGTGGTGGTTGGTAGGAAAGCTGGCCAAATCTTTCTGACCTTGTTAATTATGTACCTGGGTGTTTAAAGCCATTTTCCTGGGTGGGGTGGGCCTGGATGGCAGGTAGTCCACTATCATGTCTGGACGCCAAATTGAAAAGGTGTCTGACATCACTCAATATTGAAGAGGCTGGACCTCCTGAAAATGGAGAGAGATCTCCAGGAGGGCACTGAGGCTGGAAGACGCACCTCTTGAGAATGGGGATGGAGCTTGTGGAACATTCTGAGGCTGGAAGGTGGACCCTCTCCAGGAAACTGAATTTTGAAGGTCCTGCAGATGTTCCCCCAGCCTCACTGCTGTGGTGTTTCAGGGTCACGGGGCAGCCTCCTTCCTGAACTGAGGCTGCCCCGGGCTTTATTCAGGTGAGTCCTGACATCTGCAAGCCACATTGTTCTGTTTTGCTGCCAGCAGGGCGGAGAATCTGGTATTGGGGGGGGGGGGGGGGGTGTGGTGCGGTTGTGCCCTCACTCCGGCCCCTGCTGTGTTTTCTGACCTGCCACGGTGGGCACCAGTGAAATATCCCCACTGTGAATTCATGCAGGCGTTGAACTGATTTCTGGACAACCCGCCATATTTTCCTGCTGTGCCTGACATTGAATATGTCGATGAGGGCTTTGGGAGAATTCCGCCCAAAATCTACCCAGCTAATTTAGCTCTGGCCATTGTGTCCCTGTGAATTCTAAGCTGCATAAGGTTAAACTGGGAAGTACGTATGTTGCAAGTTTAGTAAAAATCTGGCACTTGTAAGTGGCAAGTACTTGATAAAGCAATAATTAGTGTATCTATTGTATGTCTGCAGTGTCACTCCGCTGGAAGGTGCTTTTTTAAAATGACTGAAAACAGTCTGTTGAAAGCCATTAACTCAAGTCCATTTGATTAATGGACGGGTGATTAAAAAGCAGTTAGCAAAGCCATGCAATCAACTTTCTTAATTATTTCCAAAACGTTTGAAAGCAGCAACCTCAACCAATCAAATTACCCACAATTTGGAAATTATGATGTTTTTGAGTCATTGACTTTAAAACAGAGTCTTATTGTTGTATGAATACAAAGGAAAACTTAAACTTAACCATACCTTGCCTGTTGCACTTTGAAACACAGCAACATCTTTCCTATCCCAGGTGCAACATAGCTTTTGTCAGCTCTTTGTCAGGTAAAATTTTCATTCTTGACAAATCTGTTCCTGCAACAAGGAAATGAAGATTTCTCATCTTGACTTTTGCAGAGGATTTCAGAAATATAGTTAGTGAAAGTAACAAGAAAGTTAAGTGAGTGAGCGGTGTTTGTCTGAATGTCCTACTTTGGTCCTTTGGAGCTCGTAGCAGCTGTGATGGAAAACTTTGGACTAGGTGTGTGGATGCACTTTCTTTTTCCTCCAGTTCTGGTGAGTTATGAATGATATAATGGTATGACACAGGAGGCTATTAGTCCCCTTGTGACTATGCTGGCTCTTCTAACCAATTAGTCCCACTCTCCTGTCTGTTTCCCAGGTGGTAATAGATATTTTCTTCACTTCGATTTGATCTGATTACCTTCTAAAAGTTAGTATCAAATCTGCTTCTATCAGCTTCTCATTGTATTCAGACCATCAATTCTCTGCCTCTTTCTAGTTCTTTTGTCGATTACTTTAAATCCATTTATCCTAAGGTTATAATTCACAAAATGGAATCCGTAACAACAGGTGCATTCTCCTAACTTTTCTTCAGGAGCCTTGTTGCTTTCCAGTTTGTTCCCTGTCTTAGTGTTGCTTGGCCTTACAGTGCCAAATCCATTCAAGCTTTCCCCAAACCCTGCACTTGACTCTCTCCCTGGAAACAATAATGACTGGCAGTTAACCCAAAACCATAGTTCGACATATGAATAATTATAAGGCTAGATAATTTGTGACAGCCAGGGCTTAAAGTGCTGAGTTGACATTGAGATTTTTACTGCAGGTGAGAGTAAAATGAGAGAGCGAATGGAGGAGATGAATTTACAATGGTGTCTTTCATGCTGTTGCTGCATTCTCTCAAGCAGTGGTTCCCAACCTTCTCAGGAACACGGCATACTTCAAGGAGACAAACAATTCCACTGCATACCCACTTTTTTTCAGCTGAATCAATTGCTCCAATGTTAAATTTGCTTGTGTGCACTATGGTTAAGATCTTAGTCGAGAGGTTTGCAACATCAGTTGAAATGTAATGGATCAGAGCAAAATACAAAACTGAGTGAATATCAACTTATTGGTTAGTTCACCATTTAACTTGCTATTTCCTTCATAAACCTCAATAATTCACCATCAGCTTTCAGATGAACATTCAAGAGTTGTATTTGTTAAATTTACCGTCACACAAATGAAAGTCCCCTCTCATTTTAGAATGAACATCTGGTTATTTGATCATTTTCTGGGTGTGGGTCTCGATGGACACGCTGACATTTATTGTCCATTCCCAAGAAGCTGGGAGTAGGCCCTCTTCCTGAACAGTGTGTAGCTGTTTTACACAGTGGCCTCCTGGGCCATTTCAGAGAGCAACTAAGTAAATAACAAATGAAAGAGTTGCATTTGTTTGGAACCTTTCATGACCACTGGAAATTTCAAAGCCAGTGAAGAACTGTTGGTCACTGCTGCTGTAATATTGGGAGCAAGACAACCAATTTCCACACAGCAAGGTTTATTTTTGTTAAAGGTGTTCCAGTTGCAGCATTGAAATAGTATTTCTGAATCGGCTGTTAATACTACGTTCCCTAATGTGGATTGCGATCACTTCAGCTGTCACAAAAATGAAATTGTCCTTTAAAAATAACAAGTTAACAATTGAAATATTCAACATTTCAATAAAAACCAACACGCCAGCAGTATTGGGGAAACTCATCACTGATACTGGCAATGAACCAAAGGATTTCTAATCGTCCCAGTCAATCTCAATGGACAATTTGCAATATATTTACCTCATTGTAAGAAATATACACACAAACACACAGATCTATTAAATAACGAGCAAACCAGTAACTGAAAACACCATGTCAATTGGGAATGAGAGTTGATATCTAAAATTAAATTAATTCTAGTTGTGAAATACAATGTGTCAATCCGCCACCATCTCCGCTTTCTATTTCGAGTTTAAATCACTTTACACTTTCTGTTGTCAACAATGCAGAAAAACAATGAGTAACTGTTGCTCGTGCAAAAGCTAATCGTCAATTCCTGAAAATCCATCAAATTGGGCAGAAATCACCCACTCATAATCATGATTGGTTTAACCTTCCCCCGATGTATCCGCTCTGATATAAATCGATATTTGCCCATGGTGTGGGCTTTCAACACACCAACTAAACAAAATATCTCATATTTTGAGATATAGATGACATTTATCTGCAGAAGACATTAATTTACAAGCAGCTCTTTTTGAACAGAAAACTGGTGAATTTGTTAACTTAGCAAGGTGCAGAGTGCGCTTCTTACAAAGTGTTTCTGGATATTAAGTAAACCGGGAGGAAATTAAATCTCCGGCTAAGAGGCACCAACTCATGTGGGCCCATTGGGTACAGCCTTTGATTGAGACAAAGGTAACACACACTCGCATTGAACCAGAGTGGGGACTGTTCACTCTCACTGGAAGCAGGTTTAGAATTGGCTTTCGATGGGCTCCTAGCCAGATACATCCTGAATGATCGGTGTTCAGACTCCTCCACTAACTGTGTGTATACCTGTCTCGGGTACCACTGAACCATGCTGTTTCCTGAGGTAACAGATGAGCATTGATGGGCAGTGAGGCGACAGGTAGGGAGAGAGCAACACAAAGGGAGTGGGTTAGAGAAAAATTAGACATCCAGAAGTAAGAAAAAAAGTATACAGGGAGGGGGAGACATGCACAAAGTCAAAGGGGGACAAAAGAATGAGCTGGTGAGGTAGATGTTGTGACTCTTAAAAGTGTGGAGACCTTTTAGCTGAGTAATGAACCAGGGCATCAACTATATTAATTAACTCATTGTGCATCTGCTAGGTCAGAGGGAGGCTTTAAGGGGACAAAGGAGTGTAGGGAGGGAATTCTCGTGGGCGGCATGATGGCACAGGTGCAGTGGTTAGCACTGCTGCCTCACAGCGCCAGGGACCTGGTTTGATTCCTGGCTTGAGTCACTATCTGTATGGAGTTCGCAAATTCTCCCCGTGTCTGCGTGGGTTTCCTCTGGGTGCTCCGGTTTCCTCCCACAGTTCAAAGATGTGCGGGTAGGTGGATTGGCCATGCTAAATTGTCCCTTAGTGTTAGGGAGACTAGCTAGGGTATGCATGGGGTTATGGGGCTAGGTCCCCGGTGGAATTATGATTGGTGCAGACTCGAACGGCCGCCTCTTGCACTGTAGGATGCTATATAAACTCAGAAATGCCTGTTCCATTCTCAACTCATAATGAAGCAGTCCGTGCCTATCTGCAGCTTGGGCTGAAGAATGGCAAGTAAATTTGAGCTATGCAAGTCTTAGGCAATGAGCATTTCCAAAAGAAAGCAGAAGCTCCTCGCCTTGACATTCAATAGCATTACGATTACTGTTTCTCTCTCGCATTATCAACACCCTGCAGGCCACCTTTGACCAGAAACTGAACTGGACAGATCTCACGAATGTCATAGTTGCAAGAACAGGTCAGGCTGGTATTCTGTGATCGATGGCTCGCCTCTCTATACTGCCTCTACAAGGAAGCAATGCTGATCTTGCTCAATCCACTGGTTTAAACATCAACACCCTCCACTATTAGTGCACCGTGTCGCTGTGTGTACTATCTACAGAACGCCCAGCAACTCACCCATTCCTCTTTGGCAGCATTTTACAAGCCCACACCTTTACTCCCTCAGACAGCAGTCATATCATCGTCACTAAGTGACACGTGATCCTGATGTGGATGTATTTCACTGTTCTTTCAGTGTCTTTTGGTCAGAATCCCGCAGCTTCGTGATGGTTTATGGGAATACCTTCACTTCAAGAAGATCACCCACCAATGCATTCTCAAGGATACTTGGGGATGGGGTATAAATGATGGTTTTGCAATGCGACGCCCACATCTACATGCTGAATTTCTCCATCCTAAACATATATCTAATGTTTTGCATTCTACTTATTTCTGTACCTACCAGTCCAAGAAGTTTGAAATGTAAAGATTTCCGTTTCTTTCTTCCAAAGCGCCCCCACAAAGCTTCAGCTGAAGAAATGACGAAATACCACAGTGATGATTACATCAAGTTTCTGCGGTCCATCCGTCCAGACAACATGTCTGAATACAGCAAGCAGATGCAGAGATGTAGGTTGCTATTTTCGAATTAAAATATAGTAGAAATACTCAGGTCGGGCAGCATTTGTGGAAAGATTGTGTTAATCTTTCAGAATGTTAGACTATGGTTTTATCAAGTACAGAGGCAGAGAAAGGAGGGGAAAAGAGATTACAAGGGAAGGTCTGGGTTATAGTGGAGAGCGGGAGAGACAAAGTGACAAAATAAAATAGATGGCAAAGTTTTAACATTCTGCATGTGCTGGTGTGCAGAATTGCTGTAAACTATCTTAATTTATTCAACAAGATACCCGTTGTTACCCGTTTTCTGCGTAAGAATTCAGTGCATGTTGTTTTTGGTCCACTGGTTACTCTCACTTCTCTCAAATATCAATGGCTAAAGGTATCACCAAAAGACTTTTATTTTAGAAAGCTGTTGGACTAATGTGCAATGTTTGCATTCTTCCTCTCCCCAGAAAAGTATTGAACTGCTGGGATAATTAAATAGTGACTTCCACAAATAAAGATTTGATGGAATAAAATACCCAAGTGCATCTTTGTATTTCAGATTCTCTCAATGTTTTATGTAGAGCACGGACTTTGTTGCTCAGTGGATAGTGGAAGTTCCAATTGAAATTGAAACTGACACCGCAGCTGGAACATACGAGAACATAAGAACTAGGAGCAGGAGTAGGCTATCTGGCCCCTCGAGCCTGCTCCGCCATTCAATAAGATCATGGCTGATCTTTTTGTGGTCTCAGCTCCAGTTACCCGCCCGCTCACCATAACCCTTAATTCCTTTACTGTTCAAAAATTTATCAATCCTTGCTTTAAAAACATTTAATGAGGTAGCCTCAACTGCTTCACTGGGCAGGGAATTCCACAGATTCACAACCCTTTGTGTGAAGAAGTTCCTCCTCAACTCAGTCCTAAATCTACTTCCCCTTATTTTGAGGCTATACCCCCTAGTTCTAATTTCACCCGCCAGTGGAAACAACTTCCCTGCTTCTATCTTATCTATTCCCTTCATAATCTTATATGTTTCTATAAGATCTCCCCTCGTTCTTCTGAATTCCAAGGAGTATAGCCTCAGTCTACTCAGTCTCTCCTCATAAGCCAACCCTCTCAACTCTGGAATCAACCTAGTGAATCTCCTCTGCATCCCCTCCAGTGCCACTTTATCCTTTCTCAAGTAAGGAGACCAAAACTGTACACAGTACTCCAGGTGTGGCCTCACCAGCACCTTCTACAGCTGCAACATAACCTCGCTGTTTTTAAACTCCATCCCTCTAGCAGTGAAGGACAAAATTCCATTTGCCTTATTAATTACCTGCTGCACCTGCAACCCAACTCCTTGAGATTCCTGCACAAGGACACCCAGGTCCCTCTGCACAGCAGCATGCTGCAATTTTTTACCCTTTAAGTAATCCATTTTGCTGTCATTCCGACCAAAATGGATGACCTCACAATTACCAACATTATACTCCATCTGCCAGACCCTCACCCACTCACTTAGACTATCGATATCCCTTTGCAGACTTTCAGCATCCTCTGCACACTTTGCTCTGCCACTCATCTTAGTCTCACCTGCGAATTTTGACACATTACACTTGGTCCCCAACTCCAAATCATCTATGTAAATCATAAACAATTGCGGTCCCAACACTGATCCCTGAGGCATGCCACTAGTCGCTGATCGCCAACCAGAATTTAATGATCCCGCCCATGTTGGGAAATGCCTTGGTCAGGACGGGAAAGCAAATGGTGCCAGAAAATCCTGGATCATACCTCTGTTAGCTTCAGGATATGAAGATGAAAAGATATATCTGACTAAGGCAAAATAATCTGTTTCTACTTCATATCAGAAACAGCGCATAACAGAACGGGTACTGCAGAGGGTTATAGTCTTGAAAATTGCAGAATTATCCCCCTTTGTATTCGGCAACCACTCTAATTGGCAACTGTGACTAGTAGTGTCCCACAATAGTCTCGGCTAGTAACCAGAGAGAGCTAGGGAACCACATATCCTAACGGGTCAATGACACAAAGATAGGTAGCTCCTCAAGCAGTGTAGATGGAAGCATTACACTGGAGACAGGTGGAACATTGAGTGGACAAACTTTGGCAAGTTTGGGCCTCGCAATGGTGTCAAGCTGGAAACAATGGGAGTCCACGCAGACTTGGGGATCTATTTGCATAAATCATTAAAATGTTAGATAAAGTGTTGGTGTGATGTACATACAAAACCCTGATTAGACCTGGAGTATTTTGTTCAGTTCTGGGCACCACAAATTGGGAAGGATCTTTGAGAGAATGTAGTGTATAGGTTTACTGGAATGATTGATGGTGTATTTCAGGTTAAATTACGAGCAGAGATGATGCAAACTTGGATTACATTCCCTGGAATTTAGAATATTCAATGGTTTCATCGAAGTTTTTAAGACATGAAGGGGAATTGATAAGTTAGAGAGAGAAAATATATTTCTGATTAGGGATTTGAAGACTAGGAAACATCACCTACCAATTAAAATCAGACCTTTCAGGGATGAGAGTAAAATACTGGGAATCTGAAATAAAAACAAAAATGCTGGAAATGCTCGGGTCATGCAGCATCTGTGGAGAGAGAAAGAGTTAATGTTTCAGGTTAATGAGTATTCTTTTGGTTATGAAGGAAGATCGCTTGTCAAAAAGTTATTAAAACTCAGATCTCTTCCTTTAACTATTGAAATTTGGTTCCATACCTCGGTTTTATATTTGAGCATTGGAGTGAGTGAGAACTAGGTATTTGATCAACCTGGTCTTCGCCTAACAGTTCTCCACAAAGCAGTGGGATTTATTGACTAGCATGGGGATTGAGGAATCGCCCCACTTTCCCTTCTCCTTAACTAGGGGATGCCCAGACCAATTATAGTTTCTCAAATCCTGCACTGGCTGAGATCCAACGGCCATGATGTGGAGATAGAACATAGAAAAGCTACAGCACAAACAGGTCCTTCTGCCCACAAGTTGCGCCAAACATGTCCCTACCCACTAGGCTTACCGATAACCCTCTATCTTACTAACTTCCATGAACTTATCCAAAAGTCTCTTAAAAGACTCTATCGAATCCGCCTCCACCACCACTCCCGCCAGCCGATTCCATGCACCCACCACCCTCTGAGTGAAAAACTTACCCCTAACATCTCCTCTGTACCTACCCCCCAGCACCCTAAACCTGTGACCTCTTGTGGCAACCATTTCAGCCCTGGGTAAAAGCCTCTGAGAATCCACTCTATCAATATCTCTCAACATCTTATACACCTCTATTAGGTCACCTCTCATCCTTCGCCTCTCCAAGGAGAAAAGACCTAGCTCTCTCAACCTATCCTCATAAGGCATGCCACCGAATCCAGGCAACATCCTTGTAAATCTCCTCTGCACCCTTTCTATGGCTTCCGGCGTTGGACTGGGGTAAGCACAGTAAGGAGCAACACTCTGAAAGCTTGTGCTACCAAATAGACCTGTTGGACTTTAACCTGGCGTTGTGAGACTTCTTACTGAGATCTAACAGCACAGGTCAAGAATTAAATGTAGAACTTTTCTAGCCTGCCTGGCTTAGTGCTGCACTGAGCTCAGCCTTTACCCATTCATTGGATCATTGGGGAACAACTGGCAATGGGTCTTATTGGGTAAAATATACATGGGTGGTGGTACTTCCAGAGCTCAATGTGACACGAGCTGCTAACAAACTTTGACAAGAAATGAGATAAAGGCTGTGTTAATAGAATAACAGGAAACTAGTAGCAATTCATGGAATTGTCTTTGGGAGGATATTTTGTCCAGTTATCTAATTGCACTGGGCAATAATGTAATCTTTCATCATCACTTTTTTATGAAATTGTATTTTAAAGCTTGTTCTTTCTGTTAGTTAATGTGGGTGAAGATTGCCCTGTGTTTGATGGACTGTTTGAATTCTGCCAGCTCTCAACTGGAGGATCAGTTGGTAAGTGATACTGCATCAAACTTGCAACACACAAACAGGCCGTTTGGCCCACCTAGTCAATGCCAGGTCTTACGCTCCATGTTTGCAGCCTCTCACCCTTCATCTGCTTCTAGCAGCACTTCAATCTACTTGTTTCACCATCTTGTACTCATCTGCTTTTCTTCATGTGATGTTTGCCCTATAGAAACCCCTGCCTATTTAAAAAAAATCTTCCGTCAAGTCACCCATAATGTTTCTCCTAGAGAAACAAGCCTGTTCGGTCTCTCCAGATTTGTATAACATCTCAGTTCTGTTAATATCCTTGTTGATCTCTTTTGCGTTTCTCCAGTGTAATGTTGAGGCTGGAACTGTGCACAGACTGTGGACTACCAAGTTAAATATAATTTATCTGCTTCTCAATTCTGTTTCTCTAGCAATGAACCCAAAAGCATTGTTTGCAGTTTTTTATTGCCAGTTTTCCAGAAATTCCTTAAGACATTCATTTAGTTATTCACCTAAATTTTTCTCAAACAGTATTTTAACTTTCTGAAACATTGCAATGGAAAACCAATTTCATTGGATAGCAGTGGGGGCTGAATTGTTTCCCAATGCCAGTTTTTTTCCTGTTTTTGAAAGTATTGCCTTCCTCTGTGTCCAGTTCCGCAGGTGCCAAGGTGTGTTATTTATTGGGGAGACACAACAGAGATTGCCTGCCAGAAATGCAGGCCATTCACATGTAGTTTGAAATCAAAGCTGATCTCAGTCCTCACCCCACTGTTGTTTTAGTGCTTCCCGAAGTGGTTGGTTCATCGCGATCAGATGCTGGAAACTTGCCAACGATTCTGTATTCCTCCCTCTTTTCTTCATCCCCACAAAGACTAGTTGTAGAGTCTAAACTCTTAACCCAGCTGATGTAAGCTAACTCGGTGCGAAACATGGATTTTCCTGCTTATCATTTCTCCTGGTTCCAACAAATGATTCAGCTTAGAGAATTTTCACAGTCAGAGCTCCTTGATGACATGATAACATTATCCTTGAAATTTTTTTGATTCAATTATTCTGTAACTTCAGCTTTTGGGAGGGGAGTTATGTAAGTTTTGATTTTAGTTAAGAAAGCTGAGGTATTAAATGAATATTTTGCATCTGTCTTTACTAAGGAAGATGATGTTACCCAGACCATGGTGAAAGAGGATGAAATTCAATCACTAGAAGGGTTTAAAATTGATAGAGGTATTGGATACACTGTCTGTATTTAAAGTGGTTAAGGCACCTGGCCCGGGCGAGATACACCCAAGGATACTGAGGGAAGTTAGCAGAAATTGCAGAGGCCATAATCTTTCAGTCTTAAACTCAGGAGTGGTGCCAAAGGACTGGAGAATTACAAACATTATGCCCTTGTTCAAAAAAGGGTGAGAGGATAAGCCCAATAACTACAGACTAGTCAGTTTAACTTTGGTGCGAAAATTTCTGGAGACTACAATCTAGAATTTCGAGAAACTACAACTACAAAATAGTTACATGGACAAATGTGGGTTAATAACGGACAGCCAGCAAGGTTTCTTTTCAAGGAAAACTTGTGTTTTACAAACTTGTTGGAAGTTCCAGCAGAGAGTTGGTGAGGGTAATGCTGTTGATGTGATATATGTGGTCTTTCAAAGGGCATTTGATATAGTGCCACACAGCAGACTTGAGAGAAGTTACAGCTCATGGAATAAAAGGGATAGTAGCAATGTGGATACACAATTGACTGAGTGACAGGAAACAGATTAATGGTTAATGGGTGTTTTTCAGGTTGGGGGAATGTTTGCAGTGGAGTTCCCCAGAGGTTGGTATTGGGACCTTTGCTTTCTCTGGTATAAATGATCTAGACCTTTTGTGTACAAGGAACAATTTTGAAATTTGCAGTTAATACAAAACTTGGATATCTGGTAAACTGTGAGGACGGTGTAGAACTTCTAAAGGACATAGACAATCGATGGATTGGTGACAGATGAAGTACAATATGGAGAAATAGGAGATGATACATTTTTGGAGGAACAACATGGAGAGACTGTATAAAATTAGGGTACTGCACGAAAGAGGGTTGACAGGAGAGAGGGACCTGGGTGTATATGTGCATTGGGCATTTAAGGTGGCAGAGCAGATTGATGGAGCAGTTAATAAAGTATACAGTGTCTGGAGTTTTATTATTAGGGGCATAGAGTACAGAGCCAGGAGGTTATGTTGAATTTGTATATGATGCTAGATAGACCTCACTGGAGTATTCCATACAGTTCTGGTGCTGAATTTTAGGAAGGATGTGGAGGCACTGGAGAGCGTGCAGCAAAGATTCACAAAAATGGTTCCAGGGATGAGGAACTACAGATAGGAAGTAAATTTGGAGAATTTGGGACTATTTTCCGTGGAGAAAAGGCAGCTGAGAGGAGATTTGATCAAGGCATTCAAAATCACGAGGGGCCTGGACAAAGTAGGTAGGAAGAAGCTGTTAGCTTTGATGAAAGGATTGAGAACGAGAGGGGACCGATTTAAAGTAAATGACAAAAGTAGCAAAAGCGATATGAGAGGAACCTTTTACACGTATGTGTTGAGAGGCTGACTGAGAGTGTGCTGGAGGCAGGTTTAATCGAGACAGCTAAGTGGCAATTAGGCATTTCTTTTCAAATAATCAATCTGTAGGGTTATGGGGAGAATGGCACTGGGTGAAATGTTCATTTGGAGAGCTGGTGCAGACATGATGGGCTGAATGGCCTCCTTTTGCACTGTAACAATTCTGTGAGCATCTTTGTTAAATACCTGTGCATTGCATTAAAACTGGGTAAAATAAATTGCAATCATTACAAGTCTTTTAAAAGTATATCTCAAAAGTGTGGAATATAGTGTGAATAAATGCAAATTGTAACTTTCTACAGCTGGAGCTGTTAAATTGAACAAACAGCAAACCGATATTGCTGTCAACTGGGCCGGTGGACTTCACCATGCAAAGAAATCAGAGGCATCCGGCTTTTGTTACGTGAATGACATTGTCTTGGCCATTCTCGAATTACTGAAGTAAGCATTTTATATGCATTGTAGAGTTCTAACTGCATGAGAGCACTTTTAGATATCTTTGCATCAAACTTGGGATTTCTTTGCCGCCTTCTCCCCACTCCTCTTTGCACCCACCCCTCACTAACTGTCCACTCTCTGCTCTCAGCTGACTGGTAATCAGGAATGCTAACATGGGTTGAATTCTGTCCCCATCCCAAGATCTGTCACAACAATGAATTCTGAGGATGGAACTCGGTCTTTGCAATCATGCAGTTGCTTTAACAGCAGAGCCATTAAGACACTAAAAGCTGTTTTTTAAGCCTTAGGTTAAATTTTGTGTTTCATACCAAATCAATTTGAATTACAATTTTTCTGCCTTTAAGGTATCATCAGAGAGTCCTGTACATCGATATTGATATTCACCATGGTGATGGTGTTGAAGAGGCTTTTTATACAACAGACAGGGTGATGACTGTTTCATTTCATAAATATGGTGAATATTTCCCTGGAACAGGAGACCTGCGGGTAAGGAGAAGTATTTTTCACAGCAGGTGTTTTTATGCCAGAGAATTTACAGGAGGGAATCGAGAAACTGTAGCTGTGTTAATAGGAGACCAGGAGGAGACTATGTATGGTTTTGAAGGGATGAATAACCAACCAACCTTCCCTCTGGTTAGGGAATCGGGACGTAAGATTGTCACTAGGAGTGAGAAGAATAGGGAAGCATTTGAGAAACACATGGCTAACCAAACAGTCACGAGCAATGTAGAAAATGCAATAGATAGGTAAATGGGGAAAAATTAGAATGAAAATTGAATAGAAGAAAAGGCCAGATAATAATGGAAATATTGTGGCTGGTGTATATATGATCTACAGGGTGCCCCGCAGCAACTCTTCACATGACCGTAAGACAGCACTTTCCTGCTTTGTAACTGATAACCAGCACTATTGTTGAAAATTGCCTCAGTCACCTGCCATCCTCATTTGGAGGTGTATTGCCATTCCTTCATTATTGTTTTATCAAAATCTTCCGATTCTGATTGAACGTTATTGCAAGGGCTCCATCACTACAAGGATGTGGTAATCTAAGGCAAATATGCACACCACCATCTCTGGGCAACTAGGTTGGGAAGTCAGTGCAGCCTTGCCAGCATTGTTCATGTCCTGGGGACAAAGGTAAAATAAAGGGGCTTTTTCAAAATGTGCAAAATTAAACATGCAAAATTATATGACAGGGTAGGGCAGCATGGAGCTGGGTGGGGTGGTGGTGATCCTTGATTCAGAGGATGATATGACATGTAATTGTTTCAAGTTGTGGAAGTCGGAAGAAAAATGTGCTGGAGCAAGATCTGGAGTGATTGTGCATAGAGAAATTATCAGTTTTGCAAATATTAGCAACTTGAGGGTGGATCTGTCACCTTGCTCTTATAGCCTACTCCGTAGACTTTTAAGAAAATGTCCAACGGTGGGCACATTGATATTGACATTTTCCCCCTCCCACTTAAGTAATGGACAGCTAAACTGGAATTTTAAAACTTCAAAGAACAAACATACACTTGGTTTTATTGGTTAGTACATTCATCAGCAGAAGACAAATAAAAACAAGCAATTTTGTTTGTGCTATTAAATGTTAATTTTGGGTTTGTTTGTTCTCAATTTGAATTAATGATCAGAATTTAAAACCCGTTACTCGCACAAGCAGAGATTT
Organism: Mustelus asterias; assembly: GCF_964213995.1. NCBI lineage: Eukaryota > Metazoa > Chordata > Chondrichthyes > Carcharhiniformes > Triakidae > Mustelus > Mustelus asterias. The sequence continues at coordinate 79,539,276 of NC_135821.1, forward strand.
AATAAACAATTACAATATGACTTCAAGGAAAGTGACATTAACCCATCCATTCATGCTAAAATGTCTGTTGGGGGCTCTTGCGTATTGAATGTCTCTCATGATTTGCACACAATGAGTATACACAGTCTCTCTTGTTTTCTTTAATGATTCCTCTGTTCCTCAAATGATATTGCCACTGAAGTGTCAGAATATCTTGGAGCATTTTAGAAGAGTAGGAAATTGGCTTCACGGTTAATTTACTCTTTCCAACCTGTACCTTTAACAATCAGAGCCATTGACTGTAGCTGCAGAAGATCAAGTAAGAAAGAAAAATGCATTAAATTAGATGCAAGGAGCACACTGAGTTGCCTAACATAGCTGGAATGCTTAATGTTTTATGAGGTACCTTTGTAACTGATCTCTGTGACAAGCAATGGTTTCCTTAACTGACCAGTAGATAGTTGCCCGCTGCAAACAGGAGTATTTAGACATGGTTGCTTGGGGACATGGTGCATAATGTCAAACCAGCTGACAAAGCAATGGGTTTGACAAACAGCAAAGGGTACTGCAAACATTGATAGAATGAATGACAGATAGAAGATGCAATGCAAATGTAATGTGCAGGTAAGTCCATTTTTCATGTGATGTGAATTTCATTGGCAAGGCTAACATTTATTGCCTAATCCTGATTGTCTTTGAGAACATGGTGGTGAGCTGCCTCCTTGAACCCCTGAGGTGGAGATGCCAGTGTTGGACTGAGGTAAGGATAGTAAGAAGTCTCAACACCAGGTTAAAGTCCATCAGGTGATGAAGGAGCAGCGCCCCGAAAGCTTGTGCTACCAAATAAACCTGTTGGATTTTAACCTGGCGTTGTGAGACTTCTTACTATCCTTGAACCTCTGCAGTCCATGTGGTGTAGATAGTGCTGTTAGGAAGGGAGTTCCAGCATTTTGATCCAGCAACAGTGAAAGTATGGTGATATATTTACAGATCAGGGTGTGAGTTGGAGGGGAACTTGAGGGGAATGATGTTCCCATGTGCCTTTGCCTTTGTTCCTTCTGGCTGGCAAGAGTTGTCGGTTTGGCAGGTGCTACTGAAAGAACCTTGTCAAGTTGTTGCATTGTAACTTGTAAATGGTGCATACTATTCACTGGTAGTGAAGGGATGAATGTTTAAGTTGTTGGATGTAAGCCCATCAAGTGGGGCTACTTTGTCTTGGATGGTGTTGAGCTCGAGTGTTATTGGAGTTGTTCTCATCCAGGCAAGTGCAGAGTATTCCATCACACTCCTGACTTGTGCCTTGTAGTTGGTGGACAGGCTTTGGGGAGTCAGGAGATGAGTTACGTGCCTCAATGTTCAGGCTCTGATATTATGCACGGATGTTTCTTGTCACTTATAGAACATAGAACATTACAGCGCAGTACCGGCCCTTCGGCCCTCGATGTTGTGCCAACCAGTGGTACCAATCTAAAGCCCCTCTAATCTACACTATTCCAATATCATCCATATGTTTATCCAATAACCATTTGAATGCTCTCAACGTTGATGAGTCTACCACTGCTGCAGGCAGGGCATTCCACGCCCTTACTACTCTCTGAGTAAAGAACCTACCTCTAACATCTGTCCTATATCTCTCACCCCTCAATTTAAAACTATGTCTCCTCATGCTAGCCAACACCATCCGAGGAAAAAGGCTCTCACTATCCACCCTATCTAATCCTCTGATCATCTTGTATGCCTCTATTAAGTCACCTCTTAACCTTCTTCTCTCTAACGAAAACAACCTCAAGCCCCTCAGCCTTTCCTCATACGATTTTCCCACCATACCAGGCAACATCCTGGTAAATCTCCTCTGCACCCTTTCCAACACTTCCACATCTTTCCTATAATACAGCGACCAGAACTGTACGCAATACTCCAAGTGCGGTCGCACCAGAGTTTTGTACAGTTGCAGCATGACCACCTGGCTCCGAAACTCAATCCCTCTACCAGTAAAAGCTAACACACCGTACGCCTTCTTAACAACTCTATCAACCTGGGTGCCAACTTTCAGGGATCTATGCACATGGACACCCAGATCCCTCTGTTCATCCACACTACCAAGTATCTTACCATTAGCCCAGTACTCTGTATTCCTGTTACTCCTTCCAAAGTGAATCACCTCACACTTTTCCGCATTAAACTCCATTTTTCACCTCTCAGCCCAGCTCTGCAGCTTATCTATGTCCCTCTGTAACCTGCCACTTCCCTCCGCACTGTCTACAACTCCGCCGACTTTAGTGTCATCCGCAAATTTATTAATCCATCCTCCATGCCCTCATCCAAGTCATATATCCTCAGTCTGAATATTGTTCAGATCTTGCTGCATACAGACATGGACTTCATCAAGATCTGAGGAGTCATGAAGTGTGAAGAAACGTTGAAGTATACATTCAATAGAGAATTATTGAGATGTGAATGAGAACAAGATTCAAATACATAATTTGCTGAAAATTCAAGTGTAGTTAGATAAAGCCAGAAAGCATTTTGGGCTTGATAAATAGGCATCTGGATGACCAGAGTGAAAGAAGGAATAAATTTGTACAAAACATCAGTTAGGATTAGGATACAGTTATGATATCATTGCATCTTCATGTATATTAATAGAAATATTTCTTTAGTTATGCACTATAGGAACCTGATTTGAGCCTTTTTTTTACTGTACAGGACATAGGTGCAGGTAAAGGCAAGTACTATGCTGTAAATTTCCCATTGCGAGATGGAATCGATGATGAATCATATGAGGCCATATTCAAGCCTGTAAGTGTATTCCTTATTATTATATAGCAAGTAAAATTTTCCCAAAGGTATTTTTTATAGTACAACCAGTTTGTCATAGTTATTCCAGGAGTATTTGTGTGGTCTGTATTAAGTACAGGAATTAAATTGAGCAAAGAAGCTTTTGGCTATGGAATGTTCTTTGCCATGGACCATTTCTTTGCATGTTATAGATTACATGTGCAGATTGTTTGCAAGCATGCTGTCTCCAATTGCGGTACAATATAGTAAAATCTTTTCTCTTCCTCACTAGATTATATGTAAGGTGATGGAGATGTACCAGCCCAGTGCCATTGCATTGCAGTGTGGTGCTGATTCTTTGTCTGGAGATAGACTGGGTTGCTTTAACCTTACTATTAAAGGTATGATCGTTTTTAATATACGTATGTGCCTGAATACTTGAGTTCACTTAGGTGATGTTTGATTCATAGTTGCTCGTGTTTTGTTTTTCGTTTGTTTATATGAAGACCCTGTGCATTACTTTGGACCTTCCCTACATAAATATTTTCTCCCTCTCCTTACGATTCTTAGTTATTCTGGAACATTAACCTAGCATTTCAATAGCCTTCTAATGTCTTGTTTTTTAATGACCAGAGCTGTGTGACATATCAGAATGTGCATTTACATGAGATATAACAATCCACTTGTGTAGTAGCTTGTAGAGAAAGAGTAACGTTTCTTGGATAGTCCTGCAATTTTGCTGCTTTGGTTCTCCTCTGAAGGCAGCAAGCCATTGTTTGGGATCATTTTGAATAACATGCAATGCTATGGGGTCTTGTTTATCTAAAACCTACTTTACTGTAAATATCAGTTATTGGGGCTAATTGCAACTGATCTTAATCCTGTACTCTTCTGATGTGAATGTACTGTGCTGAATCTGGTCTTGTTTTGCTATATAAATGTCCACTAAGGGCTATCATTGGATTAGGCAGCTTCAGAGAGCATACTTAACAGCTTTCAATTACTCATTTCCAGTGACCCAGAGCTGAAGGCAGTTTCCATAACGTATCTGAGTAGAACAGCTGAAGACTCGAGCGAGATGTGAATTGGAAGTCCCCATTCGGGAACTATATAAATATTCAGTGTAGTTGTTGATGTTTTTTGCACTTTACACAGAAAACTCTTCCTTATCATTTTTCCTCTTGCAAGATTTGGCTACTTCTCCTAAGAATAATAGCTTCTGTACATTTAAGACATAATATTGAACCTGAAAGCCTTTAATTGTTAGAATTTTCTCGTGTGTTGAGTTTTGGAAATAACACCATTTTAAAGCTGGTTCTTATTCTTTAACCAGGACATGCTAAGTGTGTTGAATTTGTGAAGACCTTTAATTTACCTTTACTGATGTTGGGAGGTGGAGGATACACAATTCGTAATGTGGCTCGATGCTGGACATATGAGACTTCTGTAGCTTTGGACTCTGAGATTCCAAATGGTAAGATATTGCTGCTTATAAGCAAGCCTTCATTAAGGTGGCAGGAAACAGTGATGGATGGCCAGGACTCTGAAGTTCCATATTGGTCTCCACTGGTTGCCCCTGATCTGAGAGGGTTAGTTGAGCATGGTAGACAAGGTTAGGCAGGGGAGACCAAAATTAGAATTAAAAATACTGGGTGCTGTTGAAGCCAAAGCTTCTGTAAATTATGCTGCGACTTGTTAGTAGGCATTATGCACTGAATATTCATCCCAATCCCATGAAGATGGTGTTTTGGATAGATCTGGCATCTCATACTCTTCAGTACAGTATCTCATCAATAATAATGTGCTTGTCAATCATCTTTGATACTCATCACTTTAATTTGGTGATATGAATCATAGAATCATAGAAACCCTACAGTGCAGAAAGAGGCCATCTGGCCCATCGAGCCTGCACCGACCACAATCCCACCCAGGCCCTACCCCCATATCCCTACAGATTTACCCGCTAATCCCTCAAACCTACACATCTCAGGACACTAAGGGGCAATTTTAGCACAGCCAATCAACCTAACCCGCACATCTTTGGACTGTGGGAGGAAACCGGAGCACCCGGAGGAAACCCACACAGACACTAGGAGAATGTGCAAACTCCACACAGACAGTGACCCAAGCCGGGAATCGAACCCAGGTTGGACTTTCATTGTGAATTAAAAAGCTTGTGTGGCTTTTGCTACCAAATAAACCTGTTGGACTTTAACCTGGTGTTGTTAAACTTCTTGCTGTGAAGCAGCAGTGCTAATCACTGTGCTACCGTGCTGCCCCGTCTCATATGATAATGAGACGTGTTATTGACAGCTTAAGTTTAACAGAAAATACATTAAATAAATTAGAAGTCTAATTTATTTAAAGATCATTTATTTTGTGTGGTTGTGTACACCTTCCCCCTCAGAGCCTCCAGTCACTGACAGCAGCAGCCACATAAGTTGAATTTGCAGTTTCCAACTGTTTGCCTTAGAGTTCCCTCATCACTCCACTCACTCAATGCTGCTATTACTTTTTCTTCAACCAAAGTAATGGGTCTCTGGCAGAGCGTACAGTTTTGAAGCTCAGTTCAGGAGCTGGAACTTGCAGTAATTGCAAGCATGGAGGTGGCTTCGGGGAGCCACAGTGGGGAAATGTGGAGTGGGATCTCAGGAAATAGAAAGTGTTGATCTTTTCTTGTGTACAGTTCTATAGAGGAATAAAGATGCCCCCCCCTTGAATGTGCGTCATCTTCAAAGACCGGTGTTAAGGTCTCGAGAGCATTTTCACTGTAAAACTTCATCCTTTTCTCTCCCACTACCTGCTTCTCGAGCAGTACCTTGTTGGAGAAAATAAATTTTTGAGCTGGCATTTTGCTCTTTCATTGCAGCAATAAATGAGTCAAGGATAACCTGCAATCAGCCTGTATTTATAAATGTTTGCGTCTGGTGTAGTCTTGTTTGGAATTAGAAGTTTATTTTTTAAAAGCCGGTCTTTAGATAGCTATGGTAATAATTTGGATTTACCTTTGACAGGGTAATTTACATTTGACTTGGCTTTGCTCGAATGGAAGTGACTCTTTAAGTTTATCAATAAAACATTAATACTTCATTACATGGAAAACATGGAGTATATATTAAAATGCTAAAAGGTTTTGAATTTGATCCTAATAGCTGGTGCGGAGTGGGGGAAGTGGATAGACGGTTACTGGAAGTGTACTTTCTACCTGACTGGTCCCAACACTAGTACTAGTTTTAATATTTATAAAGGAAGGTATGAAGTGACCAGTTTAGTACATTTACAAAATACTTTTGATCTAATATCAATATGTTTTTAATTATTTATTCGTAAGGTGAATGTAATGAGCTTTGCAGGACACAACATTCCGGTATGAATATAGTGACAAAACTAGATTTACATATTCTATGTTGGCAATTGGTTTATTTTGCATAAAAAGGAAAAATAAATGTAAATGGAATATTCTTTGTGTTTCAGAACTGCCATACAACGATTACTTTGAGTACTTTGGACCAGACTTTAAGCTGCACATTAGCCCTTCCAATATGACAAACCAGAACACCAATGAATATCTGGAGAAGATAAAGTATATAAATTTCATTTATTGATATTAAATCTGCTATGTGAGACTTCCCTATTTAATTATCTTCCTAATAGGCAGTATAACTCACGTGCACGCCTGCCTTGTGTTTTATAAAAGTGGAAACACAAATTAGTACCTGTTCCTAAACAGTGTCTCTCTTCCACAAGTGGTAATAACTTGTCGAATATCTGATCAAATTTATCCAACTATGCGAAGTAAAATACTGTGCTGGGCAGTTTTGTAGTACTTTGTGAGCACTCACCAGGCTGAATTTCTGTACATTACTATATAACATGTACTCTAAGGTCCAACCTGATTAACTTTGGGGATATTTGTTACCTGAATTCTGTAACTTTGCAGCAGCCATACATTGATGTAACGAGGTACCAAATAGAGCCTTGCTAGCATATGTTGGAGCATTGTGTTATACTAAAGCATTGAGTTGCCTCCAATGAATTCGGCACTGAACAAGTTACAATTGTATTTTGCTTTTAAAACAAAGTTGATTGAAGAAAAGCTGACCTTGGGCCAAAGAAGGACTGGTGGTCAAAAGTTTGGTCAAAGTGATTGATGGGATCAGGAGGAAGGTCGAGGAGTTTGTGGTAGCTGCTGAAGACAATGGCTTTTTTCCCTCTGTCTGTGGAGGAAATTTCAGCTGATCCAGAACTGAGTATTGGATAAACACAGTGGAAAAGTTAAGGTGTGTGAGGGAGAGGTGGAGTTGGGTGTTATCACACACGTAGAATCTAATCCCATATCTCTGGGTGGTGTTGCCAAGCCAGAGCATGAACAAGTGGAAGTATAGATGATGCTTTGTTTGGGGGAGGGGCTCCTTGGTTTGGGGCAGCATGGTGGCACAGTGGTCAGCACTGCTTCCTCACAGCGCTAGGGGCCCAGGTTCAATTCTGGCCTCGGTCATTGTCTGTGTGAAGTTTGCACATTCTTCCTGTGGCTGTGTGGGTTTCCTCTGGGTGCTCTGGTTTCCTCCCGCAGTCCAAAGATGTGAGGGTTAGGTTGATTGGCCATGCTAAATTGACACTCGTGTCATGGGATTAGCAGGGTAAATATGCGGGTTACGGGAATAGGGCCTGGGTGGGATTGTGGTCGGTGCAGGCTCGATGGGCCGAATGACCTCTTTCTGCACTGTCGGGATTGTATGAGAAGTAATGATGCGCGGTCAGAATGATGAGTTGTTGAAAATACTGTGGCTAACTTGAATTGGTATGGGTGTGACACACTGAACTGGACAATAAAGAAAAGGCATTGAAAAAGAATGACCTAGTAGTCTGTGTCAAAAGCTGCAGAGAGGATGAGGAAGGAAAATGCACTCCACAGAGGGTGTAATTTATAACTTTGATTCAGGTTGCTGTGGTGCTGCAACCATGGCAGAGAGTTTCAACATGAAACTGGAAATATTAGCATGAATTTGGGAAGCAAATGTTGGAGGTTTAGAGAAGAAGGGAATGACGGCGATTTGTTTTTGAGGAAGGTTCCTGGCTGTTGTTTTGAAACTGAGCTGGGGCTGCTTGTGTGGTGAGGCAGTTCCCGAGGAGAGAATTCTTTGAAATGTCAGCTAACTTAGAAGTCATTGGTCAATTCAGTGAGAATGGTGGTTAAGGGAGTTAAAGGTAAAACTGTTGAAAAAGATGATCTCAGAGATTGTGATAGATATGAAAAGCTCAGAAAGAGGTGTTTATTTGTGTTGCAACTCCTGGTCAGAGAGTGGGGGGAAGGAGCACTTCCTGCACATGCACAGTGTCAGCTGCTGGGTTAAAACAAACAAGTTGGCTTGATGCAAACTAGTAATATAATTCAAGTTGCCTATTTTTAGGTTGTGCGGTCTTTAACCAATTGAAAGTTCTTGTGTCTAGTCCACCTTTCATTTAGCAACTGTAAAACATTCTGATAATTCTGTAAATGAGATTCCAACTTCCAACGTGCAGAATCGATTGTAATATTTAGCTGAAGGGCATTTTTGGTTTTTTTAAAAAAACAAATCTTGGTTACATATTTAAGAAAATAAATTTGCCCAATCTGCGACTTGAAGTGAAGAACCTGGGATTTAGATTCCCATATATGGCATTGGAGCTACTTGGCTTTATAGAAGCTTCCTGTACAACACAAATAAACACCTCTTTCTAGCACACTGGACCCATTCTAAGAAGCGCTATAATCTTCATTCCAATGTGTTTTTATTACGGGCTGCAGGTGTCGCTGGCTGGGCCCGCATGTATTGCCCATCCCTAATTGCACTTGGACTGAGAGGCATTTCAGAGGACATGTACGAATCGCTCAGGCCATGTGCTCGAAGTGCACAATCTCTGAGATCAGCTCAGGCCTATTACCTGGGAAAGTCTAACTGACTGTTTCCGCAATGGGATCCGACAGATTTTATATCTTAGGTTTTTTAAAATTTGCTTCTGGTAGTGAGATTATTTTGGTTGGAGTGCAGATGGACGGTCTGTGGGGGGAGGGTTATGGAGGGAATGCAGCTGATGATAGTTGAGCCTCAGAACCTACTACCCTCAGGAACTCCGGTAACAAGTCCTGGGACTGAAATGATTAAGTTCGAACAACCAGATGAGCACTTGAAACACCATAGCATACAAGGCTACAGCCCTTGTGCTGGAAAATGGGATTAGAATAGATAGGTGTTTGAGGACCAGCTGAGACACAATGGAGAAAGATTTGGATTACATGGCCAGGCAGTGGGGGGGGCATTGAGGAACGTTCCCCGTGGGTAAGAGGATGACAAGTGTAACTGAACAATGGTCTCACTTTTAACAACTAAGAAATCCATGAACTTGTTGGAGCTGTGGGGGTGAGGAGAGGAACTCATGGGCAGCAGCTGGTAGTGGAGAAAAATGATTCCCAATATCCCTGGAATTTTACTAATTTAAAATTAATTTTGTTAGCATTGTGACACATGCTTGGTTAAGTTTCCTAAAATAGTAAATCTGGCCACCTGTTGGTCATTATAGGAAGAAGCAGAAAATATTTAAAAACGAAAGTATCTATGAAGTTAAATGTTGTTACCCAGGTATAACTCTTGCTTGTAGTTTGGGTGAGTTATTGATTCTTCGCAACTGACAGCTGAAAATATTAATTTTGTGTGACTTGTACTTTCATCCTCTTGAAGACTTCACTCCTGGTTATACTCATCCAGCTGAGAGTGGATGCTTTTAATTTAAAGAAAATTGTGGCTTGTAATACCGCAGGCCTAAGTGGAGTGACATTGGAATAGTTAATTATACCTGGGAGGGATACCTGCTCCTCGGGCAGCTGTCCAATGCATTCAATGAGCTTAGTTAAATGGTTTAAAAGTGCAGTGGCTCACTTGTGTGATGTAGAGATGACAATCCTTCAAATTCCTAATAGAAGCTGATGGGCTATTTTCTGTATAATATAATTTGGCGGTGCCTTTGAACTGTTTCATAATTAAATGATGGTGAAGATTAAAAAGAAAAGCAGGAATGTTAACAATACACAAAACAGTTTGATTCTGTTAAGGCTTTCAGACGTAGTTCTAATCTTCCCTGAAATGTTTTATTGTGGTGATGCACATCTTTGAGAAAATTATTTGCATCCTTATGATCAGATATAATAATTGGATGTTAATTCACAGGCAGCGTCTGTTTGAAAACCTGCGTATGCTGCCCCACGCGCCAGGCGTTCAGATGCAAGCTATCCCAGAAGATGCGGTTCCAGAAGATAGTGGAGATGAGGAGGAGGAAGATGCAGACAAGCGTATTTCGAGTGAGTAGTTGAAGATTTGCATTATAAATTTAAGATTTTCGAACATAATTTCCAGTGAGATAGCTGATAGCCGAGTTCTGTCTAAGCCTGGCTGTTGTTTTGAACCGCTGCAGTCCATGTGATGTAGCTACATCCACGGTGCTGTTAGGGAGGGAATTCTAAGATTTTGACCCAGCGACTGTGAAGGACTGGCAAAATATTTCCAAATCAGGATGGTGAGTGGCTTGGAGGAGAACTTTCAGGTGGTGGTGTTCCCATGTGTTGATCAGTTAATCCAACAGTGACTATGGATTGAACTCTTCTGTTCTGAATTGCTCACAATATTGGAGAGACCTGCTGACCCAATGGGGAAGTTAAGACAGCTTCCTGAAATCAGGCTTCATATCAATAAACTGCTTATATAGATTATGACCTGCCATTAACCAAGAAATATGACCATATTTAGAATTGTAGCCCCCAATCAGAGTACAATTTAGATATAAAATTACAGCAGTTCTCTGTGAATCAGAAGATGCTGTCCCATGTACTTGGTACTGAAATGCGGGTTATCCCAGTGAACACAGTTCCAGGACTGTGAGTAAGTGGAAGATACTTTCAAACCTACTGAACATTGGGGGAACCTCCTTGCACAATTTTGATGGTCAGCAGATTTTTCATTTAATCTCTCCAAATGATATTTTGTTCTCTACTGCAGTTTCTAAAGTGAAGAAAAGTTAATGGACGGAGTCGAGACCATTGGTGCTTATAGAATCCCAAGTCCACAAGAAATACCATCTTCGGAATAAGGGAGAAATTGGGGGGAGGGGTTGGGGGGGGTGGGGGAGGGGGGGAGCGGAAGGAGCAGCCTGGAGTCAGAATAGAAAATTGGTCAGAAACATTCATTTTGTAAAAGAAAAGTATTGTTCTGACTGAAGACTTGGAGGAAGTATTTAATGGATATAAGGGCTGACTAGTCTTGTAAATATCTTGAGGCTTGAATGTTGGCAGAGATAAAATGGAGGGAATTTATAGGGAATTCTCATGCTGTCCTTGTTTCTGAATCTCCCGATTTCAGGATAAGCAGCACATGGTTACTTCAGCTACTCTTCAGACAACACCTGTTAACCCAGCACCGAATCTGGAGTCAGGTTGGGAGAGTGGGTGGTGGTGGAATATTTGGAGAGTCTAAACTAATTGCTGATGAGATTAAAATACCAGCTGCCTATCGAAACTGTGCTTTAAATGTCTACTCACACTTTGCTTTCATTCTCGACAGTCCGTGCTTCAGACAAGAGAATAGCATGCGATGAGGAGTTCTCTGATTCTGAAGATGAAGGAGAAGGAGGTCGACGAAATACTGCAAATTACAAGAAGCTAAAGCGTGCCAAAGTGGAAGAAGAAAAAGAGGGAGAAGAGAAAAAAACAGGTTGGTGCCAGTTCACTGATGGTGCTGAAATTTAGTGAAATTTCCAGAGTTCCATAACTTTAGCACTGAATAATGCGCAAGTTTTGGAGATAAGGAATTGACTAGTTCCAGTTGGTTAGTGGCAGTACCCAATTAAATAAAACACCAGCAATACAGTGTTGCCACTCTTTGTGGAAGAAAGGCCTGATAATAACAATAGGCATAACTATAGGGTTCATGGTGGGAGATATAGGAAGGATGTCCGAGGTAGTTTCTTTACTCAGAGTGGTTGGGGTGTGGAATGGACTGCCTTCAGTGATAGTGGAGTCAGACACTTTAGGAACATTTAAGCGGTTATTGGATAGGCACATGGAGCACACCAGGAAGATAGGGAGTGGGATAGCTTGATCTTGGTTTCAGATAAAGCTCGGCACAACATCGTGGGCCGAAGGGCCTGTTCTGTGCTGTACTGTTCTATGTTCTATAATAAGTGCCTGAAGCATGTAGGTGTCTAATCAGCACACAGCAGTGAAGACAGAGATGTGAAAAAGGTTTGATTTTGAAGGTTGTATCAACAAAGTTTACTGAGTTGTAAAGATACTATATTCGGTATATTTAACATTCAAAAAATTAGGGGTCACAGAAGATCTATCTCATTGATAGAGTTCTGAGCATGGATTGTCTCATATCCGTATATTGTGGTCATTTATGGGCAATAGAGGGTGTAAATACCAAAAATATTATAGGAGAAAATCCATTTCCCAACAAATGCTCCATGAACTTGATTGACAAGTGGCCTGGCTCAGTGAGGACAAAGTATAATGTTGGAGGATCAATCTAGCATGAGATCTCATAGACTGGAAGTGTCAATTATTCAGATTGATGAAGTTCCTGGAGCCCTGTTTGTACAAGATAGTATGCTGACTTGTAGTTAAAGAAACAAACATATAAATAGAAGACAGTTCAAAGATTCAATAGTATAGGTTGTAGAGCAGTTTTAAGATATTAAATGCTTGCATTTTAATGAGCAAGTGGAATGCCCGAATACTCAACTTTAAACTCGTCAAAAAGTTCACTTCACACATGTTGGATCAGCAGTGAACAGGTAGAAAGCTATATCAGACAAATATCAACACTGGGAAGGTGTTCAGGATTTATATTAACGATCTGGAGTTGGGAATAAATGACGCAATGTCAAAATTTGTCAATGAACTCATTTTTTTATGGGGGTTGCAGATCAGCAAAGAAAATGCTAGCGAATCACTGGGATTTATTTCAAGAGATATAGAATTCAAAAGTAAGGAAGTTATATTAGGCTAACATGGATCCTGGCCAGGCCGCACTTGGAGTACTATGCAGCATTCTGATTTCCATACTTCATATAGGATATAGGAACACTGGAAAACTCTATTAATTCACAAAGCTGGTACCTGAGGAACTATCTGGGAAGATTAAGGTTGTTTTTTTTTCCTTTCGATATGGAATGATTGTTTCCAACTGTAAAGAATCCCAAACTAGGGACCGTTAAAAACAGGATAATTGATAAATTCAGTAGGAAATAAGGAGATAGAATGTGAAGCTCCTACCTCAGGAAACAATTGAGGCAATTTCCACATCACAATTGGATACTCTCATAAGGAAACCTGATACCTACATGAGAGAGAGAAAATAGAAAGGTGTGCTGAAAGGCTGAGGTGGGGTAGGTAGAATGGCAGGAGAAGAATGTGGATTATACACATCATAGGCTTGTTGGCCTGAATGGACTGTTTACATGCTATATATACTTTATTCAGTTTACAGGATACAGGTGTCACTGGCTAGACCAGAATTTTTATTGCCTGACCCTAGATGCCCATGAGAAGGTGGTGGTGAGCTGCTTCCTTGAACCACCGCAGGCCCTGTGGTGTAGATACACCCACAATGCTGTTAGGGAGGGAGTTCCAGGATTTTGACCCAGTGACAGAAGGATGATGTATTTCCAAGTCAGGATGGTGAGTGACTTGCAGGGGAACTTCCAGGTGGTGGTGTTCCCGTGTATCTGCTGCCCTTGTCCTTCTAGATGGTAGTGGTCATGGTTTGGAAGGCGTGCCAGGTGGTATGACTTCAGCCCAGCAGAGAGTTTTCATCTTGATTCCCATTGACCCCAGTTTTGCGAGGGCTCCTTGATGCCTCACTCTGCCAAATGCTGCTTTAATGTCAAGGGCAGTCACTCTCATCTCGCCTCTGGCATTCAGCTCTTTAATCCACGTTTGAACCAAGGCTGTAATGGGGTCAGGAGCTGAGGGACCCTGACTGAACCCAACTGAGCGTCAGCGAGCAAATGATTCTATATTTGATCAAATATGTTTGGCATCTCAACTTCAGATTAAATAACGTTAAAATGTTTTTCCTTTTCCAGATGGGAAAGAGGAGGAAAAGGCCAAAGATGGTGTTCCAGAGAAATTAGAAGCTAAAGGGTATGGTTTTATATGTATAAAATATTACAAGTTTTTTTTAAAGATAAAAATAAAAAAGCTCAGGAAATTGTCTTTGTTTCCCTTTCTGGTTCATTTTTTATTTTCCTCTATTTAATTGCCTTCTGTCTCCCTCTCTGAATCATATTATTACTGTTTTACCTTCTCATGTCAAAGTAGTCGTTCCTGTGTATGATATCCCTTCCATCTGACTCTGTACAATTGTTAACCGCTGATGCACAGTTTGTCATGCCCTGTTATACACTGAAACCTGAGAGGACATCACAGCCTGTGCACAAGTGTTTGACATGCACGTGCTCACAGTCTGTCGGTATGTGCTGACCTCTGCATATGTGTTCTCCCTTTCTTTTACAAGTATATACTTCTCTGCATCCTGGCTTTGTGTTCCTATCATATGCACGTATCCTCTCCATCTCTTTCTCACATAATCTCTTTGTGGCTTTTCTTAATTCTTGTGTGCAAGGTTTTCCTTCTCTCTTGTGTTCTCATGCGCTCCTTTGCTTGGCTTATGCTTGTACTCTTTATCTTGTGTTTAGTCCCTCTAAGCTGCTGTGCATCCAAACTTTTTGATTTTCAGGAAAATTATTTCTTGTATGTTCAAGGGGTGAAGTTGTTTCCTGTGTGCAAGTTAGCAGTAGTAATATCTGGGACTCTTAAAGAGGTGGGGAGTTTGGGTGTGGATTGGTTGAGTGGTTGGAGAATGAACATAAAGCAATAATGGTTGTGTGATTAGCTTGACACAATTGGATTGGTCAATTATGAGTAAAACCTTTTAAATGTACCAAGTAGAATAATTTGTAATATAAGCAGCCTACAATCGAGAAATATTATAAATTCCAAACTCTATGATATAGAGTCATAGAGATTTACAGCATGGAAACAGGTCCTTCGGCCCAACATGTCCATGCCGCCATTTTTTCAAACCCCTAAGATAATCCCAACTGCCCGCATTTGGCCCATATCCCTCTATACCCATCTTATCCATGTAACTATCTAAGTGCTTTTTAAAAGACAAAATTGTACCCGCCTCTCTACTACCTCTGGCAGCTTGTTCCAGACACTCACCACCCTATGTGTGAAAAAATTGCCCCTCTGGACACTTTTGTATCTCTCCCCTCTCACCTTAAACCTATGCCTTCTAGTTTTAGACTCCCCTATCTTTGGGAAAAGATATTGACTATCTAGCTGATCTGTGCCCCTCTTTATTTTATAGACCTCTATAAGATCACCCCTCAGCCTTCTACGCTGCAGAGAAAAAAGTCCCAATCTATCCAGCCTCTCCTTATAGCTCGAACCATCAAGTCCCGGTAGCATCCTAGTAAATCTTTTCTGCACTTTTTCTAGTTTAATAATATCCTTTCTATAATAGGGTGACCAGAATTGCACACAGTATTCCAAGTGTGGCCTTACCAATGTCTTGTACAACTTCAACAAGATGTCCCAACTCCTGTATTCAATGTTCTGACCAATGAAACCAAGCAAGCTGAGCGCCTTCTTCACCACTCTGTCCACCTGTGACTCCACTTTCAAGGAGCTATGCACATGTACCCCATGATCTTTGTTCTGTAACTCTCCGCAACGACCTACGATTAACTGAGTAAGTCCTGCCCTGGTTCGATCGAGCAAAATGCTTCACCTCGCATTTATCTAAATTAAACTCCATCTGCCATTTGTCAGTCCACTGGCCCAATTGATCAAGATCCTGTTGCAATCGGAGATAACTTTCTTCACTGTCTGCTATGCCACCAATCTTGGTGTCATCTGTAAACTTACTAACCATGCCTCCTATATTCTCATCCAAATCATTAATATAAATGACAAATAGCAGTTTTCCCAGCACTGACCCTGAGGCACGCCGCTGGTCACAGGCCTCCAGTTTGAAAAACAACCCTCTACAACCATCCTCTGTCTTCTGTCAAGCAGCCAATTTTGTATCCATCCATATCTGGGCCTGAAATGAGCCAAGACTTAATAGGAGCATTATAATAGTTTAAAATGAACAACTGTACCATTTTAGTAGTATTTAAGTGTTTAATTCTTTTGATAGTGTCTGCTGTTGCACAGTGCTAGGAATTGGTCACTGTAGTTCCACCAGATTGGGCAAGTAGTGAAGCTGGACTAGAATCACTGCAGCCAAATGTGTCGCGTGTGGAATGAGCTTTGCTGGATGGAGCAAGCAGACACTAAGCTGAGCACCTGGGTGGGCTTTGGGCCAAATTCCCAGGGTAGGTGATGAATGGGGTCCATCATTGGCTAAACATGGGTTGAATCTTTTCCCGATATTCTGAACTACAGTTTTTCATGGTTAGCATGGACCAATGCAATATGAATGACACAGTTTTATCATGGATTTTTATGCAACTCACCAAATTTGATATGCTTTACTCTCTAGAATTAAGGTGGAGGAGACAAAACCAAGCAATGCATAAATCAAGACGGCAAGGTGTTGGCTCCGTTTTCCTCGCGGCATGGTTACTGTAGCGTAGCATTATTAGATGAGCCTAGAAATGCTTATTTTTTTACAACGTACAATGGACCATGTAATTTATTTGTAAACACAGTTTTGACCTTGGAAGTTGTTTAATCTGTGATCCAAAAAAAGTTAAATTGTTAATTGAAGTTGACTAAGGAGTTGTTAAACCTTTCCTGTATTTTCCAGTGTAAACAAATGGCATTTTTTTGACTCCCCTTTGCCAGGGCAGTCTTTTTGCTAAGCACTCTTAAATCAACCCTGTAAAGTTGTTGAAAATGACAACCTGGCTTCCATTTTTACTATCCCATAATGTACCATTTGTATTTCTGTGAAAATACTGAGAATCATGTAACCCTCCCTTGTTAAAAGTAGTAATCAGATGTGTGAGATGGATATTCTATTAATTTTTTTATATATTCTAAACTGGGTAAAATCAGTTGACTTATATACTTAGAGACTCCTTAAGGAAATGTTTTCCATTTTTAAAAAAACTTTATAGTAAAACTCTTATTGCCCGACTGAAACGTGGGTCAGATGTGTGTGGGGTTTTTTTATTCTTGCTATGTGTGAATTAAGTTTACTTCATGACCTTTTTGACCAAAACTTAATTAAAATATTCAGTCAAATTGTGGCTTCTGCTGTTCTCTAAGCACAGGTGTATATTTTCTTGGAAGAAGAGTTACGTTGTGGCCTTAAGTTACCCAACACCTTGGCATTTCACGTGAATGTGACACGACTGAACACACCGGGGTCGGGGAATTAATTGCAGCATTGTTTGTGATGTTTTCAGGTTTTTGAAATTGGGCAGGGTAGAGGCGTTAGGGTGGAATGGCTAAAGACTGCCTTCAGTGATGGGAGTGAGAGGGAGAAATGGATAATAGTTTCCACATTCCTGTTTATAATTAAATGAACTTCATAAGGGGCTGTGACTTTGATAGTAGTGTTCAGCATTGTGCACCATTGCAGCAGCCCTGCATTGATCTTATTGAATGGCGGGGCAGGTTCGAGGGGCTAGATGGCCTACTCCTGCTCCTATTTCTTATGCTCTTATTAGCAGCTCTCTCTCTCGGTACAGGGGATGTTTGCACATTGTTTTCAAACAGCCCTAGTTTCAAACCCATCTCCTCCACTCACCACTGCCCCCCACCTTCCCTTCACAGAGGGATGAAACAAGAGTTTGCCCTCTTTTCATGTTGCCCAAGGTAAATGAGTGAATTTTGATATTTCAGGAAAGCAAACACGGTATTGCTTTTCACTGATTATGCTGCTCATCCTTCATGGAGATCCAAAATATTCAACTGGATCAAGTTCCTGCAAAACTGAACATATCCCTCGTACAGAATGTCAACTTCAGCCCAGTTCCTGGAGGACATGACTCCATAATACAAACCTGTCTCTAATCCCATATTCATTGACGGCCTCCTCAGCCAGGCTGCTGTCTGAAATGGAAAAGATGGCAGTCAGGCATTTTAGGATTTTCTGAAGATTGGGGTAGAATAGAGAGCTTTACTCTGCATCTGATTCTTATTCTGACCCAGGTGTGTTTGATGCTGATAGAGTGCACGGAATGGAAAGGAACATCCTTCATCTTAATGAGCTTCCACATAACCCAAAGCCAATTCTCGGCTCCCATCG
Source organism: Mustelus asterias (assembly GCF_964213995.1). Classification (NCBI taxonomy): domain Eukaryota; kingdom Metazoa; phylum Chordata; class Chondrichthyes; order Carcharhiniformes; family Triakidae; genus Mustelus; species Mustelus asterias. The sequence goes on from NC_135821.1 coordinate 79,557,335, forward strand.
GCAGCAGAATGTGAAAAGACCAACTCCAAACCAGAGTACGTACATGTGTACAGCATCTCAAAGCTGGAATGGTTGAGGTTAGAAAGGTACACTGTGTATGGTCCTAACCCTGTCCCTCACAACAGCCTTGAGCGACAAGCTACAGGTAGCATGATGGGCTTTGCAGTATTACAAATCTGAGCCTCTGCCTGATATGTACAAGGTAAGAAGGAACCCTCTTCTAGAAGATGCAAGTTCGGATAACTTTCACTCTGTAAAGATTTCTTCCTACAGCCTTTCCCACAGCAGAAGGGCTTGCAAAATCTCATTGTTGTGAAGGAATGATTCCTTATCCTCCCTGATAACTGGAAGCTGCCCCTTCTCTGGGAGAATGTAGTGTACAATATGACAAACTCATAAAGATTAAACCCTTCCTGGAATTGAGAAATGATAAACAGTCTCAGAAGAGGAATTTGAATCAGTGGGGTTTGGGATCACAGTATCTCCCAAAGCACTTCACAGCTTTAGTGATTTTGAGGCTCACCGTTGTGTGGGAACATAGCAGCCAATTTACCCATTTTAGACTTCCAAAACCAGCAGAAAATAGAGAAATGAAGGTTAGATAGATTTCCCTTAGTCTAGGATCTTTTGTGTCAATCACTAAGGTTCATGATGCTATTTTGAAGAACATAGGAGTTTTCCCTTGTCCCCTGGTGAATATTCATCCTTCAGTCAACATCCCAGAAACAGATTGGTCATTATTGTGCTGCTTGTAGGAAGTTATTGTGCTAAAGTTGGCTGCCGTGTTACGGTGACAAATTCAAAAGTACTTCATTGGATATAAAGCATTTTGTGACATCTTGGGGGTGATTCTCCTGTCCTGCTGTGCTGCTTTTGTAGTGCAGTGGGCCGGGGTCTCAAGGACCCGCACAATGTATGCTGATCTTAATTTGGATTCGATTTAAATAGTGAGCCCGGGACTGAAGTCTCCAGCCCGCTAGCCTCTTCCCACCCCGCCGGGAGTGGTTCACTCCAGCAGGATTTAGTATAGCTCCCCACTTGCAGGGAGCGGCAGCCTGACCCCATTGGAGTGAAGGGGGGAATCGAGGCCCCCAAGAGGGTTGGGTGCCGGGGAGGGGGGGGGGTGCCCCTGGGCATTGCCATCTTGGCAGTGTCAGTCTGGGCCCCTGGCACTGCCCAAGGGGCAAAGTGCCAATGCTCAGGGGACATTTTGTTACTGCCCACCGGGCATAGGGCAGTGTCAAGAGGACAGGGCCTCCTGGGGATCCCACTGCCACTCTGCAGTCTGTAGTGACACAGGGGGTGGGGGGAGGCCAATGGTCAGGGCTGGCCATCGGAGAGGGGGGGGGGGGGGGGTTCAAGGCTGGCCCGGGCAAGTTGGGGAGCCAGCAATCGGGCCATTGTGTGGTCGTATGGCTGGGGGTATTGGGACACCTTACCCTCGTGAGGCCTCGATTGCCCCCTTCAGTGGGGTCGGGCTGCTGGCTCCCCGCATGTGGGGAGCTATACTAAACCCTGCTGGAGTGAGCCAGTCCTGGCAGGGTGGGAAGATGCTAGCGGGCCTGGAGATTTCAGTCCTGGGCCCGCTATTTAAATCGAATGCAAATTAAGATTTGCTGGCAGTGCGGAGCTACTGCGCATATGCTGATCTCAGCGCTGACAGATCGCCACATGCGCAGTGGCCCACTCAGCGCTATACTGCCGGCCTCTCCATCGTGAATAGGCCCTGGCCACAGATTTTCGGCGTGATTCACGCCAGGACGCTCTGCAGTGCACAGTGTGGGAGATTCATTTTGAAATTCCGCTTAAAAAAAACAGTGGGATTTACTCCAGTTTTTACACAAATTCGACACTTCAAATGTTTTTGGGAGAATCACCCCCCGCTTGTGTCTGCAAGACACTATTAGGTAGCAAGTTCCACATTCTAAACTGCATATGGAACCACCCAACTGTCCGTACCACCCTGAAATGGTAACCTTGATTATATGATAATGTAGTGATTATCTAATCGGATTGGTAATTGAGAGAACTGAGTTATTGCAGAAAATCTATTTCAAATCCTGCATGACAACTTGAGTGTTTAAGAAGTGTGAAAGTATAAAGCTGGTAAGAGTTCCAGGAGGGGTTTTCACAGAAGGTGCACAGTGAGTGCAGTCAATGGTCACAATTTAAAAAGTTCATCATATTTTCCTCAAACTAATCCTGAGAGGGGGCAGAGATTAAGGTTTGTGGAAGATTGTTCCAGTCATTAATTGTTCTTGGAGGGGGTGGGGGGAGTTAGGAAAGGAAGCATTTTGGGTATACAGTAGGAGCTGTAGTTTATGAACTGCTGGAGCGAGGTCATGTTTGGGCTTAACGTACTGCTTAGAAATTGTTCAATTCAAAATTTTATAGAGGTGTGTCTCGGCGACTGCCAGCCTAGCGATGTGAGCAACTGAGACATGAAAATCTCAAATTTTAATGCATAGAGCTGCCCAGCGTTGAGCTTTCTAAAGGAGGGTAAGGTTTTTAGCAGTGAATAGTTCCCAAGCAGCTATGCTGTACTCTAATTGCTGCCTCAGCAATGGTACAACGTTTCCTGTGGGATTGAAATTCCATTTCACAAACCCAAGCATTTTTAATGTCTTGCAGCTGCAGATTGGCTTTGTACATTCTACTTGATTTTGGATGTGGATTCCTGAGTAACAACATTTTTTTACTAACCTCATGCGTCGTGTGGTTGGGTACTGGTGGACTTGAGAGTATTGCTGACTTGCTTGATGTTACGTTTCTCTATGTTGAATTTCATTGCCCATTTGATGAGGTTATTTGGATCTTCCTGAAGGTTTATCCTCACCTGCTACTTCAGCAGAAGCTCTGTAAACTCAGCTGTCATTTGCTAAGAGTCTGATCTGGTTTAATATAGTATTCTGGGCGGCATTTCTAAAGTGAAGCCAATGTAAGACCAGGACGTTATCTCAGGAAGTTGCATAAGACTGGTTTCCAGTTTGAGGCTTTTTCGTTCACTGAGACTCTTTTCTGTTTGGTAAGAAATGTTCTTATCCATTGATTTGTATTTTCTTGGGTTCCATAAAAATTGGCAAGTCATGTTGCAGCTTTATAGAATCTTAGTCAGGCCGCACTTGGAATATAGTGTTCAATTCTGGTCGCCACACTACCAGAAGGATGTGGAGGCTTTGGAGAGGGTACAGAAAAGATTTACCAGGATGTTGCCTGGTACGGAGGGCATTAGCTATGAGGAGAGGTTGGAGAAACTTGGTTTGTTCTCACTGGAATGACGGAGGTTGAGGGGCGACCTGATAGAAGTCTACAAGATTGAGGGGCATGGACAGAGTGGAAGCTTTTTCCCCAGAGTGGCAGAGTCAATACTGGGGGGCATAGCTTTAAAGTGCAAGGGGTAAAGTTTAAAGGAGATGTATGAGGCAGGTTTTTTTACACAGAGGGTGGTGGGTGCCTGGAATTCGCTGCTGGGGGAGGTAGTGGAAGCAGATACGATAATGACTTTTAAGGGGCGTCTTGACAAATATATGAATCAGGTGGGAATGGAGGGATATGGTCCCCGGAAGGGTAGGGTGTTTTAGTTCAGTCAGGCACATGGTGGGTGCAGGCTTGGAGGGCCGAAGGGCCTGTTCCTGTGCTGTAATTTTCTTTGTTCATAATGATCAAGTTTGTCCAATCGCTTCGCATGGTCAAAAGCCTTGGAAAAATCTAGAAGTCGGATCTGTGGTGATGCAATTATCATGGGTCTTGATCAGATAGTGGACGGTGAGGATGCGTTTTAATTGTTGGTCTGGCTTCACAAAGTCATACTGCTCACCAAGGTATTCTGCATTTCAAGATCTCCCATTAGCTGACACCAAATGATGTCTTCTAATAATTTACAGCAAACACGAGTAAGTGAAGTCAGTCAGTATTTTGCTGGAAGGGTCCTTGTAAATTGGAGAGTCATCATCAGCTCGGAGCCTGTCAACAGGTAATTCTGTGTTCCTAGATTTTTGAAAGATGTAATACTGGTACAAGGCCACTTGCTGCAGTTTTCAGTGTGTGATTTGGGATGTCAGCAGAACCGCAAGCTTTTAGATGGATCAACATTTTGGAGAAATTTCTTAACATTTTTTGTTATATCAGACATGTTTTTGGAAGGCTGCTGTTATACTACGGATTCTTCCTCTGATGCCTTGCAGGAAACTGAGCTTAGAGCTTCAGCTTTTTCCTCATCATCCAGCAGCAACATATCTCCTACGTACAGAATTGCTATTCCGGGATTATCCTTTCTGATTTAATATACCTCCGATTTCCTGAGGTTTTCTGTCCTGCCCAGTTCAATTTTGTATCTACGTTTGGCAGATCAAATCTCCCTGTTGACCACAGTGTAATGCTTTCCAAACTCAATCCAGCTTTCCTCTTTCTTCAAAGGATCGTCGTTCTACCAGGAATGTTTAGCTCAGGAATATAGTTTCCTTCTTGCAGACTTTCTTTCCAAACCATGGTGTAGATTTTGTGGGGAACATGATGATTTACACACGGGGTTAACATTTTCTACTGAGCTACTCTCAGGATAGTTACTGGAAAACTTGTTACCCAAGCAGCTTGGGCTCTTGAAAACATCGATGTTGATAGGCTGTTACTGTGACACGTATGGTTTGCAGTGGTGGTGCCTTAACACAATTGCCCACCCCAGATTGCTGAGTGGTCACTTATCCTGCAGTGAGGCCTAACACATCTCAACAAAGCAGGAGTTCTGACAAAAAGAAAATCCAATTCCATTGCTGTGCCTCCGAGCAGTAAAGTTCAGCATCGACATTAAAAAGTGGTTGTTTACAATGTTCATTTTTCCTGGAGTGGGTTTATTGCACATTGGAGGCCATCTTTACTCCTAGGAAGATCAGGGACATTACAATTCCCACTTCATATAATAGTGGGGGGGCAGGGTGACAATGTTATTATAAAGACGTGTGTGGCGAGTGTCATCCAGATCATTTAGTGAATACTTGGGGCTGTTGGGTTTCTTTAGTAAACTCCATCTGGATGGTCAGTTGGTGCCACCTTCTGTGGCTCCAAGATGAATCATGTCTTATGCAACTGGGAGTTAAGTTCTTGACGGTGGTAAAGACTGCTCCTCCAATCTTTACCACACTGAGAAATCCGGCTTCTCGTGGCTAATGAGTAACTCTAATTAAACTACTCCCCTTGAAAGCTATTATAATTTATATTGACAACCTTGTTCGATATTGAAGAGAAGCTTTGGTCTTTTTTGTGTTTTGGGATTTGTCTTGGTGTTGATAGGTTGCTGACCTTGGCTCTGATTACATGTGACCGTTGATCTCCTGATCCTGTCCATTTGACCATCACTTTGAATTGACTTGCATTCACCCACCCGTTTTCGGTTTGTTTTAACTTTGCTGGCGTAACTTTCCTTGTTGCAGTTTGGCTGTTAGTACATTTGGCTTGTAGGCTGGTATTAGCCAATCAAATCTATTCATGGAATCTGGGCTGGATTTGACCATTCGTATTTTCAAACTATCACCAGTAAGGCAACAATGAGCCTGAAGTTCAGAAGACTGCCAATCAGAGTGGGATTGCCATTGCACCCCTACTTAACGGATCCTCTCTCACCTGACCTTCCAGTTTCGCCTGGGTGAGATCTGGGTGGTGCAGTGTAGCCCTGGGGCCTGATGTTGAGGGCAGCCCTGATGGGATGTAAGGAGGCCCAACCCCCTTTCTTACTGCACTAACTGCTGTAAATCAGGTAAGCTAAAGGTCCTGAGAAGGCCAGGGGGAAGTGTATAGGATTGGGTGGGGAGAGTGGTCAGTTTGGGTTGGGCCTCTGGGGTTGGGGGGTTGTGTGTGTGTGTCAGGGGGTGTGGAGATGAGAGTTGGGGTTTGAGGGGGAGAATCACCTGGGGGTGGGTGTAGGGAATCCCCCTGGGGTTTGGGGATGTGGGAGGAGTTCAGTTGGGGGTGGGGGGAAGAGAGGTGGGAAGAGTTGGCCAGGGTGGAACTATACAATAGTTACCCAGAAGTTAGAATTGGTTTTAATCCTAACGTTTTCCAGTTAATTATTGGTGTAACACTTTGGAACATCTGTGGTTTGAGACTTAAATTGCATTTTGGATGGTTCCCAATACAGGGTAATGTCCCAAAAGAAGTTTGCACTTCCCGGGTAATTGCCATGTCAACCTTACCTGGGAATGTCCGGGTGGGGGGGGGGGGCGGAGGGATTACTGCCCCTGACCCCCAGTACACTGCTGTGGAGCTCTGAGTTTACCGTCCAATGTTTCTTTATTCCGATGCCCCTCAGCAGCTGTTATGATGCCACCTCGAGCAACTTGAACATATACAGTCTGGTATCAATAATAAGGACCTAGAGGTGTCATTTAAAACCCCCCTGACTCACTTGTGTCCTTTAGGGAAGGGAACATACAGTTGTTACCTGGTCTGGCCTCTGTGACTCCAATCCCACATCAGCAGACTCTGATATGAGCCAACAAGGCACTCACTTCGTGAAATTACAGCTTCCCTAAAACCCTTTGGACGGCAAGAGATAGACAATGATGCTCGCCATCTCAATCATGCTCAGATCCAGAGAGCAATTTTCCGACTGGAATTTGAATCCACAACCACCTTAACCCCCAAGGACAAAATAATTTGGTAACTTTGAACAAACTCTAAATTTCCGTTGATAATCGGTTTTGTGACTTTTTTAAAACAAAGGTGTTTAACAAGATATTGATTTAGTGCTTTATCACGGTGGCACAATGGTTAGCACTGCTGTCTTGCATCTCCAGGGACCCGGGTTCAATTCCGCCCTTGGGTCACTGTGTGGAGTTTGCACGTTCTCCCCGTGTCGACGTGGGTTTCCTCTGGGTGCTCCAGTTTCCTCCCACAATCCAAAGGTATGCAGGTTAGGTGGGTTGGCCATGTGAAATTGCCCTTTAGTGTCCAAAATGTGTAGATTAAATGGATTAGTCTCGGATAGGGTGGGGGAGAGGACCTGGGTAAGATACTCTGTCGGAAAGCTGGTGCAGTCTTGATGGGCTGAATGGCCTTGTGTACTGTAGGGATTCTGTGATATCTAGGAATTTTAAATAGAGTCATAGAGATATACAGCACAAAACAGGCCCTTTGGCCCAACTTGTCCATGCCGACCAGGTTTCCTAAACTGAACTAGTCCCATTTGCCTGTGTTTGGCCCCTATCCCTCTAAACTTTTCCTATCCATGTACCTGTCCAAATGGCTTTTAAATGTTGTAATTGTACCCGCCTCTACCACCTCCTCTGGCAGCTCATTCCATACACGCACCACCCTCTGTGTAAAAAAGGTGCCCCTCAGGCCCCTTTTAAATCTTTCCCCTCTCACCTTAAACCTATGCCCTCTAGTTTTGGACTCCCCTCGTGAAAAGACCATGGCTATTCATCTTACCCATGTACTGCACGGTTTTATAAACTTTTACAAGGTCACTCCTCATCCTCCCACGCTCCAGGGAAAAAAGTCCTAGCCTATCCTCGCCTTATAATTCAAACCTTTCAGTCCCGGTAACACCCTTGTAAATCTTTTTTGCATCCTTTCCAGTTTAATAACATCCTATAGCAGAGCGACCAGAATTGTACGCAGTACTCCAAATGTGGCCTTACCAATGTCTTGTATGATTGTAACACAACGACCCAACCCCTGTACTCAATGCTCTGACTGATGAAGATAAGTGTGCCAAACGCCTTCTTCACCATCCTGTCTACCTGTGATGCCACTTTCAAGGAATTATGTACCTGCACCCCTGGGTCATTCTGTTCGACAACACTCCCCAGGGCCCTGCCATTAAATATGCAAGTCCTGCCCCGGTTTGTCTTACCAAAATGCAACACCTCGCATTTATCTGAATTACATGCCATCTGTCATTCCTTGACCCACTGGCCCAGTTGATCAAAGTCCCATTGTAGTCTTAGATAACCTTCTTTACGATCCACTGCACCACCAATTTTGGTGTCATCTTCAAATGTACTGACCATGCCTCCTATATTCTCATCCAAATTGTTTATATAAATGACGAACAACAGTGGATCCAGCACCGATCCGTGCGGCACACCGCTGGTCACAGGCCTCCAGTCTGAAAAACAGCCCTCTGCCACCACTTTTGATTTGATTTATTATTGTCACATGCATTGGGATACAGTGAAAAGTATTGTTACTTGCGTGCTATACAGGCAAAGCATACTGTTCATAGAGAAGGGAAGGAGAGTGCGCAGAATATAGTGTTACAGTCATAGCTAGGGTGTAGAGAAAGATCAACTTAGGACCATTCTAAAGTCTGATGGCAGCAGGGAAGAAACTGTTCTTGAGTTGGTTGGTACGTGATCTCAGACTTTTGTATCTTTTTCCTAATGGAAGAAGTGCAAGAGTGAATGTCCAGGGTGCGTGGGGTACTTAATTATGCTGGCTGCTTTGCCGAGGCAGCAGGAAATGTAGACAGAGTCAAAGGATGGGAGGCTGTTGTGCATGATGGACTGGGCTTTGATCACGGCCCTTTGTAATTTCTTGTAGTCTTAGAGTAGGAGCCATACCAAGCTGTGATACAACCAGAAAGGATGCTTTCTATTGTGCATCTGTAAAAGTCAGTGAGAGTCATAGCTGACATGACAAATTTCCTTAGCCTCCTGAGAAAGCAGAGGCATTGGTGGACTTTCTTAACTATAGCGTTGGCTTCCAGGGACCAGGACAGGTTGTTGGTGATCTGGACAACTAAAAACCATTTCCACTTTGTCTCTGTTGGTGTAAACAGGGACCTCCACTACGCTCGCAGTGGTGTCATCAGCAAACTTGAAAATCGAGTTGGAGGGGAATTTGGTCACACGCCCTCTGTCTCTACCGCAAACCAATTTTGTATCCAATTGGCTGGTTCTCCCTAAATCCCATGAGATCTAACCTTACTGACCAGTCTACCATGCGGTACCTTGTCAAAGGCCTTGCTAAATGTCATGTGGACAGCATCCAGAACTAGGGGTCATAGTTTGAGGATAAGGGGTAAACCTTTTAGAAATAAGGTGAGGAGAATGTGTGGAATTCACTACCACAGAAAGTAGTTGAGGCCAAAACATTGTCTGATTTCAAGAAGAAATTAGATATAGCTCTTGGGGCTAAAGGGATCAAGGGATATGGGGGTGAGGGGGGAATTGGGATATTGAATTTGATGATCAGCCATGATCAAGATGAATGGGGGAGCAGACTCGAAGGGCCGAATGGCCTACTCCTGCTTCTAGTTTCTATTTGTACTGCACTGCCCTCATCTATTACCTTGGTCACCCCATATAATGTATGAATTTGAAGTGCAAAGATAGTTAAGTCGACAAATTTATAGATTGAGCTATTTAATTTAATAAAGGTAGTTGTTGATAAATTGACTTTAAACAATATAAGCAGTAAAATTCATTCAAAAACACGAACATTTAATGAAACGTGAAATTGGCCTCCTGTACTTCCACTTATGGACACTAGATGGTGCTGAAAGGCCATTATTCAATGTTTCCTTCAAGCTTACTGGTGATTGTTAGTGGGTAAGTATGATCAAAGTCTACAAGTTATATGCATTTTCTGAAGACTTTAATTGAATTATTAGCATAGAGCTTGATTTGTACATACAATGCCAATATCATTTAGGCTAGATAATAACTTCATTATAATTTTTAAGTAAGTTCAAATATCCTATGAGAGTTGGTGCACACTCGATGGGTTGAATGGCCTTTTCTATCCTTGTGGGGATTCTATGAGTTTAACAGTGTTGTACTTGTTGCGTGTTGAAGTGCTGGTTGAGTCTGCATGCTCAAAGCCCTGGCGATAATTTAAAATATTTCAATGTAAACTGCTTTTGAGAGCCACCATATTTCAATAGCTTAATGTCTAAAAGTTCTTGTTACAGTTTTTAACAGAAGGATAAGGCCCTAACCTCTTTTTAATATCCAGCAAGAAAAGCTCCAGTTAGTATATCAGTTGAAGCAATTTCTTAGATGTTTAGCTGATCCCGGCACACTGTACGCTGTACAGGACGAGTCCCAGAATAAAATGTCTCGTCACATTTAGATTTTTAAAGGAATTGAAGAATTCAAACCTAACATTTATGTGTAAAAAAATTAACAACATAATGTTTGTGTGACTTTCCCGTGTCATTAATTTTTTTCCCTCGTTTTCATAGTCCTTCAGCGATGAAGAGACCCCAAGCTGACTGTGAATCTTTGCTGTTTATCCTGTTTTTATTATGCTGACAGTTTGATTTTTCTCCTGTCACCACCCCCCCCCCCACTTTCCCAGACCTGCCGGTTTGCCCAAACAGTTCAACGAGATAGTGAACATGTTTCTGCCACTCTGCATCACAAACTCCAGTTTTATTCAGCGTGTGGGATTTACACGGCGAAAGTCTGTTTCTTTTCCAGATGTGAATTTTGGGAAGATGTTTGTCTCCGTGTGGATGTTTCTTGTCCCCCTGCCCTGCCTCTGTGTATAATCAAGAATCAGACAGCATTGTGAAGCACTTTGTCCATTCACAAACTGAGCACTGGGTGGTGTCAAAGACCTGTCTTTGCTTCATTCTGTACCAGGTGTGTGTCTCAGAACCCAGGATAGTGCTCTGGAAGGTTCTAGATTAAAAGGATATAAAACAAGTTAGCGGATGTGACAGTGCAAATGCTGCAGATGATCTGAATGTCTAGAGGTGGGGGGGAATAATAAGGCTGGATATTTTTTCTACTGTAAGAGTTTTAACAACACCAGGTTAAAGTCCAACAGGTTTATTTGGTAGCAAATGCCATTAGCTTTCGGAGCGCTGCTCCTTTGTCAGATGGAGTGGAAATCCGCTATGATTGTGCCTGTGTGAGAGATGGAGCAACAAGACTCAACACTGCTGCTTAAGTTTACTACGATTACTGTTCATTTTCACACATGAAGAGGAGCGAATTGAACCAAGGATGAGAATGCCCAGTGTCAGTGAGAACATTTCCAACAAGCAGTTCAATGCTTCTTCTGTCACCTGTACAAGCACAAAGATAGTCTTTCCAGGACAAGTGGAATATCCCCGTGTGGGTTGTCAGTTCACATTCAGATTCGTTCCAATGAGGCTGGTATTGTTATAAGGGAACACTCTCACCTGGCTGGCTGGTGAGATTCCTGGGCTTGAATCCAGGTTTACTCAGGCAGGAGTTGGGATATTAAACGAGGTCCCTGGTTGTCTTTGATTAACTCTATCCCTTTGCAGGAGTCTGATGGTAAATGGAGGGTGTTTTCACGCAGGTGTGGCTTCATTGCAATAAAGCACTTTGAGATGTCATGTGACCAGGAAAGGTCTTATTAGAAATTCTCTTCATGCAAGAGCTTATTCTCAAAAGAACAAATTTGTATTTTGAGACCAGAATGCACAAAGGAAGTCTGCAATAACTATAATTGAATGCAACCCTGAATGAATGGTTTAACGGAGAGGTTGATTAAAGTAAATAATCACAATCTTTGCTGCCTGAGTTGGTGAGCCACAAAGTGGAGTCGGATTTAATTCCCTTGTCCCCGTTGCTGCTCTTTACCACTGGCCAAAGAATGTGGCTGGAACTATGGGTGTTGACCTTGGGCTGGAGGGAAATGAAATTAAGCTAAACCTCCTCGCCATAATCTGTTATCTCAGATTATATTATTTCAGAATCTTGGGCAACATTCTTTCCTCCACACCAAAGATTAAAAATGATTTTAAAATTTTGAAATGATGTATATGAGGAATTCAGACATATTGATCCATCAGGAAGATGCCCGATCTGATCCCTGCTTTACGCTGTTGACTTCCCACCAGAATAACGGGGTCGAGGCTTCTTTGAAATTCTCTGTCCCAGAGCTGTTGTTGCTCAGTCAGATTATTCAAGGCAAAGCTTGACCAGATTTTTAGATATTAAGGGAATAATGGATAGTAAAGTGGAAAATCAACCATAGGAACATAATAGGAGGAGGCCATTCAGCCCCTTAGACTGCTCTGCCATTCAGTATCATTATGGCTGATCTGATGGTGGCCTTAACTCCACAATTGCACTCCCGTGTCTGCCTCTATAATACTCAACTCCTTCATTATCTCCACTGGTTGAGGTCATACCTGGCACAGAGGAAGATGGTTGTGGTGGTTGGAGGACAATCGTCTCAGCTCCAGGACATCTCTGCAGGAGTTCCTCAGGATAGTGTCCGAGACCCAACCAACTTCAACTGCTTCACCAATAACCTTCCCTCCATAAGATCAGAAGTGAGGATGTTCGCTAAGGATTCACGACTCCTCAGATACTGAAGTAGTTCATGTCTAAAGGCAATAAGACCTGGAAAATATCCAGGCTTGGGCTGACAAGTAACATTTGTGCCACAAAGAGCCAGGCAATGACCATCTCCAACAAGAGAGAATCTAACCATTGCCCTTTGACATTCAATAGCATTACCATCACTGAATCCCCCACTATCAACATCCTGGGGGTTACCATTGACCAGAAACTAAACTGGCCATATAAATATCATGGCTACAAGAGCAGGTCAGAGGCTTGGAATCCTGTTGAGTAACTCACCTCCTGACTCCCCAAAGCCTGTCCACCATGTACAAGGAACAAGTCAGAAATATGATAGAAACACAGAATAGAAGAGGATTAGGCCATTCAACCCTTCAAACTGCTCTACCATTCAGTATGATCATGGCTGATCCTCCCTTAAAAGAGCTACCATTCAGTATGATCATGGCTGATCCTCTAACGTAACACCATATTCCTGCTCTCTCTCCATACTCCTTGATACCATTAGAGTCTAGAAATTATTTCTTTCTGAAATATATTCAGTGAGTTGGTCTCCACAGCTTTCCTGAGGTAGAGAATTCCACAGATTCACTACCCTCTGAGTGAAGAAATTTCTCCTCATCTCAGTCCTAAATGGCCGACCCGGTACCCTGAGACTGTGACCCCTTGTTCTAGACCCCCAGCCCCCCCTCCCCCCCCCCCCATCAGAGGAAACAATATTCCTACGTCCAGTCTGTCCAGCCCTGTCAGAATTTTATACATTTCAGTAAGATCCCCTCTCCTTTTAAATTCCAGTGAATACAGGCCCAGTCGACCCAATCTTTCCTCATATGACAATCCTGCCACCCGAGGAATCAGTCTATTGAACTTTCACTGCACTCCCTCTGTGGCAAGTATATCCTTTCTTAGATAAGGAGGCCAAAACTGTTCACAATATTCTCAAGTGTGTTCTCACTAAAGCCCTGTACAAAACACCCTTGTTCCTGTAATAAAGTCCTCTTGCAATGAAGGCCAATGTAGCATGTGCCTTCCTAACTGCCTGCTGTATTTGCATGCCTACTTTCAGTGACTGGTGTACTAGGACACCGAGGCCCCTTTGTACATCAATATTTCCCAATCTCTCACCATTCAAATAATACTCTGCCATTCTGTTTCTCTGTCAGAAATAGATAACTTCACATTTATCCACATTGTACCAAATCTGCCATCTGATTGTCCACTCACTAAACTTGTCTAAATCACCTCGAAGCCTCTTAACACTCTCCTCACTACTCACATTTCCACCAAGTTGTGTCATCAGAAAACTTGGAAATACATTTGATTCCCTCATCCAAATCATTGATATATATTTTGAATAGCTGGGTCCCAAGCACTGATCCCTGCGGGACCCCACTAGTCACTGCCTGCCACTCCAAAAATTTATCCCTACTGTGTCCTGTCTCCTAACTAATTCTCAATCCATGTCAATATATCCCCCCAATCCCATGTGTATTAATTTTGCGCACTAACCTCCAATGTGGAATTTTATGAAGTTTTTTGAAAATCTGAATACATCACACCCACTGGTTCACCCCTTATCTATTTTGCTGGTTATGTCCTCAAAAAAACTCCAATAGGTTTGATTTTTCTTTCAAGTTCTTGTTGACTTTTCTAATCCTGTTGATATTTAAGTATCCTGTTAAAACATCCTTTATAATAGACTCTAGATTTCCCTACCACTGCTGTTAGTCAACAGCTCTGTAATTCCCTGCTTTCTCCCTCTCTCCCGTTTTAAATAGTGGGGATACATTTACCACCCCCCAATCACCCTGGACATTTCCAGAATCTACAGAATTTTGAAAGAGACAACTAATGCATCCACTCTGCCCATGGCTGCCTCTTTTAGTCCTACATCTCTGGACTGTAGATTATCAGATTCTTGAGGATTTATTGACTGTCAGTGATGATTGCAACTCCAGTAACACCTCAAGAAGCTCAACGCCATCCAGGACAAAGCAGTCTGTTTGATTAGCACCCCTTCCACAAACATTCAATCCCCCTGCTACCTACGAACAGTGGCAGCAGTGTGCCCCACCTCCAAGCTGCACTGCAGAAACTCACCAAGACTCCTTGGACAGCACTTTCCAAACCCACAACCACTACTATCCAAGAAGACAAGGTCAATAGATACCTGGGAACACCACCATCTGGAAATATATTGCCATTCCTTCACTGTCACTGGGTCAAAATCCTGAAACTTCCTCTCCAACTGCACTGTGGATGTACCTACACCTCAGTGGCTGCAGCGGTTCAAGAAGGAAGCTCACTACTACCTTCTCATGGGCAATAAATGCTGGCCAGACAGTGATGCGCGCACATCCCTTGAATGAATAAAACTCATTAAAAAACAGCAGACTCGAAGGGCTAAAATAAAATGCTGAGACAAGTTTATAAATGCTGGAAAAACTCAGCAGGTCCGGCAGCATCTGTGGGGAGAGAGACAGAGTTAACATTTCATTCAGGGTCAAAGGTCTCTCGGCCTTATTCCTTATGCAAAAATGACACTTGGAACTCTGTGACCTCGGATTAGGGGAAACTTACAATAACCTGTTAAAATAAGGAGTGAAATGAGGTTCTCCGCGATGCTCCGTCTCGGTTCCTGTCACTACCCAAAACAGAGTGTTTCAGGCACGAGCAGAAATGAACCATCATCAATCAATATCTTTACAGGATGGGGGAGAAATGTCAACTTTATCTCAACATTGAATATGTGGAAACCGACGCTTTTGCGATCTTGTCCAATCGGGAAGTTATGAAATGGGATTCAATCATTGATGTTCCATTCCTCCAACCGCCAATGAACAATTACATATGTCTGCCATATTCCACACTGCTTGGAGGGATACAAACGATTGGTCTAGTTGGACCAAGGAGCGGCACAGGCTTGGAGGGCCGAAGGGCCTGTTTCCTGTGCTGTACTGTTCTTTGTTCTTTCTGTTTGCTTGGACCTTACCTCTTACAGCCACCTACATCATTGTTTGTTTCCAGTTAGTCCCTGATTTTGAACAATTGCTTTTTCCAAGGACCATGTTGAGTCACTAAGCAAACTGTTCTCCAATGTGATGAGCCTATTAAAAAAGGGAGAATGTAATGGGGAATGCCCTTGCATCAATAGCAGCCCAGTGCGGCAAGCAATGGAAAACAATTGATTTCAAAAGTCCAATGGATCAGTTAACTCATCCAATAATAGTACAAACTAAAGGAGTTTACAACTTCAATACCTGATCTTTGGTGAAAGACTCCTCTCCACAAGGTCAGTAATAGTCTTCTAATCAGCTTGTCAGGTCTGGAAATAGACCAGATTCCTCTCCCGATTCTTATCCATTGGTGAAAATTCATATCTAAACATTAGAGAACTGGGACATCCCCTGTGGTAAAACCTCCGAGTACACACACCATCAACAACACATGGCCATTTGGATATTCTACCAGCCACAGAAACAGGAATATTCATGGGTCCTGCCACAGAATTGGAAGGTTAAGTCAATGCTCTCGCACCCAAATTGATGACTTTTAATTGTTTGGAATTAAAGGGCGGAATTCTCAAAACCAGAGAATCCCGCCCGAGGTCAATAGACCTTTGCACGGACCGCTTCCTACAATTCCCATGGCAGGCCGGATGGGAGAATTCTGGCCAAAATGCCCTCAGCAACGTCAAGAACCATTTTGAAACAAGGCCTCAAAAACAGGATAAGACACCAAAAACACGGAAGTATAAATAAAGTTAACTGGGCTTGGAGGCCCATTGATTCCAATTAGTAGATTCTAAAGAGGATTAAATACAAGAATTGCCATCATTTCTGAGCACAATTGGAAGATTGGGGATGCACAAGTTTAGAAGCAGAGTCATCACGAAACAATACCAGCCAGGAACAGAGTTCCTCAACTGCTATGAATTGTTTGTAGGAGGTCAAATGGCCACAGCACAGGCTATGATTCTGTCAATTTAGTTTATTGGGATTTTCAGTCTAAAACTGTACAATTATTCTACTGAGTAACAACTGCACCGTGGAAATCCATTTCCAATTTTTGACAAAAATCAGTATTATTTGTTTAAAAGCCGTTTGTGAAATTTCACTTTTCTTCCCAAAACATTTCTACCCATTGGTAATTAAGAGTATGTAACGTAAACTGCCGTAAATGGACCAAGGATGAAGTTACTGTACCACCGATAAGTCAACTCAACATAGCAAGGGGAAGTTAAAAACAGTCCACAGGTGAAATTTATTTTCCCTTTTTAATGTTACAATAGTTACCACCTTAAAAGTTAGCAATAAAAAATTGCAAATCAATTTGGCCAAAGTTTTATTTACAGGACAAAAAACAGCAAAAAACAGATCACATTTAAAACTCTTGCACTCCCCCTCAAAAAATAATCAATGGGAACACAGTATACTTAAAATTTCAATAGTGTTGTAGTCACTGTAAAACTACAAAAAATCTAGAAGCTTCAATCAAAACTGCTGTTTTCCTAAAAAGCACAAAAATGTCTCAAATCGGGAAACAAAGCAGGAATGCAAATGCGAAGGAACTGATGACAGGGATTCTCCAACGTGTCGGTCAAACCCACGTCCAATTAGGATGTCAACGTTCTCAGATCATGTGACTAAAAGGATTAATGCCACGTGTCAACAAATGAAGGAATTCAGCACTGGCCAGGTTACATCCTCTCATTTCTTCAATAAACTTAATTTTAATCCCAAAACTAGGGAAGTGGATATTTATTGCACCCAAGCTGTTCCCAGGAAAATACATTTTAAAATTCAATGGTGAAAAAGGCAAACTTTAATACTGAGACAATTTGAAGACTATAGTTGTCTGGACAGATCTAACAACAAAAGAAGTGGGTGGGCTGTGAGTGTGTCCGTGATTCGGGCTGACTGCTTGGTGGGGCAATTGGTCTCGTGTGAACACGTGGCACCGATAAAAGTTTGTAAACAGTTTCAGATTTACTCTTCTTTTTGCTCAGCTGCTGCAGCTGTTGAACTCGGTTCTTCGCTCTCTGCTGGTTTTGTAGGTTCCTCAGTCGCCTCCTGCTTGACTTCTTCTCCTGAAGTTTGTTGCTGTTCCTCCTTTGCAGGGGCCGTCTCCTCCTTAGTCTGAGATTCTTCATTATTAGCTTTGGTTTCTTGTCCCTCAGAAGCACTGGCTTCTGCTTGTTTCTCCTCCTTCGCCTCCTCTGCGGCACTCTCCTTAACCTCACTGCTGTTCCTTTTAGTTTCTTCAGCAGCCTTGCTGTCACTTTTATCTTCAGTGGGGCTGTTTTCGGCCGCGTCGGATTTCTTGGTCTTCTTGAAAGACATTTTGCCCAGTTTAAAGGACTTGAAGGACAAGGTCTTTTTCTTCTTCTTCTTGGGGGTCTCTGCAGTTTCGGTTTTGGTGGCTTCTCCCTCTGCGGCTGGTGCCGGTTCAATGGCATCGCCTGAGCTTTCAGCTGCTTCTTTAGAGCCCTCGGTGGTGCCACTTCCATTGGCTGGCACGGCTGCGGCATCTCCGTCAGGTTTAGTGGGAGATACATCACCGTTGATCTTTACGTGGCCATTTTCCTGGAGGGGAGATTGGGCAATGGATTAGAAGCTTTTATTAAATTCATTGATATCCTAAACCAAGTTAAATCTGCTGTTTAAACTCTACAGTTTGTCAGCAAGACCCCCAGTGGGCACCCCCCCCCCCCTCCCCGCAGGCTGGACAGTCAAATTAAATACAAACTGGAATGAACTGGGTCAGAAAGAAAGCAATAATTTCCCGGGGTTATTTTGGATTAGTTCCCGCAGTTAGTGGATTTAATCGGGAAAGTACCAAAAACCCCAGGCAGCGATTTAAACATTGACTAAATGAAAGTCAGGCTCTCAGCGGGCGGGCGGGATTCCCCCCGCTCCCCGGCGAGATTTAACACACCGCAGCCTGCGGCGCGGCTTCGCCGCCACCAACCGGGCGCACTTCCCGCCGCCGGGGAGGGAAATCGGGCGGCGGCGGGAGGCAGTGCCGCTCTCCGCCGCCGGGCGGCGCTGTTACCCTGCGACGGAACTCCCGCCCGGATTCGGCAAAATCCCGAATTCTGAGCAAGGCGCGGGCGGCGCGCTCGCTGCGGAACCCCGGGGCTCCCGCTCGGAATTCGGGGTTTGGGGGGCGGTGAGATTCTCACCCTTTTATCGGCGTTAAATCAGTGAAAATCCGGCGCAATCTTCCGCCCCACTGCCGGCCCTTTGTTCTCAGCGGCTCCGGCGCCAGTGTGGAGCGGGCGCGCTGCAGGAACTCATCCCGGATTCCCCAGGAAACCATCCCAAAAACTCCCAGAGAAACCCCACAGCGGGCGGGGGAGGGGAGGGTATGAGGAGGGGAAGGAGGGAGGGATTGAGGGGGTGTGTGAGGGGGGTGATGGATTGAGGGAGGGGGTGTGGAGGGGAGGGGTGATGGATTGAGGGGGTGTGGAGGGGGTGTGGGGTAGGGAGGGGAGGGGAGGGGGTGTGGAGGGGTGGGGGTGATGGATTGAGGGGGTGGGGAGGGGGTGTGGAGGGTCCCCGGGTTCCAGGGGAAGAATCTCTCCCGGTTTCAGGAACAATGATTCCTGAATTCAAACCCGGAATTTACAATAAAATTCCCAAAAAACATCTTCCCGTCCATTGGAAGATTTGAGTAAAAATCCACAGAGTTTAAAATCTTTCAGCATTTGAGAAATTCTGGCTTTTCCCAGTTTAAAGCAGGATTCCCAATCCCAGCATTTGTCCAGATGGATCTGAATTCTCCCTCCTCCCGTCTCCCGCTCTTTGCTGCCGGGG
Organism: Mustelus asterias; assembly: GCF_964213995.1. Classification (NCBI taxonomy): domain Eukaryota; kingdom Metazoa; phylum Chordata; class Chondrichthyes; order Carcharhiniformes; family Triakidae; genus Mustelus; species Mustelus asterias. Next base: position 79,576,440 of record NC_135821.1, read on the forward strand.
GGAAAATCTCATTGTCTAAAAAATTTCAGCTGAAAGCAGAATGTGTCGCTCCTACCTGTCCATTGGCTTTTCCAGCCACTGCTCCACCGGCCTCCTGGCTTTTTGGTTTAGTCAGAGTGCTTCCCATTCTCTTCCCTGCTCTCTCCCACACCGACTCAAACAAAGAAAGCTGTCTGCAATTCGAAGCTGCTCACAACTCTGAGAGCGAACAGCAATCTCCAGCTGAAGAGTGTGTGCAGCAGACAGTAGGGGGGTGGGGGGACTGCAAACCACCAGGAGCCCACTCTCAGTCACACAAACATCCAGAGGGCAGGCACCCAGTCAAGCCCCTTTTGTTCCAGTCTCTCCACTCTCCTGTGTGAAAGCCTCTGCCTCTCTGCTGCGATCACCAGTTCCCCATCCAAAGAAATGAACTGCGTAAAACCCCAGTCTGTCTAATATGCACCAACGCCCCAACAGATAAAGGAGGTGGAGAAAGAAGGCTAGGCTCTGAAGACTTGTCCAATCATCAACCTCCGGGGGCTGGAGCAAGCATCAAACAATAGAAAAAACCCCCAAAGTCTCTCATTGCAACCAAAACCCCCCATTTCCCAGGGGGGGAATTGGGGTAAAATCTAAACCATTTGGTGATTTAATAAAACATTTTTGAAAAATTAACATTTTATAAACTGCAAATAACAAAAATAAGCTGCAGACGGGGGTGGGGGGGGGGTATTTGCAAGATGAGGTTTGATTGACAAGGGGGAATTAAATATTCTTTACACACAAAATAAAGAATTTATCTGAGGCTTCGCAATTGACTCCAGTTATTTGACTGGATGCTTGGTAAATCTGCCCAGGACTAACATTTGAATTGTGAGATTAATCATGTCTCTCTCTCTCATTCTGTGACTGTTACCAGGGTGAAGACTGGTTTAATTGGACACCTTGGCTTTGCAAATGGACAATGTGGGCATTTAAACCGGATTCATTTCGGAATGAATCGCTGCTGGAAAATGATTGCATTACTTCTTCGGGAAATCCTACAAAAGGAGGGTATGTCTGACCATCTACCAGCCCCCTTTCGCCAAATCAGTGAATCCTTTTGTTCCTCTGCCGGGATCTTGCGAGTTGTGGATGTGATTCACCAAACAATCCGCCGGATTATTCAGCAGATACACAGCAGCTGATGCTGTTTCTCGGAGCGAGAGAGAGAGCGACAGAACTTTATTTTTATTTTCCAGCCTTTCTGATGTCCAATATCGCGGTGATCTGTTGGAAAATTTTCATTCGAAGCCATCTATTCCTCTTGTGTTCCTTATCCAGGGGGCAGTGTCTCTCAACAGCCCTGTTACACAGCCACAGCTCGGAGGCGAGCGGACTGCAAGGGGAAACGTCAGTATTTTCACTTTAGGAATATTAAATGATCAAAACTGGACATTTTCTTTTTTTAAAAAAACACGCTAGGAAAGTAAAATAAATTCCTTCTGATTTGATCTGACTTATTATTGTCACATGTATCAGTATACAGTGAAAAGTACTGTTTCTCACGTGCTATACAAAGCATACCGTTCATAGAGAAGGCAAGAAGAGGATGCAGAATGTAATGTTACAGTCATAGCTAGGGTGTAGAGAAAGATCAACTTAATGTGAGGTAGGTCCATTCAAAAGTCTATTGGCATCAGGGAAAAAGCTGTTCTTGAATAGGTTGGTACGTGACCTCGGACTTTTGTATCTTTTTCTCAATGGAAGAAGGTGGAAGAAGGAATGTCCGGGGTGTGTGGGGTCCTTAATTATGCTGGCTGCTTTTCCGAGGCAGTGGGAAGTGTAGACAGAATCAATGGGTGGGAGTATGGTTTGTGTGATGGACTGTGCTTCATTCACGACCCTTTATAGTTCCCTGTGGTCTTGGGCAGAGCAGGAGCCATACCAAGCTGTGATACAACCAGAAAGAATGCTTTCTATGGTGCATCTGTAGAAGTTGGTGGGAGTTGTAGCTGACATGCCAAATTTCCTTAGTCTCCTGAGAAAGTAGAGGCATTGGTGGGCTTTCTTAACTATAGTGTCGGCATGGGGGGACCAGGACAGGTTGTTGGTGATCTGGACACCTAAAAACTTGAAGCTCTCGATCATTTCTACTTCGTCCCCATTGATGTAGACAGTGGCATGTTCTCCACTACGCTTCCTGAAGTCGTTTTGTTGACATTGAGGGGGAGATTATTGTCGTTACACCAGTTCACCAGATTCTCTATCTCTTTCCTGTACCGTGTCTTCTGATTGTTTTGCGAACAATTTTTCTCCAGAATATGGTTTTCAGCGCTTTAATTGAACCAAGCCCTTTAAAGACGGTTTAGTCTCCTGCTTACCAATGTCCCTCAGGATTACTGTGAGACCCAGAGAGAGATATGCTGGTGTAGAGTATGTATCAATGAAGATTGAGGGCTTTTAAAGTTTATTTATTTGTGTCACAAGTAGGCTTACATTAACATCGCAATGAAGTTACTGTGAAAATCCTCTAGTCGCCACAGTCCGGCGCCTGTTCGGGTACACTGAGGGGGAATTTAGCATGGCCAATCCAACTAACTTGCACATCTTCGGAGTGTGGGATGAAACCGGAGCACCCGGAGGAAACCCACGCAGACACGGGGGAGAACGTGCAGTCTCCACGCAGACAGTGACCCAAGCTGGGAATTGAACCCAGGTCCCTGGCACTGTGAGGCAGCAATGCTCACCACTGTGCCACCGTGCCGCCCCTGAGTGAGATACACTGGTGAAGAGTGAGATGTACTGCTGCCTGTTTGCTCCTCCTGACCCCACCCCCACCCTCCACTGGACGACGCTGCTAATGGCTGTATAGAGCACACTGAAGTTGTCCATTGAGTTCACCTGACAGGATTTGCACCTCTGAGGGAGAAGGTTCCGGATTTAAGATCTGCTTTAATACTTCAACACATAACACAGACTGATCAACGCTGAGGGTGTTGTTGCTTCACTAGAGTTACTGTCCTTTGTCTAAGGTTTTATCCAATAGCTCTGCCAATTCTGGTGAATCATACAGAGGTCAAAATTCTCAAAGTTCTGTCTGAATTCTCACCCCCTGCGCATCCTCAATTTTAATCACTTCACCATTTGTGGCAGAGCCTTCAGCTGCCTGGGCCCTAAGCTCTGGAATTCCCGAAACCTCTCCATCTCTCTTTCTGTCTTTATGTCACTCCTTAACCAAGCTTCTGGTCACCTGATCTAATATCTCTGCAAGTGCACCAGTGTCAGATTCTGTTTTATTACGTTCCTGGGAAACACTTTGCGACATTTCCTTACACCAACAGCACTATATAAATACTGCAAATTGTTGTTGAAGGAGGTGCAGTTTCCTAGCCAAGGTTTCCAAAAATAGATTCAACAGCTTGCTGTCTGTGGAATCTTGCTGTGCATAAAACAGCTGCTATGTTTATGAACATCACAACAGTCACCATCCCACAGCATTTCACTGGGAGTTCAATGTAAAAGACACAAAAAGAGACAAGAAACATTTAAGATCAGGGTGAGGAACATTGGGAGGTGACGTAGATAGAGTGACCAGCTATCCCGATTTTGCTGGGATAGTCCTGGTTTTCATTAAATGTCCCGATCATTTCTTTAAAATAGTTCAAATGTCCTGCTTTTCACCTTTTCCTTTCTGTCGAATATAAACTGGGCCTGTGGGACTGGGGAGAAATCTGCGTGAAACTTGGTCATTCTTCCTGTAAACACCCATCACATTGCTTTGCAACAGAGCAGAATCACCGCTCCCCCCCTCCAACCACCCCCTTGGCATTTCCAGGGGAGTTAGAGTCATGGGGTTTTACAGCACGGAAAGAGGCCCTTCAGCCCATCATGTCTGTGCTGGCTATCACGCACCTATCCATTCTAATCCCATTTTCCAGCACTTGGTCTGTAACCTTGTGTATGCTGTGACATTTCAAGCGCTCATCTGGGGAATTGTCACAACTTTTTTGGTTCTGATGATCCATTGCAGATGATGTATTTTAAATGATCGACACAATAAGGTTGCCACTCAGGCGGGACATTTTCTAGGTGATGTCATCAACTGCCCCTCCCCCAGACTCCTGCCATTGGTCACCCAGCATGTCCATCGTCACAGTGCCCCACCTTCCTATAGCTTTTCAATGTGTCCCAGTTTTGGTGATTGGAAATCAGGTCAGGGGTCACAATTATGGAGGGTTTTGATGTGGTAATTGGAAGAAGCTTCCCATTGGTTGCCGAGTTAGTAATTGCAGGCAGCAAGTTAAGATCATTGTTGAAAGAATGAAGGAAGAGGTCAGGGAAATTTTAAAAAGTTTTTTTTTGGAAATGGAATTCCCAACCAGGGATCCCAACCAATAGGGATGGAAGTTGAATTTATAATATCTTACAAAAGGATGATTCATAAATATGTGAAGATGAAAACAATTAAAGAATGAGGAAAGTTATGAGATTAATTTCCCTTTGACAAACAACACAGACATTTGCTAATTGCCATCTCCTGTCTTTTAAAATTCTGTGATTATAGAAACATCAAAAATAGGAGCAGGTGGAGGCCTTTGAGTCTGCTCCACCATTCAGCGTGACCATGGCTGATCCTCTAACTCAACACCATCCTCCCATGTTCTACCCATACCCCTTGACGCCTTTATCGTCCACAAATCCTTCTATTTTCTTCTTAAATATATTCAGTGATTTGGCCTCCACAGCTTTCTGTGGTAGAGAATTCCACAGGTTCTCCACCTTCTGAGTGAAGATGTTTCTCCTCAGCTCAGTCCTAAATGACCTCCCCCGTATCCTGAGACTGTGACCCCTTATTCCCCCAGCCAGACGAAACATCATCCCTGCATCTGGTCTGTCCAACTTTATCAGAAGTTTATACTTTTCAGTTAGATCCTCTCTCATTCTTCTAAATTCCACTGAATACAGGCCCTGTTGAGCACATCTCTCCTCATAGTGGCATAGTGGTATTGTCACTTGACTAGTAACCCAGAGATTCAGGGTAATCCTCTGGAGACCCGGGTTCTAATCTCACCACAGCAGATGGTGAAATGTGAATTCAGTATAAATCTAATGATGATGAAACAACTGTTGAAAAACCCATCTGGTTCACTAATATCCTTTCGGAAATCTGCTACATGGTCTGGCCTACATGTGACTCCAGACCCACAACAATCTTAAATGGCCTCGCAAGCCACTCAGTTCAAGGGCAATTCGGAATGGACAACAAATGCTGGCCCAGCCAGCGACACCCACATCCCATGAAAACAATAAAGAAATATGAATCCTGTACCTAATGATTCTGTAGACTCACAAAATATCCCCAGTTATACAACAATGACTATTCATGCACTTAAAAGGCAGTAGATTAAGTAAAGAGAATAAAATCACATGTTGATGGAATGAGAGTAAGCAAACAGTGCGAGGAGGCTCATGTGGTACATAAAACCCAGTATGGATCAGTTGGGCCGAATGGCCTGTCCATGCAATAAGTTCGATGTAATAATTGTCATCTCAAATTTTAAACCTGGAGGGAGGAAAAAAAATCACCTTGTTGGAGCTTTTATTTTGTTTGAGGGAGTTCTGCATTACTTAAAACTATCAGTAAATGTAATGAGTCGCTAGCTTCCTCGAACAGTTTGTCTTATTTCAGTTTGATGGAGAGCGTGTTTCTATGGCAATAATTGTGCCAAATTTACCAGATAGCAATAGTCTATCGCCAAATATCGTGAGAACCATATTAGATTTCACACTCTTTCCAAAAGGGTCAGTTGCGGTTTAAAATGGACAATGGTTTTGAAATGTACTTCATGCAGTTGTTAAAAAAAAGAACTAAATACAAAGATTTGAGACAGTGATGATCACTTTTACCCAGTGTAACATTTCAGTTTCTATGGAAACAGTAAATGCAAATTCCAGAAACCAGGATAGGCCTGATGAGCTGAGCTAAAAATATCTTTTTCCAATAACACAGGTTGGTTTTGATCTCTGAACAGCAACGAGCAAATGCTTTTTGTTCCTATTGAATGTTTTAGGAGGGATTTTTGCTCGGAATCAGGTTGTGATCTTGGGGTAGTTTATTCCAAATTTCCTTCAACTGTAAAGCTCCTGGTCACAGTTTGTTTTTTCAAGTTTGCCCTCATTTTTTTCCAAAGGTCCCAACTCTCACGGAGAAATAGTTTCAATGGCAGCTTTCAAATACCTCAGCCGTGTTGTTATCTGACATATGTAAATCTAGACAGGTAAGGTTGGTGGCAGTTATTTGATTATGAGAACATTCAGCAAACACAAACTCATTGTCACCTGCTATCCTTATGATCCTTCCAGATAATGTTCATTCCTTCTCGACTCTTCAAGATGATCACAAATCAATTTCAGCACCTGGTGATGAGCGTGAGGTAAATCACCCAAACACCAGCTATCATTAGGAGGGAGCAATACTATCCCCTCCATGCTCAACATTTGCAGTAAATCTACACTCACTGCACCAGTCAGCAACTGATTCCAAAAATCTATGAAAGAAACATCGCCTGATAACTAACCATGGGCAGGATTTAAATCATAGAATCATAGAAACCCCACAGTACAGAAAGAGGCCATTCGGCCCATCGAGTCTGCACCGACCACAAACCCACCCAGGCCCTAACCCCATATCCCTACATATTTACCCGCTAATCCCTCTAATCTACGCATCTCAGGACTCTAAGGGGCAATTTTTAGCATGGCCAATCAACCTAACCCGCACATCTTTGGACTGTGGGAGGAAACCGGAGCACCCGGAGGAAACCCACGCAGACACGAGGAGAATGTGCAAACTCCACACAGACAGTGACCCAAGCCAGGAATCGAACCCAGGTCCCTGGAGCTGTGAAGCAGCAGTGCTAACCACTGTGCTACCGTGCCCCCCCATAACCCTAAAATCCCACCCGAGGTCAACGAACCTTCCCATGATCCACCCCTCTCCCACTCCGATTCCCGTGGTGGGTAGGGTGGTATAGTTCTGGCCATAGAGTCATAGAGGTATACAGCACAGAAACAGGCTCTTCAGCCCAACTCATCCATGCCGACCAGGTTTCCTAAATTGAACTAGTCCCATTTGCCTGCATTTGGCCCATATCCCTCTAAACCTTTCCCAGCCATGTACCTGTCCAAATATCTTTTAAATGTTGTAATTGTACCCATCTCTACCACCTCCTCTGGCAGCTCATTCCATACACGCACCACCCTCTGTGTGAAAAAGTTGCCTTTGAGGTTCCTTTTAAATCTTTCCCCTCTCTCGCCTTAAACCTGGCATTGTGGTTAGCACTGCTGCCTCACAGCGCCAGGCACCTGGGTTCGATTTCCAGCTTAGGTCACTGTCTGTGTGGAGTTTCTACATTCTCCCCGGGTCTGCGTGGGTTTCCTCCGGGTGCTCTGGTTTCCTCCCACAGTCCGAAAGACATGCTGGTTAGGGTGCATTGGCCATGCTAAATTCTCCCTCAGTGTACCCGAACAGGCACCGGAGTGTGGCGACTAGGGGATTTTCACAGTAACTTCATTGCAGTGTTAATGTAAGCCTAATTGTGATAATAATAAATAAACTTAAGCTAAGCCCTCTTGTTTGGACACCCCTTCCCTGGGGAAACGACCTTGGCTATTCACCTTACCAATGACCCTCATGACTTTATAAACGTTCCAGGGAAAAAAGTCCCAGCCTATCCAGCCTCTCCTTATAATCCAAACCTTCCAGTCCCGGTAACATCCTTGTAAATCTTTTTGCATCCTTTCCAGTTAAATAACATCCTTCCTATAGCAGAGCGACCAGAATTGTACTCCAAATGTGGCCTTACCAATGTCCTCTAACTCTGTCCAATGGACGCAGCCCAATGCATTTGTTCATTTTATTTTTATTTATTAGTGTCACAAGTTGGCTTACATTAACACTGCAATGAAGTTACTGTGAAAGTCCTGAGGGAAAATTTAGCATGGCCAATGCACCTAATCAGCATGTCTTTTGGATTGTGGGAGGAAACCGGAGCCCCCGGAGGAAACCCACGCAGACACAGGGAGAAAGTGCCAACTCCACACAGACAGTGACCCAAGCCAGGAATCGAACCCGGGTCCCGGGTGCTATGAGGCAGCAGTGCTAACCACTGTGCCACCGTATCGCCTGATTTAAATCCTTCAGTCAAGTTTTCACAAACTACTGTTTTGAGCGTATGGAGACCGAGCTCTCTGAGCCTTTTGTGGGAATGAAGGGATTCATATCAGTATTAATTGGCTCTCCTCAAGCCATTTCCAGCATCTCTCCATCTCCCACCACATGAAGAGGGCAGAATGAGACACAGTGTTGTGGAGGCCACCTGACCAAGGTCTTGTGCAAGGACAGAATGGTGCTTTTTGTTCCCTATCTGTAACAATGTACCATAACTGTACAACAAGCTCTCTGGCTTCTCCCTTGTATTTAAGACTGAGTATTACCTTCAGCATTTCATTTGCTCTGCAACTAACAATTTCTTTCTGTGTTACAGACTGCGCTGCCCTCGTTTTGATTTCTCCATGCCTATTTGCCACTTAATATTTTTGGACACAGACAAGCACAGTGTTGCACATTTATCTGGACGATTGTACCGATGTTATTACTCCATTATTGAATACAGATTCTTATTCATATTTAATTTACCAATAAACACAGTTTGAAAAAGGAAGCAAGTTATTAGCAAATGGAAAGACTAGCACGGGAGAGACGTGGTGAGACTATGAGCCAAGAAGCTGCCTTTAGGCAGATGACGATACCTGGAGAAGCACCTTCGTTTACATGGGTGGAAAATAACAATTTGGAGAATGGTCACAGGAAGAAGAAAGGGTTCCTGCTGAACTCTGCCAATCACTGTTCCAAATGTATGGTCGCTTTTGATACTTTCTTGGGTACTAAACCACGCATCGATAAGCAGACCCCATGCTCCATATCTAAACAACTGATAGCGTAAAGAATCCTGTTTGTCTCTCTTGTGGGGACCAAGGATTGGATTCAATTGGAACTTGAATTTGTTTTTTAGAGCAGGCAAGGAATGGAGCCGGGTTTACCTGGTCCACTCTGAGCATTGGCTTTGTAACTTTCAGGATGGAGTAAAAATTTAAAAAGTGTAAAATGGGCTGTCAGAGACACGGTAACAAAAGCAAATTGGGTATTGTAATCTAATCGAGTCCTTGGTGCATTTTTCTAGTCACCTGAGAGAAAGTCAAATTTAGATTGTTAAACTGCTTTATTTTACAATAGACATGTGAATATACAGTTTAACACAGAACCACTCTGATAAAGGTCATCCAGACTCGAATCATTAACTCTGGTTCTCTCTCCACAGATGAGATTTTCCAGCATATTTTGTTTTTGTTTCAGATTGCAGCATCCGCAGTATTTTGCTTTTACCACTTTTACCTTTTCTAAATTTATCTTCAGTCCCTCATTTTCAATTTTTTTAAATATCATTTCCAATCTGAGTTGGTTCCGAGGTTTTCAGGCATGTGATTGAACCAGACCAAAGTTTGCTGTCAACATGACTGACCTTCTTCTTAAGGCAGGTTTGCCAATGTCTCTCTCAGCAGATTGTACCAATCCAGCTTGAACATGTGACTCTCTGTTCAGTCGCACCCTCTCCAACTAGGAAATTGTCAGTTTAAACTAATTCTCTAACTGGGTGGGTGGGCTGTTAACCTTCCTGGTTGCTACATGTCCAAAAGACCAATGAGCAGTGGAACACAGTGAGCAATGTCAGATCAGGGAACTGTTCTCATTCTCAAAGAATAGAATCATAGAATCCTACAGTGCTGAAAGAGGCCATTCAGCCCATCGAGCCACCACCCAGGCCCTATTCCTGTAACCCCACGGATTTACCCTGTTAATCCCCGTGACCCTAAGGGGCAATTTGGCACAGCCAATCCATCTAAACTGCACATCTTTGGACTGTGGGAGGAAACCGGAGCACCTGAAGGAAACCCACACAGACACGAGGAGAATGTGCAAACTCGACACAGACAGTGACCCGAGCCGGGAATCGAACCCAGGCCCCTGGAGCTGTGAAGCAGCAGTGCTAACGACTGCGCTACCGTGCCGCCCCGAGAACTGTGCCATCATGTCACCCTACTTCACTCACCTGCAAACTATGTCACACCATCCCTCACTCAGGCCAGAGAACTGCCCAATGGACCAATATGATGGGTGTCATATCGATATAATTGAAAAGTATTTCCAGCCATATATTATCAAAGTAAATGGATGAAAATAATTTGTTCCATTTGCCTGTGTATGTGTGATGTACTTTTAATTTCATTTTCAAAGCACACTGTCTAATTATAAGCAGAAAATGGAAATATAATGATGCTTGTATCTACATAGAAACTGTATTAGCATCAGACACCTCAAAGCACTTTACAGCCAATTAAGTACTTTTGAAGTGTAGTCACTATTGTAATGCAGGAAACGTGGTAGCCAATTTGAGCACAGCAAGATCCCACAAACAGAGCACCCGGAGGAAACCCACACAGACACAGGAGAACGTGCAAACTCCACACAGACAGTGACCCGAGGCCGGAATTGAATCTGGGTCCCTGGCGCTGTGAGGCAGCAGTGCTAACCACTGTGCCACCGTGCCACCCACTACCCTCCTCATTACTCATGGTCCATACAAGATTCACCAGTTCAAGCGTTTTCCAATTCCATTTTGAAAGTGATTATTGATTCCACGGTGACCAACTCCGAGGTTAAAAAAAGGGACAATTTGCAATGGGGGATCCACAGGATCAGGAGAGGGGATCTAATGAGAATTTAGAATCCGAATAGGGGGTCCTGCCGAGACTGTAGGATCAGTAGAGGGGATCTGGACAGGATTGTACAGGAAGGTTGGGATTTGGTTTGATTTGATTTGATTTGATTTATTATTGTCACATGTATTAGTATACAGTGAAAAGTATTGTTTCTTGCGCGCTATACAGACAAAGCATACCATTCATAGAGAAAGAAAGGAGAGAGTGCAGAATGTAGAGTTACAGTCATAGCTAGGGTGTAGAGAAAGATCAACTTAATGCAAGGTAAGTCCATTCAAAAGTCTGATGGCAGCAGGGCAGATGCTGTTCTTGAGTCGGTTGGTACGTGACCTCAGACTTTTGTATCTTTTTCCCAATGGAAGAAGGTGGAAGAGAGAATGTCCGGGGGTGCGTGGGGTCCTTAATTATGCTGGCTGCTTTGCCGAGGCAGCGAGAAGTGTAGACAGAGTCAATGGATGGTTTGTGTGATGGATTGGGCTACATTCACGACCTTTTTGTAGCACCTTGTGGTCTTGGGCAGATCAGGAGCCAGACCAAAATGGTGTTGGCCTCGGGCCTGGACTCCAATTTGAGACTGCTGCTAATGGCTGGGTCTCCATCCCCCCCATTGGACACCCGCTGAACACTCCCCCAAACATGAACCACCCGCCTGCCAAAGCTGAACTATCCTCCGAGGAGAGTATTGGCCCATGTCCCTCGTGACTGTCTATACTTGGCTCTGTATGTGTGCAGCAGCAGAATGCGTACACATAGACACAAACCAGTTGGAACCAGCTGCAGTGAAAACAGAAAATGCTGGAAAATCTCAGCAGGTCTAACAGCATCTGTGGGGAGAGAACAGAGCCAATGTTTTGAGTCTGGATGACCCGAAGGTCCGAAGGCTCTATTCTCACCCCACAGAGGTTGTCAGACATGCTGAGATTTTCCAGCATTTTCTGTTTTTGTTTCAGATTCCAGCATCCGCAGTATTTTGCTTTTATCTTAGGTTTAGGTGAGACCTGGGCTGAATGGTGTCCCAGGAGGCTCTGATCCTGGACATGGAACAGAAAACCAAATTCCAAAACAGTCCTGGAAAATCTGAGAAGATTGGCCACACTAATTGTATCTGTTTCAAACACCTTTTCAGGCAGCATCATTCTCTCTTCCACCTTCTTCCGTCAGGAAAAATATATAAAAGTCTGAGGGCACGTACCAACCGATTCAAGAACAGCTTCTTCCCTGCTGCCGTCAGACTTTTGAATGGACCTACCTCGCATCAAGTTGATCTTTCTCTACACCCTAGCTATGACTGTAACACTACATTCTGCACTCTCTCATTTCCCTCTCTATGAATGGTATGCTTTGTCTGTATAGCGCACAAGAAACAATACTTTTCACTGTATACTAATACATGTGACAATAATAAATCAAATCAAATCAAAATCAAATATTCCAGATTAAAGCTCACTTCATAGAAGCTATTGCAACCCAGCAGTGAAATAAACACTAACCCGTGTCTGCGTGGGTTTCCTCCGGGTGCTCCGGTTTCCACCCACACTCCAAAGATGTGCGGGTTAGGTGAATTGGCCAAGCCAAATTGCTCAGATGTGTGGGTTAGAGGGATTAGCGGGGTAAATGTGTGCAGTTACGGGGTGAGGGTAGGGGTGTGGGCCTGGGTAAGATGTTCTGTTGGAGAGTAGGTGCAGACTCAGTGGGTTGAATGGCCTCATTCTGCACTGTAGGTATTCTATGATTATATAACCATTTTTTAAAAAACCCTGAATGATGCTGGCGTACCATCTCCATTAGCTTAAGAATTCCTGGCTCTAATTCCTGGCTCTGGAGACAATACACATCTTTTTAGCCTTCCTTGATGCTCTCTCCACTCCCATTGTTTTGTTTCTTAAAGACTGGATTAGTTGTAAGTATTCGCATTCCAACCATTATTCATGTAAATTGAGTCTGTGTCTTATAAGTTCTGTTTGTGAACAGAATTCCCACTCACCTGAAGAAGGGGCTCAGAGCCTCGAAAGCTTGTGTGGCTTTTGCTACCAAATAAACCTGTTGGACTTTAACCTGGTGTTGTTAAACTTCTTACTTGGAGGTTAGCGAATGTTGTCCCATTGTTTAAGAAGGGGAACAGAGACTTCCCCGGGAATTATAGACCGGTGAGTCTCACTTCTGTTGTCGGCAAGATGTTGGAAAAAATTATAAGGGATAGGATTTATAGTTATTTGGAGAGTAATGAATTGATAGGTGATAGTCAGCATGGTTTTGTGGCAGGTAGGTCGTGCCTTACTAACCTTATTGAGTTTTTTGAGAAAGTGACCAAGGAGGTGGATGGGGGCAAGGCAGTGGACGTGGTATATATGGATTTTAGTAAGGCGTTTGATAAGGTTCACCATGGTAGGCTTCTGCAGAAAATGCAGATGTATGGGATTGGGGGTGATCTAGGAAATTGGATCAGGAATTGGCTAGCGGATAGGAAACAGAGGGTGGTGGTTGATAGTAAATATTCATCATGGAGTGCGGTTACAAGTGGTGTACCTCAGGGATCTGTTTTGGGGCCACTGCTGTTTGTAATATTTATTAATGATCTGGATGAGGGTATAGTTGGGTGGATTAGCAAATTTGCTGATGACACCAAAGTCGGTGGTGTGGTAGACAGTGAGGAAGGGTGTCGTAGTTTGCAGGAAGACTTAGACAGGTTGCAAAGTTGGGCCGAGAGGTGGCGGATGGAGTTTAATGCGGAGAAGTGTGAGGTAATTCACTTTGGTAGGAATAACAGATGTGTTGAGTATAGGGCTAACGGGAGGACTTTGAATAGTGTGGAGGAGCAGAGGGATCTAGGTGTATGTGTGCATAGATCCCTGAAAGTTGGGAATCAAGTAGATAAGGTTGTTAAGAAGGCATATGGTGTCTTGGCGTTTATTGGTAGGGGGATTGAATTTAGGAGTCGTAGCGTTATGTTGCAACTGTACACAACTCTGGTGCGGCCGCACTTGGAGTACTGTGTGCAGTTCTGGTCCCCACATTACAGGAAGGATGTGGAGGCTTTGGAGAGGGTGCAGAGGAGGTTTACCAGGATGTTGCCTGGTATGGAGGGGAGATCCTATGAGGAGAGGCTGAGGGATTTGGGATTGTTTTCGCTGGAAAGGCGGCGGCTAAGAGGGGATCTTATTGAAACATATAAGATGATTAGAGGTTTAGATAGGGTGGATAGTGATAGCCTTTTTCCTCTGATGGAGAAATCCAGCACGAGGGGGCATGGCTTTAAATTGAGGGGGGGTAGTTATAGAACCGATGTCAGGGGTAGGTTCTTTACCCAGAGGGTGGTGAGGGATTGGAATGCCCTGCCAGCATCAGTAGTAAATGCGCCTAGTTTGGGGGCGTTTAAGAGATCCGTTGATAGGTTCATGGACGAAAAGAAATTGGTTTAGGTTGGAGGGTCACAGTTTTTTTTTTAACTGGTCGGTGCAACATCGTGGGCCGAAGGGCCTGTTCTGCGCTGTAATGTTCTATGTTCTATGTTCTATGTACTGTGTTTACCCCAGTCCAACGCCGGCATCTCCACATCACATCTAATGATTATCACAGTGAACTCCACTCTGAACTTCCTGTGTGTAGATGAGGATAAACTATGATAACACCCACGCTTGAATAACTATTGAACACTCACTATCTGAGCATGCATGTGAGATGAATGAAATAGTGATGCTTAACCAAGGCGGTGGAACTGGTAACTGCAAGGCAGGAGCAGGAGGGAAAAAATTTGAGGAAATTAAGCTAACATTTCTTACATTGTCCACAACACGCGGCCAATTCGATTGAATGACAAGATGTTAAACTGACCAGTTAAAATTAACAATTGAAAAATTAGCATTTGCAAAGGAGAAAAGATCCACTAATCTGCTGTTTAATTGTTCAATCAATGAGTTTATGGACTGTGAAACCATACATCACAGCCTGACTCCCAAAGTGTTTGTCACCATTGGAATGTAATTGTCTTGCTGCTTGTCTACAGAATGCAGAATATTTCCTGCAGTGAATGACACAATTGCAAGACCCAACTTTTCAACAGATCAGCAGAACACTTGGCAAATACATTGAAAACTGAGACGCTTCCGGCATCCTTCCATCTACAAAAGGTGATGGACACTCAACAAACAATGACTTTCAGGCGGGACGCTTCTTTACTGATGGCTGAAGGCACCAATCAATGAGAGACAGGGACCAAAAGAGAAAATGCTGGAAAATCTCAGCAGGTCTGGCAGCATCTGGAAGGAGAGAAAAGAGCTGATGTTTCGAGTCCAGGCGACCCTTTGTCAAAGCTCTTTCTCGTCAGCTCTTTCCTCTCCTTACAGATTCCAGCATCCGCAGTAATTTGCTTTTATCTTATATTAATGAGAGTTTCTGTTACAAGTGCCACACCTGACGCATGACGTTGTGGGTTATTTTTGGTGTTGGCACCTGTTGCCAAACCACTGTACCCATTGCTTATCATGGTGGTACATGCCAGCCTACAGGAAGCATCACCAACTTCCTCTTTTTTTAGCGTATCTTCACACACTTTTTTCCCTTCAGTGGTGGAAGGATATCCTTGCTGAAGCGTGTTATGAGCGCTCGTTCTGTGACCAATAATGGTGGGCTTGAACCTGGAGCTTCTAGTCCAGCGATAGGGGCACTACCACTGTGCCCCAAGATCACCTCCTCTTCGAGTGAACCAGTGATTTCCCATCAGCAAGTGACCTCCAGGTGCGACAGTCGATGCTTAGGGCCTTCATGTCATCCTTGTAAACACTGTTGAAGTGATGCTTTGGGTGTCCATCTCTGGCCTTCACAGTACACACATCCTCAGCTCTGTGACTCTCTTTCATCCTGTGGATGTGCGTGAGGGAAACCTCCTCAGTTTGATGAGTTCCAACAAAGCTGGGAGTTTTGTCTTTGATAGGAGAGTCACATTTAGAATTTTGCCCTTCAAGGCTATACCAGAACAACAAGACAAATCATTTTCCACACAGTTCATTCACCGGCTAGAAATAGCTGTGTGAAGCCGGGTGACCAATTATCCTGGATTTTCCAGGATTGCCCTGGAATTTGCCCTACTGTCCCCCGTCCCATGCGTGGACTTCCGGACCTGCCATTTGTCCCAGATTCTCCCAGGCAGCGACTGATGGGAAATGGCTCAGAGCATCTTCTTGTCGCTGTCTGGACATTTTTTGTATCAGGTGAGGATGAGGAGCCGGCCAATGTCTGAGCAACAGAGAGACACGGCCATGTAGCCAAGGCAGCCGCCATGTTGGAGATTCATCACCAGCGAAGGCCTCGTTCAAAATAGATTTTCATGAGATCCCTCTATATAAAACCTGCCGTCAGCCACTTCGGTGACGTACTGCCACATAAACCTCCTGCAAATTGATTCCACATTTACTCAAGGGACTGCCTATCCCCACAAGGGAGCAAATGAACATTAAAGAGTTTGACACAATTACATTAATATGGAGCCACTACACCAACATGAACGTGGCTGTCCGCATCTCTCTTACACATGTGGTAATAAGGCTGTCACAACTTTTTTTTATTTGATTTGATTTGATTTATTATTGTCACATGTATTAACACACAGTGAAAAGTATTGTTTCTTGCACGCTGTACAGACAAAGCATACTGTTCATAGAGAAGGAAAGGAGAGAGTGCAGAATGTAGTGTTACAGTCATAGCTAGGGTGTAGAGAAAGATCAACTTAATGCGAGGTAAGTCCATTCAAAAGTCTGACAGCAGCAGGGAAGAAGCTGTTCTTGAGTCAGTTGGTACGTGACTTCAGACTTTTGTATCTTTTTCCCGACGGAAGAAGGTGGAAGAGAGAATGTCTGGGGTTCATGGGGGTCCTTGATTACGCTGGCTGCTTTGCCAAGGCAGTGGGAAGTGTAGACAGAGTCAATGGATGGGAGGCTGGTTTGCGTGATGGATTGGGCTACATTCACGACCTTTTTCAGGACCTTGCTCCCATCACATGAAAGTCATTGACTGTAAATGAGATGCCCAATGCTGCCCACTTACCCATCATCAACCATCACTACCGTGCAGAGTTCGACATGACGTAGGACATAGAACCCGCACACTGATACAAGTGTGTATTGTAACATACATGCAGAAACGGCAGCTCACGCGTGATGATGCTATAACTGCCCTTGCAGCACCATGAAAGAACTTCCACAACATCCAATCCACTCACTGGTCCTGTTTCAGAACTGTGTGTCACATGTACCATTCTTACTTTCCATATAAACCTCTGCAAATTGAACAAATCACATCCTGTGGCTTCTGCAATGCCAATGCAGCCACTGGAGTAGGCAGTAGATGAGCAACGTAACCTGGATGATGTGGCCTCTCGAGCTGCGATGCCCCCACACTGGCCAATGCGTGACACTGCAGTGCGGATGAATTTGTTGCATCCAGTACTCATGCCTGAGATGCAGCTGCTGCCCAGCATCTGGTCATGGAGTCGGATCACTGAGCCCCCCGCTTAGAGGAGCGCTTAGATGGAAGTTGAAAGATACAAGAGTGTTTCAATCTTTGACCTCGGAAGTCTTTGGCGATAAGGCAGAGAAGGAAGAAGCTGTCATTTGCCTCATCAATCACCCCATATCCTTACTCTGCATAGCACGGTGGCACAGTGGTTAGCACTGCTGCCTCACAGTGCCAGGGACCTGGGTTAAAATCCGGCCTCGGGTCACAATTTGTGTGGAGTTTACACATTCTCGCCGTGTCTGCGTGGGTTTCCTCCGGGTGCTCCAGTTTCCTCCCACAATCCAAAGATGTACAGGTTAGGTTGATTGGCCATAGTAATTTGCCCCTTAGTGTCAGGGGAACTAGCAGGGTGGATAAGTGAGGTTATGGGGATAGGATCTGGAAGGGATTGTGGTCCATGCAGACTCGATGGGCCAAATGGCCTCCTTCTGCACTGCAGGGGTTCAATGATTCTCCTGTTGATGGCACTTCAGGTGGACCTCAATTCGCTGCCCTCTTTATTACTGGTAGGATGTGCCTGCATGTTTTGATCATTCGTTTTGAGCTCTTTAGTGTACAGACTTGTTGGGGAAGACGGTGACACAGCAGAAATGTCACTGGATGAGTAATCCAGAGACCCAAGTTAATGCTCTGGAGACATGGACCGGAATTTTACCGTCCTGCCTGCCACGGGAATCGGAGCAGGAGAGGGGCAGACCATGGAAAGGTCCGTTGACCTCAGGTGGGGTTTCACAGTTTCGGGACGAGCAAGGCTGGAAAATCCCGCCCATCGATTCAAATCCCCCTATGGCAGCTGGGGGAATTTAAATTCATAAAATCTCGAATTGAAAGCTAGGCTCAGTAACAGCGACCATGAAACTCTTATCAAAACACCCCAACCTGGCTCACCAATGTAAGGAAAGGAAATATATGTGACTCCAGACCCACAACAATATGGTTGACTCTTAAGCCACTCAGTTCATCAGCCATGAAAGAATGGCGGATCAGATTCGATGGGCCGAGTGGCCTACTTCTGCTCCTCTGTCTTATGGTCTTCAGGTTCAAAGGCAATTAGGGAGTGATGCCCACATTGCATGAAATAATTTTTAAAAATACACATTGAGTTATGTTCGAGTTATGTAGAAGTGAAAGTAACTGTATTCAATAAGTGCTAAAATGTGATAAGTTCAATGTGACAGGTGTAACCATGGTGAACTCATTCATGCTTGAGGCGAGATGGTGCCTTTCGCTCTCACACACTCCGACAAAATGCTGCCTCGGAGTTGGTGGAGGCAGGCTGCTCACTTCTCTGTCTCTGTGACAATGTTGAAGCTGGTGGCTGGTTTTGCTGTGCAGGTGTTTCAGATTGCAGCCTCTGTATCTCTGCATGGGCAGCCATGGGCACTGGGTCAGGTGCAGTGGACGAGGGCTCTGGCGGAAGGGCTGGGGAGGTGCTGGAAGATGAGGTGCTGAGGAGCTCTTGGCATCATCACTCTTTTCAGTGACCTCTACAGTCTTGGGTTGGCCTTCAGGTGGGACTGGCTGCTGGTGTGCAGCACTCATCCATTCCAGCAACCACTGTGCCAATAATGTGATTGCCCTGTTACAGGTACAAAGCCACTCATGTACCCCGTGGATGTTAATTATCATATTCTGAGCTGATTGATTCTGATAACTGAGGGAGGTTTGTACCCTCTCCTGTCTGAGGCTCTTACACTCACTCCGAGTGTTGGTTCATGAGTCTCTCTGTGAGACTGACCAAGCTCCCATGGTCTGGGCCCAGGTGGTTGAGAAAGGGCGAGGCTCAGAGCGCAGCTCGGAGGATAAAAGAGGGAGTGAAGGAGCGAGACTCAGGGCAGGAGACCTCCCTGGAGTTCAGAACAGCTGAGATGAAGTCAGGATTCAAAAGTGATCCAGGATAAGTGGAAGCAGGTGGTTGGGTGAGTATGGTTGGGTAAATATTTACTATTTCTATCACTTATAGTTTGCAAAGTCTTTCTTTGTGGTTTATATTTTGTAAGGTCTATATTTTGTAGTAGCAAGGACCAGGGAGAAGGATCCGAGAGTGTGAGACCACACCGGGAATATTGTGTGCAGTTTTGGTCTCCTTATCTAAAAAAGGATGTTCTTGCTCCAGGGAGAGTGCGGAGAAAGTTTACCAGACTGATTCCTGGGATTATATTCCCTGGCAGGACTGATGTATGAGGAGAGATTGAGTTGGTTAGGATTATATTCGCTGAAGTTTAGAGGAGTTAAGAGGGGTCAGATTGAACTTATAAAATTCGAACAGGATTAGACAGGATAGATGCAGGAAGGATGTTCCCGGTGGTGGGGGGAGTTCAGAACCAGGGGTCACAGTCTAAGTATATGGGGTAAACATTGTAGGACTGAGCTGAGAGATATTTCTTCACTCAGAGAGTGGTCAGCCCATGGAATTTGTTACCACAGAATGTAGTTGAGACCAAAACATTGAATGTTTTCAAGAAGAAATTAGATAGAGCACTTGGGGTGAAGGGGATCAAAGGATATAGGGGTGGGATTGAATTGGACAATCAGCCTTCTGGGGTCACGCAGCCCGACTCCCAATCTAGCCCACCACCACCAGCCCCCACAGGCAATCGCAAGTGCAGGCAGACAATTTTAAAGGTTGAGTTCTCACAGTCGGGAATACTCCTGACTGTGCATCTGACCCAGGAGTGAAAATCTAGAGCTCTGAAGATGGAGGTATTTAAGACAAAAATATCCTGAGATTTGAATGGCTATGAGAGACAAACAGAGAAATAACAGGAAATTGAGATTAAAATGGTATAAACAGACACGATGAACTTTAGTGATACAGTTTTTCACAGCAATTCACCAGATCCTTAGACAGCACCTTCCAAACCCACAAGCACTTCCATCTACAAGGACAAGGCAGCAGATACCTGGGAACACCATCAGCTGGACTTTCCCCTCCAAGCCACTCACCATCCTAACTTGGAAATATATCGGCCGTTCCTTCATTGCCGCTGGGTCAAAATCCTGGAATTCCCTCCCTAACAACATTGTGGGTCAACCCACAGCACGTGGACTATAGTGATTCAAGAAGGCAGCTCACAACCACCTTATCAAGGGCAACTCGGGATGGGCAATAAATGCTGACCGGCCAGCGACACCCATGTCCCACAAATTCCCACGAATAGAAAAAAGTTTTCATGAAATGACCTTCTCCTGTTTTTAAGTTACTCGGCTGTCTTCCTCACTTGTTCTTTCCTTCTGCATCACTTTGAATTTCTCGCTGGAAAGGGTTAAATGTGTATCACAAATTCACTTTATCAGAAACAGTCGCTTAGCAGGAATTCACTTGAACCATTTGGTGTTGACATTCCGTCGTCACATTTCTGGGATATTTTTAACTGTAACAGAAGCAAAGCATGTGTAAAATCCAAACTATCTGATGCTGTTATCTGTGGAGTGGCCAAAAGAATTTCCCACACAAGCAGTCAAAACCTGGCCCAATGGGGAATTGAAAGTGTGTGGCTGTAATTACTGATCTTTCAACCACAAGGAAATTATGCATGATATAAACAGTTGTGTACAGATTTATCGCAACATCATCTCAACAGGGGGAAATCAGTGATTTGAAATAATGTTTGGTTCCTCGAGGTGCCGCTTGTTGATCCTGAGGAAGTTGCCTTCACCCCAAAAGTTCTATGTTGACGTAAATCCGTTGAACGATTGGAGAAAGTTTGACCTTTGAGCTCGTTCCAACATTCATTATGATCATGGCTGATCATCAAATTCAATACCTGATCCAACCTCCCCCCATATCCCTTAATCCCTTCAGCCCCAAGAGCTATATCTAATTTTATCTTGAAATCAGACAACATTTTGGCCTCAACTACATTCTGTGGTAGTGAATTCCACACATTCACCACCCTCTGGATGAAGAAATTTCTCCTCACCTCAGTTCTAAAAGGTTTACCCCTTATCCTCAAACTATGAGCCCTAGTTCTGAATTCTCCCACCATTGGGAACATTCTTTCTGAATCTACCCTGTCTAACCCTGTTAGAATTTTATAATTTTCTACGAGATTCTCTCTCACTCTTCTAAACTCCAGGGAATATAATCCTAACTGACTTTGTCTCTCCTCACATGACAGACCTGTCATCTCAGGAATCAGTCTGGTAAACCTTCGCTGTACTCCCTCTATAGCAAGGACATCTTTCCTCAGATAAGGACACTAGAAGTGCACACAATATTCTAGGTGTGACCTCACCAATGCCCTATACAATTACAGTAAAACATCCCTCTTCCTGTATTCAAATTCTCTCGCTGTGAAGGACATCATACTACTTGTCTTCTTTACTGCCTGCTGTACCTGCGCGCTTACTTATAGTGACTGATGCATGAGGACAGCAGTGACATGTTTTTATGTCTCGCTGAGTATCCACCTCTCTCAATTTACATTTATTCAAATAATAATCTGCCTTCCTATTTTTGTTACTGAAGTGGATAACCTCACATTCATCCTTGTGTTTATGTTACTGAGAAATCTTGATTGGCAATGTTCATGTGACCTCGTTAATTAGCCAAGGTAACAACAGGTAGAGAAGGAATGTCTCAGCTTCCATCCACAGGGCTTGGTGCTCGCACTCTTGCCTGATGATTTGGTCCAAGTTCTTCTTCAGGGAATTGAAGATAAAATCTAAGCTGGTATCCAGCAGTAAAGGAAACGCTGGACTGTCTGAGCCACCATCTTTTTGGTACGATGTTAGGCCAAAGTCCCTTTCAGTCACCCATGGTGAATATTCCATGACACTATTCTGAAGAAGAGCAGAGGATTTCTCCACAATTTCCCATCAATATTTGTCCCTCAAAGAATATCGCAAACACAAACCGGCTACAAGTCTGATTGAGGGACAGCCACAGCTGCTGGGAAAGGAGAAGTAAATCAGAACAGAAATAAGTCAGTTTTATTTCACAACGTCCAGAGCTACTGATTTACAAAAATTGAATAATTTGCACTCTCTGTTTCTGCAACTGAGTTTCACGATTATTCCAGGAAGAGCGTAAATCAGTAGTTGCCATGTCATTGCACAGTATTAACATCATAATCATGGCATTATCCCAGTTTAGTAGCAGCAGTGCAGGAGCAAAAATGTAGTCAGGAAGGGCAATGTGAAGGAATTCACAACTTTAATTATGAGTAACTTTAACACAAGCCTGTTAATTAGTTAGTCATGTATGTGGAATTAGCCATACCATTCATATAACCATTAACCAAACATAATTCTCACAGCAGAAAGACATTATCCATTGTTTTATTTTGCTGGCCAACTTTAATAGAATCATGCCTTGGTTTTGGGAATTTTGGAACATTAATACTCCTCAATCTCAATCAGCCAAATTTCAATCATCTTTGATTGCCAATTTTCTCTATCAGTTCACCATCTTTCCTTTCCCCCTGATACTTCTCACCTTCTCGGGATCGGAGGCAGTCGGACCAGCCAGGGACACCTATACTGGTAGTCATGATGTGGAGATGCTGGCGTTGGACTGGGGTAAGCACAGTAAGAAGTCTCACAACACCAGGTTAAAGTCCAACAGGTTTATTTGGTAGCAAATACCATAAGCTTTAGGAGCACAGCTCCTTTGTCAGATGGGGTGGATATCTGTTCTCCAACCTTGGAGAACAGATATCCACCCCATCTGACGAAGGAGCTGTGCTCCTAAAGCTTATGGTATTTGCTACCAAATAAACCTGTTGGACTTTAACCTGGTGTTGTGAGACTTCTTACTGCACCTATACTGGGGCAGAGGATAAATACAGCGTGAGGCTCGGGGCCTGTACTGGGGCAGAGGATAAATACAGCGTGAGGCTCGGGGCCTGTACTGGGGCAGAGGATAAATACAGCGTGAGGCTCGGGGCCTGTACTGGGGCAGAGGGTAAATACAGCGTGAGGCTTGGGGCCTGTGCTGGGGCAGCGGATAAATACACGATGAGGCTTGGGGCCTATACTGGGGCAGTGGATAAATACAGGGTGAGGCTCGGGGCCTGTACTGGGGCAGCGGATAAATACAGGGTGAGGCTCTGGGCCTGCACTGGGGCAGCGGATCAATACAGGGTGAGGCTCCGGGCCTGTACTGGGGCAGCGGATGAATACAGGGTGAGGCTCG
Source organism: Mustelus asterias (assembly GCF_964213995.1). Lineage (NCBI taxonomy): Eukaryota > Metazoa > Chordata > Chondrichthyes > Carcharhiniformes > Triakidae > Mustelus > Mustelus asterias. The sequence continues at coordinate 79,599,892 of NC_135821.1, forward strand.
GGGCCTGTACTGGGGCAGCGGATAAATACAGGGTGAGGTTCGGGGCCTGTACTGGGGCAGTGGATAAATACAGGGTGAGGCTCGGGGCCTGTACTGGGGCAGAGAATAGATACAGCGTGAGGCTCGGGGCCTGTACTGGGGCAGCGGATAAATACAGGGTGAGGCTCGGGGCCTGTACTGGGCCAGCGGATAAATACAGGGTGCCTGTACTGGGGCAGCAGATAAATACAGGGTGAGGCTCGGGGCCTGTACTGGGACAGAGAATAAATACTGGGTGAGGCTCGGGGCCTGTACTGGGGCAGCGGATAAATACAGGGTGAGGCTCGGGGCCTGTACTGGGGCAGCGGATAAATACAGGGTGAGGCTCGGGGCCTGTACTGGGCCAGCGGATAAATACAGGGTGCCTGTAATAGGGCAGCAGATAAATACAGGGTGAGGCTCCAGGCCTGTACTGGGGCAGAGAATAAATACTGGGTGAGGCTCGGGGCCTGTACTGGGGCAGCGGATAAATACAGGGTGAGGCTCGGGGCCTGTACTGGGGCAGCGGATAAATACAGGGTGAGGCTCGGGGCCTGTACTGAGGCAGCGGATAAATACAGGGTGAGGCTCGGAGCCTGTACTGAGGCAGCGGATAAATACAGCATGAGGCTCGGGGCCTGTACTGGGACAGCGGGCTGAGTTTGAAAAACAATCAGGAGTTTCATCACTGGAAAACGGTAATTTCATTTGTTGGTAAGTAGCTGCTAATTTGAACTAATTTACTTCCAGATTCAAGGTAATATGGAGAAATTTTCATAGAACAAATTAAACACTAATGAAATAAAATCGGGATGGAGGGTCAGGCGATGTGTTGTACCCGCATGACCTGGGAGCTGGACCCCATTGTGGGTCCGAGTGGACACATCTGCAGGAAGTGTTTGTTGCTTGAGGAACTCCGGCTCAGAGTTGATGAGCTGGAGACTGAGCTTCGGGCACTGCAACACACCAAGGAGGGGGAGAGGTACCTGGACGCTGTGCTTCAGGAGGGAGTCACACCTCTTAGATGAGCTACCTTGAATTTGACCATAAGTGAAGCAGGTAGAGGGATGCAGGAGGTAGGGTTGCAGATGCTTCAGCCCTTGTCCTTGTCCAACAGGTTTGAGATTCTTGCTCCCTGTGTGGATGAGAGTAGGGACTGTAGGCAGGATGAGCAAACTGACCACGGCATCGTGGTACAGGGAGCCATTCAAGTGAGGGGAGAGAAGAGAAATATAGTCATAATCGGGGATGGTATAGTTAGGGGCATTGACACGGTTCTCTGTGACCAGGATCGAGAGTCCCATAGGTCGTGTTGCCTGACTGGTGCCAGGGTTCAGAATATCTCATCTGGGCTGAACTTGGAGTGGGAGAGTAAAGATCCAGTTGTTGTCGTCCACATAGGTCCCGACAACATTGATTGAAAAGGGAAAGAGGTTTTGCTGAAGGAATACGAGGAGCTAGGGGCTGAATTAAAAAGCAGAACCAAAAAGATAAAATCTCTGGATTACTACTTGAGCCACGAGCTAGTTGGCACAGAGCCAATATGATTAAAGATGTAAATGCGTAGCTTAAAGGTCGGTGTGGGAGAAATGGATTTGAATTGATGTGACATTGGCACCAGTACTGGGGAAGGAGGGAGCTGTTCCGATGGGACGGCCTTCACCTGTATCATGCTGGGACCAGATTCCGAGCGAGTTGTGTAACTGGGGCTGTAGATAAGGCTTTAAACTAAACAGAGGGAGGCGGAGGGATTCAGTAACATGGAAAATTAAAAAATCAAAATGAAAGGAGAAGGTAGGAGTGCAGGTTAGTGATGAGGCAGATTGTTACCTGAAAATAAAAGGAGGGGACAGAACATGTGAATGTCATTTTGCAACAAAGAATTATACAAGAGTAGGGAAAAACGATAACAGAATAAAGTTAAAGGCTTTGGGGGCGATTCTCCCTGTTGGGGGCAGGGCCTATTGTGGCGATTGGCGGAAGTGGCGGAACACGTTGCCATTCTGCACTTGGGTTGACTGGGAGAGGGAGAGAGGAGGGAGGGCTGGCCATCCAGGTGGGGAAGGGGTTGGGGCTTTTGGGTGGGTCAGGGCTGGCCGACAGAGGGAAAGGAAAAGAAGGTGGTGTAGCTTTGATAGTGAAGGAAGGAATTGGTGCTGTAAAGAAAATGACATAAGCACGGGAGAGCAAGATATGGAATCAGTCTGGATAGAAATAAGAAATAGCGAAAGGAAGAAGTCCTGGGGGTGAGAGTAATCTATAGTTCCCCAAACAGTAACATAGAAACTAGAAGTCAGAGTCGGCCATTCGGCCCTTCGAGCCTGCTCCGCCATTCACTTTCATCATGGCCCATCATTGAATTCAATATCCTGATCCCTCCTTCACCACCCCCCCATATCCTTTGATACCTTTACCCCCTAGAGTTAGATCCAATGGGACACAGTACAAACCAGGAAATACTGGGAGCTTGTTACAAAGATACAACAATAATTATGGGTGATTTTAATAAGCACATCGACTGGATTAATCAAATCGACAAGGGAAGTCTCAAGGGAGAGGTCATTGAATGTATTAGAGATTGTTTCTGGGAGCAATACGTTGTGGAGCCAGCCAGAATTGATCAATAGCACTCAAGGGCACCGACACTCTCTGATTGTTCTTCCCTTTCCTAATGCAGAGATCCTGAGGCCTTATCACTGAGCAGCTCACTGAATGGGGAGGTGGTGGGGTAGCAGTATTGTCACTGGACTAGTAACCCACACCCAGAATAATGCCCTGGGGTCCCAGGTTCGAATCCCACCAAAGATTGGTGAAATTTAAATTCAATAAAAATCTGGAACTAAAAGTCTAATGATGCCCATTGTTGTAAAAACCCATTTGGTTCACTAATAGAAATCTGCTGTCCTTACCTGGTCTGGCCTACATGTGACTCCAGACCCACAGCAATGTGGTTGATTCTTTAAAAAAATGCTCTTTGAAATGGGCTAGCAAGCCATTAAATGGAGGGTAATGAAGGATGGGTAATAAATGCTGCTCCAGTCAGCGATCCCCCAAGCAAATTGTAAAAAATTATACCTGGAGTTCATTGAACATTACAATAATACTAAACATTGTGGGAGCAGCTACAGGAGGAGCTGGTTGTCTGTGTTTCTAGAATGTTAAAATGTCTGTAAGTGGAATTTAACAGGACATGTTTGGAAGTTAAAGAGTGAGTTTGAAAGTTTGATTCTGTTTTAAATATTAAACGAAGACAGATGGGATGTTCTTGGAACTTGATGATTCGATTGAGAATCAGTCGAGCTGGTTTCTAGCTGAAAAACTGCGACTTGGTTTGGGTCAAGTGAATGATGATCTTGTGTGTGAGTTCATGTAGATGGAGGGGGGTATTAGAGGACAGCTGTTGTGAACCATGCCTTAGCATGAGTCAGTGGCCAGGAATGTCCTTGGGGCCTGCACAGCTGTCACCATCACGTTGGGGCAAGGTTTCTGCTCACTGACCTCGGCTGCCCTGGCATCAGCAGAATTTGAGGGATCAGTGCATTTATGAACAGTGAGAGGACAAATTATCAGTTAATGGCTGAAAAGAAAGACTTGCAACCACTTCACACCTTTCATAACAACAGGATATCTCAAAGCATTTTCCTTTATTTGATGTGTAATCACTGCTGTAATGTATGAAAATGGCAGCCAAGTTGAACACAGCAAGATCCCATACACAACAATGATGTTCAGTGTGATAAACCCCATGACTTGCATCACTGACTGACCTTCCTGTAGGACTTGTTGATTTTGATTCAATTTGATTTGATTTATCATTGTCACATGTATTAGTATACAGTGAAAAATATTGTTTCTTGCACGCTATACAATCAAAGCATACCGTTCATGGAGAAGGAAAAGAGAGAGTGCAGAATGTAGTGTTACAGTCATAGCTAGGGTGTAGAGAAAGATCAAGTGCGAGGTAGGTCCAATCAAAAGTCTGATGGCAGCAGGGAAGAAACTGTTCTTGAGTTAGTTGATATGTGACTTCAGACTTTTGTATCTTTTTCCTGATGGAAGAAAGTGGAAGAGAGAATGTCCAGGGTGCGTGGGGTCCTTAATTATGCTGGCTGCTTTGCCGAGGCAGTGGGAAGTGTAGACAGAGTCAATAGTTTGCGCGAATGACTGGGTTACATTCACGACCCTTTGTGGTTTCTTGCGGTCTTGGGCAGAGCAGGGGTCATGCCAAGCTGTGATATAGCCAGAAAGAATGCTTTCTATGGTGCATCTGTAAAAGTTGGTGAGAATTGTAGCTGACAAGCCAAAGAATACAGGCTCCCTGGGGATTGGTAATTAACTAACCAGGTGGAGCTTGTATACCAGGCCCTGTATAAAGCAGACCCCCGAGTGGGTCCATTATATCTTTGTCTCGGTAGGGACCATAGACTTGTGGTTTTTTGCTTTACTTTACTTTGTTCAATGAAGCACTGTTCCTTTACAGCCGACTCCTGGAGTTATTGTATTCAGGTAATCTGGTTTTGGGTGATGTGATTGAGGGGTAAAGGTTGATTGGGATTCTGGGGAAATTCCCCCTCCCTCCCCTCCCCGGCTCTTCTCAAAATAGTGCAGTGGGATCCTTTAGACCCACCTGAGAGTGCCTAACAGCACTATGGATGAACCTACACCACATAGACTGCAAGTGCAAGGAAGCAGCTCACCACCACCTTCTCAAGGGCAATTAGGAATGGGCAATAAATGCTGGCCCAGCCAGTGACACCCACATCCTGTAAATCATTTTAAAAAAGGATGGAGCTCTCATCCAAAAGTGCTGCACTCTCACAGTACTGCGCTAGACCGTCAACCTTGGTTGTTTTACTCAATTCCTTGAATAGGAATTGGACCCAAAACCTATAGACTCAGAGTTAGGATTTCTATCCACTGAGCATGGGCTGACACAGGCGATTGGAGCATTGGGGTGGGGTTGGGTGGGGAGGGTGGGGTATGGGGTGAGGTAGGGTTGTGCAGGGTCGGGCGGGGTGAGTGCTGCTGTTGGGGGGTGAGTTCTCGGCCTGCTAGTCTCAGGATGCCCTGAATCTGGAAGGTTTACACTGGAAAAGATGAGAAAACAGGATCCATGATGGAGAGGGGAGGTGGGGGAAATACTGGAAGGAAAAGACATGAATTTAACAACTTCCCTTTACAAAGAAGCAAAATACTCGAGATGCTGGGTGTGTGAGACAAAAACTGAAATACCAGCAAAGTTGGCTAATTAGCTTTGCAAGTTGATAATATTTCTTCAGAGCTCTGTTTATACAGACTTGAACGCAGAAACCTCGACAGGAATGTAATTCAATAAAAGCAGGTAGATGAGCGAGGATTCGGAAAGAAACAAAGAAGGGACGTCTTGAAATGGAAACATCAGGTGGAATTCTCCCAGGCCCTGGCTGGTGGCTTCGATGGTGGGAGAATATGGCGGGAGGCTCAGAAATCGTTTCCGCATCAGTGGTATCTCCTTAATTGGATGCAGAGGAGCCCCCCACTCCCCCCCACCCCATCACCACTCACCTGATGAAGGGGCAGCGCTCTGAAAGCTCATGCTACCAAATAAACCTATTGGACTTTAACCTGTGTTGTGAGACTTCTTACTGTGCCCACAAATTAAGAATACAGTTGATCTATGAATTGGTGTAAAAGGCCTTGTTGTGTACTAACTGCACACAGTGAAAGCATTAAATGATATTTTTTCACATTCTGATATGATAATTTATCAGTGATTGAGATTTTGAGAGAATATTATGTGTAATGATAAGCAATCAAGAACTTAAGTGGGAATGTGCCACTAGATACTGAACGAGTGAATGAGAAGTGGCATTTTCAGAGGTGCATCTTCACTCTGTTGCTGAGTGGTTGGTGTCACAATCTGCACTGTGTGAGGTGCATGTATGGGGAACTCTGCGCACTGTGCCTTCTTGTGATGACCAGGTCTAGTTGGTGCCAATGTCCAGACCTTGGGTGATGCTTGTGGCAATGTCTGCTCTAAAATAAGGTGTGGATAACACAGAGTTCATTGAAGGCACAAAAATTAAGAAAGCATTGTCTGTTATTGCTGATCTTCCCCACCCCATAGCGACCGAGACACCTTGGCCAAGGAAGTTTCAGTTTCAAACAGGATAGCCCACCAGGCATCAACATCCCTTGCACAGTTAATGATGCCAAATACCAGCACCTCACACTCTCGCTTGAACAAATGTTACCCACCAAGCTTTACCAGGAACACCGAAACTGGGATTGATGCTGTTTGGAAGTCAATAAACTCAATTATCTGTGAAGCAGCAGAAGCATTGTCTGGTAACAGTGGAACCCACAACAAAGACTGGTTTGAGACCTTTGATTTGATTTGATTTGATTTATTATTGTCACATGTATTAACACACAGTGAAAAGTATTGTTTCTTGAGCGCTATACAGACAAAAACATACCGTTCATAGAGAAGGAAAGGAGAGAGTGCAGAATGTAGTGTTACAGTCATAGCTAGGGTGCAGAGAAAGATCAACTTAATGCGAGGTAGGTCCAATCAGAAGTCTGATAGCAGCAGGGAAGAAGCTGTCCTTGAGTCGGTTGGTACGTGACCTCAGACTTTTGTATCTTTGTCCCGAAGGAAGAAGGCGGAAGAGAGAATGTCCAGTGTGCGTGGGGTCCTTAATTATGCTGGCTGCTTTGCCAAGGCAGTGGGAAGTGTAGACAGAGTCAATGGATGGGAGGCTGGTTCGCATGATGGATTGGGCTACATTCACAACCTTTTGTAGATCCTTGCGACCTAGTCAAATATCTGTCTTTGATGCAAAAAAAAACCCCACAACATAAACTCAACAGTTAAAACATTGCACAACCAAAAAGCTAAGACAGTGGTGTGTGGGGGGAGAGAGATAGGCGGTAGAGAGATGGGAGGGGTTGGGGGAGGGAGAGGTGGTCGGGGGGAGAGATGGGGGGGTGGGGGGGAGAATGAGGGGGGTGTGGGGGAGAGAGAGATGGCGGGGTGAGTGGGAGGAGAGAGGTGGGGGTGGGGAGGGGGGGGTGATGCCCATGCGTTCCACAGTGATTGGACAGCATGTGAGATGTGCACCTCCACTGACAAATTTGCATCAAATCAGCAGATCCGGTTTCAGTCACAAGCTAGCCAATTCAGACACACCAAGCTTCACATTAACATCTTTCTCAGCTTCCAACACAGCAGCTCCCTGGAGCTGAGTTTCAGCATTTTCTGTTTTTATTTGCAGGGAGGGGAGCTGTTGGAGTCTCTGTTCAGTGTCTGGGTGCTGGTGGAAATGTTGCTGCTGGCTACACAATCCTGCAATTTCACTGTGATTTTTATCATCCCATTATTCCTTCGAAACTGACTCTGTCTGTGCTGCCAAACTGACTTTGAGTCATTCACTAAAATGTTTGACAAGATTGTGGAATTGGTTCTCTATGGATTTACCTTGCAGACTGCGAATGGGAATTATCTGACTCATCCCTGGGTGGTGAACTGGGATAATCGGGGAAAAAAATGGCATTTTCAAAGTTCATAATCTGGTCTCGGAATCAACATTGAACACACGAATAATTATTTACTGTTAATTTCAATTTAAGATTTTACACCCAATAAGGGAGACTTACGGGAATGTTGACTTTTAAATTAAAGATTTGTCTTGTGGGATTCACTCTGACTGAATACAGAGTTAAATCCACAAAAGTGTTTTCAGAAGTTAGAAAAAGCATTCGCAAATACTACTGTGTGATCAACTCCATCCCCCACCAGTCTCACAAGTGAGGAGTGATTAACTTCTGGGTGCTAAATTGCATTGCTGGAGATAATTACTTGCTGCATAAGTTTTTAAAAAGAAGCTGGTCTCACACCTTCAGAGCTTCGGACTTTTCCCAGGCCAGCTGAAAGGCCATTGACCTGAAACAAGAGCTCTGTTTCTCTCCATCGATGTTGCTGACCTGCTGAGTATTCCCTGAATTTTCAAACATTTCTTGCAGAGGATGAACAGATTAAACACAAATAGCTGCTGTTGCAATCTGCGATGATTTGATACAAGCTACAAGAAACAATGTACGTTGTTTGAGCTGTTAGAAATGTTAAAAGTTTGATGGGTTGAGAGGAGCAGTGGGGCTGGCTGGAGAAGGCCACATGAAATCATGGATACATTTCGTGAGAATAGAGGGTTATAATGGTAGATTGAGATGAGAAAAGATGGGAGAAGGCTTGAGTGGAGCATAAACATCAGCATTGAATCCATAGAATCCTTACAGTGCACCATGAGGCCATTTGGCCCATTGAGTCTGCACTGACTCTCCAAAAGGTATCTTACCGAGGCCCACTCTATCCCGTAACCCCACACATTTACCATGACTAGTCCACATAACTTGCACATCTTTGGACACTAAGGGTCAATTTAGCATGGCCAATCCACCTAACCAGCACATCTTTGGAGCGTGGAAGGAAACCGGAGCACCCGGGGGAAACCCATGCAGGCATGGGGAGAACATTCAAATTCCACACAGACAGTCACCCAAGGCCGGAATTGAACCCAGCTCCATGGCATTGTGAGGCAGCAGTGTTAACCACTGTGCCACCGTGCCACCCACAAGGAGTGGTTGTACTGTATATCCTATGTAACCCTAAATAAATAACCTCAACGCCTATGTACTGGAAGGGATAGAATCAGAGACCATATTCTGTAATAATGCGCACTTTGAGATGATTCTCACGTAAATAATAAAGGTAAATATGTCAATAGAATTATGTTGACAGAGTTCTTCATAATTAATAGAAAAACTAAAAGGATTGGTAAAAGAACTGCCCGTGTCTGGGCCTAGGACTGAGAGAGATGAGTGTAAAGATCTAAGTCACATACGTGGATACGGTTTGTCAGAATCTGGAAATAGGAGCCACATAGCAGGATTATCAGGAGTAAATCACAGATAAAACATGTGGATGCATGATAATGTGGAGACAATGAAAAGGAGCATTGCAAAAAAGATTCATCGTGAGGAAGACAACCTGAGAGATTTTGAGAATGCATTGTCCACTGAGGAATCAGTCGAGAATCTTGGAAGGATTCAAGGTACAATAGATTAAATTATCTGGGAAAAACAAGGTTGACTGGAAACATAATTTTACCAGAGGCATCAGGTACAGCTTGGCTACTGCGTTTGTAATAAATGCCATTGAAAAATGACCAAATAATATGGAAAATAGCCATCCCCTCTCTACCCATGAGCAGCAATTAAATTCACAGTCTGATGAGAATAAACATTCGGATTACAGAATCTTGTGTCACATTCTTATCCTCACAGGATGAGTCTTTGCTAACAAAGAACGTGAACCAGCCTAGGGAAGTCTCCGAGTGGGTCTGGCTGAGTGGGTAGATTCCCTGGCTCTGAATCAGAAGAATGCAGGTTCAAGTCCCACTCCGGGGCTTGAGCACAAAAATCAAAAGCTGATCTCCAGTGCGGTACTGAGGGAGTGTTACACTGTTGGAGGTATGTCTTTCATTAAGTTGATCTTTCTCAGCACCCTAGCTATGACTGTAACATTACATTCTGCATTCTCTCGTTTCCTTCTCTATGAATGGTATGCTTTGTCTGTTTGGTGTGCAAGAAACAATACTTTTCACTGTATGTTAATACATGTGACAATAATAAATCAAATCAAATCAAAATCAAATCAGCTCAGATGTTAGACTGAGGTTTCATGCATCCTCACAGGTGAATGTAAAGGATCCCATGGCACTGGGGAGTTATCCCTCGTGTCCAAATAAATATTTATCATTCAATCAACATCATAGAGATAGATGATCTGCTCCTTATGTCGTTTGTGGAATTTTGCTTTGTTCAAATGAGTTGTGGTATTTCCCACATTGGAATGGGGGCGGTAATTCGAGAGTACTTTGTTGGCTGTGGATATGAGAGGCCACTTATAAATACAAATCTTTCATTTCTCAGCCAATATCAGAGTGATTGAAGAATTTGGAATAGACTCGATACAGATATAAAAAATATCTAATCCACCCGAAATAAAATAGTGCAACTGGGATAAAATCAGACTGGAATTCTGCACCCTAAAAGGAACCAAGAGAGAAACAGAGGGAAAAAGGACTCTTACAAAGAAGAGTCAGGCGCTGAATTAGATACTGACAGACCGACTGAGTAATTCCAGCATCTGCAGTGTTTTGCCTTTATTAACTTATTGTTCCGGCCTGTGGGATTGCAATTAGTAAGAACAAAGAACAAAGAACAGTACAGCACAGGAAACAGGCCCTTCGGACCTCCAAGCCTGTGCCGCTCCTTGGTCCAACTAGACCAATCGTTTGTATCTGACTCAACCACCCTTTCAGGCAGTAAGTTCCAGACTCCCAACACTCTCTGGGTCAAAAAGTTTCTCCTCAACTCCTCTCTGAATCTTCTTCCTCTTGCCTTTGCTGGCTTTGTCCAATCCCATTAATGCTTTCCAAATGTTCCGTTGTCATCCAACTAGTCTACATATTTTTGGACGCTAAGGGGCAATTTAGCATGGCAAATTCACCTAATTTTCACACCTTTGGGCTGTGGGTGGAAACCGGAGCACCCGAAGGAAACCCACGCAGACACAGGGAGAATGTGCAAACTCTACACAGACAGTGACCCGAGGCTGGAATCGAACCCAGGTCCCTGGCACTGTGAGACACTGTGCCGCTGTGTTACTCATTCATAATTTACTATTTGTTTTCTCTTCACATATTTTTAGAAGTTTTTATGGTCAGTTTCTATGTTCCCTGAAAAGTCCCCCCGTACTCTATTTTCCCCTCTTGATTGATTCTTTGTTCTCTTTTGCTGAATTCTAAAATATTCCCAATTTTCAGTCTTCCTGCTTTTTCTAACAATTTTATGTGTTTCCTCTGTGAATTTAATATTATTTCCAATTTCTTTTGTAAGCCTCGGTTGAACCACCTTTCCTATTTCCTCTATTTTTGGGCCAGAAAAATAAAACATAAGGTTGAACAAGTTAAACCTTGAGATTTGAGGACTGGATAATCAAAGTGGTACAAAAGAGTCACCAAAGATCGAGAGGCAGGCAAAAGGGAAGAATACATTTAATTCCTGCTTCATTACATACATTCAAAAGAAAATAATACGGAACGCAGAATTATGGGCTGTCAATAGATGGTTCGAGAGACTTTAACCAGCAACTAGATGAATTATGATATAAAGACAGGAAGTTACTCATGGAGAAACGCAAGCCCAGGCTTGAAGGGAAATAACTGAAGGGAAAATCCCATCTGCGGTCATTATGAAAGGGAGCTGACCACAAATCTCTTGGGGGAATCTCACTGACGTGTAAATAGGCTGTGATGTTTCATGTTCAACATCACACTACCCTAAAAGGTGCTTGTGGTAATTGTGGCGATTGTCCTTCCAAGGGCAGCCCAGCAGAAGAGGGTCAGCTGGCTTGAAGGACTTGAGTATTTTAAAAAGTTTTTTAAAAAAAGCATTGGTCCCTGAATGGGAACTGAGAGTGGGAAAGCACCACGGGGGGTGGGCCCTCTGTTAGGCAGAAGGCATCTAGAAATCATATAGGGACTGGGGCAGCCGGGTGGTCTGCGCTGGAGCGGCCGGAGGGCTACTAGCCTCTGAACAGACTTTCCTTATCAGTAAATACCCTTTAAATTCCTGACAAGTCTATGTACATACATCATTACAGTGCTGCATGACTGCCGAAGGGTACAGCACTTGAGAGCTTACGTAGAAACATAGAAGATAGAGCGGCACGGTGGCACAGTGGTTAGCGCTGCTGCCTCACAGCGTCAACCGGTTCGATTCCCGGCTTGGGTCACTGTGTGTGTGGAGTCTGTATGTTCTCCCCATGTCTGCATGGGTTTCCTCCGGGTGCTCCGGTTTCCTCCCACAGTCCAAAAGATGTGCTGGTTAGGTGCATTGGTCATGCTAAATTCTTCCCTCAGTGTACCCGAACAGGCGCTGGAGTGTGGCGACTCGGGGATTTTCACATTAACTTCATTGCATTTCTAATGTAAGCCTACTTGTGACACTAATAAAGAAACTTAAACTTAAAAATAGGAGCAGGAGGAGGCCATTTGGCCCTTTGAGCCTGCACCACCATTCAATATGATAATGGTTGATCATGCACTCTCAGTATCCCACTCCCAACTTCTCTCCATACCCCCTGATCCCTTTCGCCACAAGGGCCATGTCCAGCTCCCTCTTGAACATATCTAACAAACTGCCCCCAACAGCTTTCTGTGGGAGAGAATTCCACAGGTTCACAACTCTCTGACTGAAGAAGTTCTTCCTCATCTCAGTCCTGAATGGCTTATCCCTTATTCTTAGGCTGTGACCCCGAGTTCTGGACTTCCCCAACATCAGGAACATTCTTCCCGCATCCAGCCTGTCCAGTCCCATCAGGATTTTATATGTTTCAATGAGATCCCCTCTCATTCTTCTAAATTCCAGTGAGCACAAGCCCAAGCTTGCGATTTGTTTGTTTGTATTCTGTTTATGTAACGTTCTCAGCATGCTCAGCTGAATGAAAGCAAAATAAAAAACTCTGACTCGAAGACTCAGACTTGATTCAACTTCATAATTATTGAATAATTCAACATTCTGTCGGCTATCAGTGCGTAATGTGATTAAACCCAGAGAAGACCACTATCCAATCAGCAAAGGGCTTTAATCGGGCATGTTTATACCAATATATGAACATACGAATAGAAGCAGGAGTAGGCCATTCGGCCCCTCGAGCCTGCTCCTCCATTTGATAAGGTCATGGCTGATCTGATAATGGCCTCAATTCCACTTTCATGTCCACCCCCTTTGATCTCCTCATTGATCTATAATCTATTTAACTCATCCTTAAAAATATTCAATGACCCAGCTCCACTGCTCTGTGGGAAAAAATTTCACAGAGTGAAAACCCCCTGAGAGAAAAGAAATCTCACCATCTCTGGCTTATATGGGGGATCCCTTATTTTTAAACAATGTCTCCTCGTTCTAGTCTCTCGTACATGGAGAAACAGCCTCCACCCTGTTAAATCCCTCAGGATCGAACGTTTCAATAAGATCACCTCTCATTCTTCTATCAATGCATACTTGCCCAACATGTTCATTAAATAACCCCCTTCACACCAGGAGTCAATCAGGCAAACCTTCTCTGAACTGCCTTGAATATCTTTCTATTTTCCTTTTTTAAATCACAACTGTACATAATACTCTGGATGTGGTCTCACCAATCTCTGTACAAGTGTAAAAAACTTTCATACTTTTATACACAGTTCCACTTTCAATAAACACCAACCTCCCATTTGCTTTACTAATCGCTAACTCCAGGAACAACATGGGCTGTCTTTAGCACCAGTCCAAACAAATCCTCAGCTGTGAGCTGATCCAGGTATTGGACACTGCGCAGCTTTGCTCAGGTCGCCACAGAAACATCATGGGGGCAATGCACCCAGCCTGATGCACTGCAGTGGAGGCCGTTCGGTGGGCTCCCCGCTGGGCGCCATGACCTCCGCGAGTCTCCAGCCGCCGGATTTCTGGCGCTGTCAGCTCCACGCCGATTTCTGGTGCAGAGTTGTATAAATTATGTAAAATTCTCATTTACATACAATTTAAATCCCATTAGTGGGACTGAAGTCTTTGGGTCCGTTAGTATCCCCCCCCCCCCACTGCCAGGAGCGTTCCACTCCTGATATTTGAATCATCAATAGTCACGGGTGAGGTACCTGAAGATTGGAGAGTGGCAAATGTTGTGCCTTTGTTTAAAAAGGGCTGCAGGGAAAAGCCTGGGAACTACAGGCCGGTAAGCCTCACATCTATGGTGGGTAAATTGTTGGAATGTACTTTGAGAGGCAGGATCTACAGACATTTAGAGACGCAAGGACTGATTGGGGACAGTCAGCGTGGCTTTGTGGGTGGAAAATCATGTCTCACAAATTTGATTGAGTTTTTTGATGGGGTAACCAAGAAGGTAGATGAGGGCAGTGCAGTTGATGTTGTCCACATGGACTTTAGCAAGGCCTTTGACAAGGTACCGCATGGCAGGTTGTTGCATGAGGTTAAATCTCACAGGATCCAGGGTGAGATATCTAAATGGATACAAAATTGGCTTCTTGACAGAAGCCAGAGGGTGGTTGTAGAGGGTTATTTTTCAAACTGGAGGCCTGTGACCAGCGGTGTGCCTCAGGGATCGGTGCTGGGCCCACTGTTATTTGTCATTTATATTAGTGATTTGGATGAGAATATAGGAGGCATGGTTAGTAAGTTTGCAGATGACACCAAGATTGGTGGCATAGTGGACAGTGGAGAAAGTTATCTCCAATTGCAACGGGAGCTTGATCAATTGGACCAGTGGGCTGACGAATGGCAGATGGAGTTTAATTTAGACAAATGTGAGGTGATGCATTTTGGTAGATTGAACCAGGGCAGGACTTACTCAGTTAATGGTAGGCGTTGGAGAGAGTTACAGAACAAAGAGATCTCGGGGTCCATGTTCATAGCTCCTTGAAAGTGGAGTCACAGGTGGACAGAGTTATGAAGAAGGCATTCGGCATGCTTGGTTTCATTGGACAGAACATTGAATACAGGAGTTGGAATGTCTTGTTGAAGTTGTACAAGACATTGGTAAGGCCACACTTGGAATACTGTGTGCAATTCTGGTCACCCTATTATAGAAAGGATATTATTAAACGAGAAAGAGTGCAGAAAAGATATACTAGGATTCTACCGGGACTTGATGGATTGAGTTATAAGGAGAGGCTGAATAGACTGGGACTTTTTTCTCTGGAGCGTAGGAGGCTGAGGGGTGACCTTATAGAGGTCTATAAAATAATGAGGGGCATAGACAAGGTAGATAGTCAATATCTTTTCCCAAAGGTCGGGGAATCTAAAACTAGAGGGCATAGGTTTAAGGTGAGAGGGGAGAGATACAAAAGTGTCCAGAGGGGCAATTGTTTCACACAGAGGGTGGTGAGTGTCTGGGACAAGCTGCCAGAGGTAGTAGTAGAGGCAGTAACAATTTTATCTTTTAAAAAGCATTTAGATAGTTACATGGGTACGATGGGTATAGAGGGATATGGGCCAAATGCGGGCAATTGGGATTAGCTTAGGGATTTTAAAAAAAGGGTGGCATGGACAAGTTGGGCCGAAGAGCCTGTTTCCATGC
This sequence comes from Mustelus asterias, assembly GCF_964213995.1. Lineage (NCBI taxonomy): Eukaryota > Metazoa > Chordata > Chondrichthyes > Carcharhiniformes > Triakidae > Mustelus > Mustelus asterias. The sequence continues at coordinate 79,615,091 of NC_135821.1, forward strand.
TGTAAACCTCTATCACTCTATGGCTTCAGCCAGATTGACACTAGCTCCCCATTTGCAGGGTCGGTGCCGCGGGGGAGGTGGAGGGGATTGGGGCCGCTGTTGGGGGTTCGGGGGGAATTGGGAGATTGGGTCTGTCGGGGAGGGGGAGGGGGGATCAAGGCGGGAGGGGTGGTGTGGCAAGGCGGGCCCAGACATGTCCGTGGTGGGGCGGGGGGGGGGGGGGGAGGGGGGGGCAGCAAGCGGGTGGGTCGCACGGCCGGTGAAGCGGGTTTACGGGGTTGGCCGGTGACCAGGAGGCCGGCAGTGCGGGGCCGCTGCGCATGTGCCGGTCTCGGTGCTGACAGGTCTGTGCAATGCACAGTGGCCCCGCTCAGTGCGATGCTGCCGGCTCTCCAGTGGGAATAGACCCTGCCCACTGACTTGTTGCGAGATTTACCCTCAAGCACTCTGCAGCGCACAGGGCGTGGGAGGTTCATTTTGAAACTCCCACTGAAAAAACCAGCAGGATTTACTCCAGTTTTTACACAATTTGACACTTAGAATTTTTTTTGGAGAATCCCCCTGTTATTTTTAAACAAAAATGAATTGCATTTCTAAATAGCACTTTTAACACCAATAAAAACATTCCAATCAATGAAAGAAAAACGCTGCAGATTCTGGAAGTCTGAAATAAAAGCAGTAAATGCTGGATAAACTCAGCAGGTCTGGCAGCGTCTGTGGAGAGCGAATCAGAGTTAACATTTCGAGTCCATATGATCCTGCGACAGAAATCATTTCACGGAACTCTCCAGGGATGCAATCAAACCAAACTTGGATACTGGGACAAACAAGGGAATATTTGTAGGGATGGTCAATAGATTGGCTGCAGAGGAGGATGTTAAGACTGGAAGGTGTGGTGTGGACAGTCTAAGGAGGGAATCGCAGTGAGTGGAACCTGGGCAATTGAGGTTTGACCATCAATAATAGGGTGAAGGGAGTTGTGATGCACAAGATGCCTGAGTTGGGGGAACGGGAATATGTTGAGGGGTGTTAAAGGCCTGGAAGAGGCTCCAAATATAGAGAGGAGGAAGTTCATGAAGGAATTTCTAATGTGGATGAGAATTTTATATTGGAGATGATGCAAACCAGTGATGACAAAGTGATGTGTGAGGAAACTTTGATGTGGCATCAGAAATAGACGAAGTTTGACTGAGGTGAAGCTGGAGGATGGGAGGCCAGTACTGAAATCTGGAAGTGACAAAGACGTAGATGAGGGTTCATGGCTGAGACAAGGGCAGAGGCCAGTAATGTTACAAAGATATAAGTAGCTGTTTCTTGTGGTGGAGCAGATATAAGTTCAGAAACTCAGGTTGGATTTGCGTAGACACCAAGGCTGTGAACAATTTGCTTCAACTTGGGAAGATGGCCAAGGCAGTGGGATGGACTTAATCACAAGGGCCGGGAATTGTGCAGGAACTACAGATGCGTTTTCCCAATGTTTAAATGGATGAAATTGTGATGCTTTCAAGACTGGATGTCAAGCAAGTATTCAAACAGAGGCAATGGAAGGTGGCGGAGAGGGAGAGTGACTTGATCAGCATCCATGTAGAAACTGAAACCACATCTGCAGAGAAACAAAGGCAAAGTGCTATAGATTCTGGAAACCTGAAATATGCTGAAGAAAGTTTCTTGACCTAAAATGTTAATTGTTTCCCACTGCACAGATCCAACAGAGCTGCTGAGAATTTCCAGAACTTACTGTTTTCATTCCATGTCTTCAGACGGTCTGTCATGGTTTGGTCAGTACATCTTTCAATCTGAAGGTTGCTCAGAAAAAAATAATTGCCGTGTTTCCGACATTACAACAGTCTTCAAATGTAATTGGCTGTAAAGCACCTTGAGATATCCAATGATGGTGAAAGGCGCTATATAAATGCAATTCTTTCTTTCTGATGTCATCAAGGGATATGCGTACAAGGACATATTTGAGGGAGAACAACAAATCCATGGGGTCTTGAGACGTAATGTTTCAGGTGCCTGAAGAGTTTAAAGTTCTGAAGCTTATTTATTAGCATTACAAGTAGGTTTACATTAACACTGCAATGAAGTTACTGTGAAAATCTCCTAGGCGCCACACTCCGGCGCCTGTTTGGATCAATGCACCCTGACCAGCACGTTTTTCAGACTGTGGGAGGAAACCGGAGCACCCGGAGGAAACCCACGCAGACACGGGGAGAACATGCAAATTCCACACAGACAGTGACCCAAGCCGAGAATTGAATCCGGGTCCCTGGCGCTGTGAGGGAACAGTGCTAACCACTGTGCCACCGTGCCACCCAAAAGAGAAGCTTTTGCTGGAAATGCACAGCTTGCAATTGGAGAAAATAGTTAGAAATGTTCGACACATCTCAAAATATTTGTTAAAAAGGGTGACAACAAGCAGATGGGACAATGGAGATAATGTAATGTATGTGACCCATGATCAGGTCGCATGAGAGAAATTACTCCCGAAGAGTAAGGATAGAGAATTAGGGGGAAGGACAGTAAATGGAATTAAAGATGCATTAGAAGGGAGAAAAACATGAGAATAGGAGTTTCTGAGTTTTTCCGAGTTTAAATGAGGTCGTGGTGTTGTGCAGGATTCTGTTCTGAGGCACTTCTGTTGACTGGGTTATATCAATGATTTAGATCGAGTGCTTTCAACAAGATGATACCAAGATAGAAGATGGAGATAATTCTTAGAAGACTAAAGGAAGTTGCAAAGTGATATTAATAAGATGGGTCAGAGCTAAACATCGGTGGGTGGAATTCACTGTCAATGTGAACAGATGTGTCTGAATAAACAAACAGCAATGATTGAACTGAAGCACATTCAGTTCCGTGCAAGAGCAGAGGGAGTGGGAGGTAGCGTGGTGGGGGCGGGGCTGGAAAATGCAGCAAACCATTCAAAACTCCATGGACTGCGGCGGGACTGGAAGATCCTGCCAGTGGGCGGGGCCATAAAATTCCTGCCTATAAGTTTACAGGACAATAAAGGAAACACCACAGGTTGATAAGGTCATAGAAATGGAATGGAATTGTAAGTTTTATCATGAAATATAAAACACAAACATCAAAAAGTTATGATGGCCCTGTATAAAACTTTATTACCACCTGTTTGAGTATTGTATGCAGGAAGGACTCTGGACTGTGAAAAGGACAATGACCTATAATCTCGGGGTTTCCCAGTCTTGCATTTAGGGGGATCCTCAATGAGGCGCTGGGGAATCCCTCTCGGAAGTTCCCAGGTAAGTGTTTACCTCACAATTGTCTAGAAGTGCCAACTTCCTCTGGACAATGGTGTTGGATGGGGACCATCTGACAAAACAATTTAAGTCACTAACTTCATATCATTCTGCCAGTTTTACCCTGATAGTTACCAGGAAAGACTTAGAAGGAAAATAATCATTTCTAACCCCAGAGCAACTATTTAAATACCCAGACCCATCCCGCACACACACAATCTCCCCATCCCTCCCCGCCCCCCCCCCCCACCCCCCCCCCCCCCCCGACCACCCCGGGGGCCCACCACAACCCCCAACTCCCACCCCAATCCGACCTCCCACTCCCAGTCTGTCCCTCCCCCTGTCTAGTCCACCCCTCCCTCTTTCCAGTCTGTCCCTCCCCTGCCCATTCTGCCCCTTCCCCTCTCCAGTCTTGGTCCTCCCCTTCCCCAGTCTGCCCCTCCCCCTCCTTGGTCTACCCCAGCCCCTTCCCGGTGCACCCAACCCCCTCCCCGGGGTCTGCCCCTCCCCCTGCCCAGTCTGCCCCAATCCCTCCCTGGTCTGCCCCAGTCCCTTCCCGGTCCACCCAACCCCCTCCCCGGGGTCTGCCCCTCCCCCTGCCCAGTCTGCCCCAATCCCTCCCTGGTCTGCCCCAGCCCCTTCCCAGTCCACCCAACCCCCTCCCTGGGGTCTGCCTCTCCCCCTCCCCAACACTTACCAGTGAAACTGACCTGCTCCCTTGTCCTTTTAAACATCCCCTTCATGGCAGCGACTGCTGTAAAAAGGGGGTGTGTTTTACCTCTCTGCAGCCCAGTTACAGCCAATGCAGCTGGGGGCACGTTTCCCTGCTCCTGTCTCACCCAGTGTGAGTGAGGAAGATTGGCCAGACAGGAGCTTGGGAATTACAACAAGAGTAATTACATCCAGAGAGGCAATCTGGTGAGATTGCCACTCTGAGGAAGTTACAGACCATTGAAGCCTTGGAGAGGGTCTGAGGCAGATTCAAAGCTTTGACAAAGGGTCGTCTGAACTTGAAACGTCAGCTCTTTTCTCTCCTTACAGATGCTACCAGACCTGCTGAGTTTTTCCAGCATTTTCCCTTTTGGTTTCAGATTCCAGAATCCGCAGTAATTTACTTTTATCACTAAGATCCTGCCTTGTTATGAGGAAAAACATTTTAAAAAAAGTTTTGAAAATGGGCCTTTTTATTTGAACAACACAGATTACTTTGACAAAGGGCCACCCTGACTCAAAACGTTGGCTCTATTCTCTCTCCACGGATGCTGTCAGACCTGCTGAGACTTTCCAGCATTTTCTGTTTTGGTTTCAGATTGAATGTTAGTCAGAATGGCCTGTTTCTGTATATTTAACTTACCAGAAATGTTTAAAATCAAAAAGATGGGATGTGATAGTCGGAATCTGACTGTTTCCTGTAGTTAATGAGGGATCAGAGACACAAGATTAAATGTAAGGGTTTCAAAAGCAAGGTCAGGATAAACTCCTGCAGGGGTTTGTGGAATATTCAGTTTGAGGGTTTGTGGATGTGACAGTAACTGTTAGTGTTCAGGGTGAGATTTCTTAGCTGGATGCCGAAAAGAGGGGGGAACAAGTTCCAGAAAAGGACATTGAAATCCGACTAGGACTGTTTGTTCCAAAACATTAACATGTTCTGCTTTAGCTGAATGGCCTGTTTCCATGTTGTAACTTCCCTGTCTTTCTAATGTAGAGAGGAACGGAGCCACAGCAGAACCATCGAGCAGGACGCTGGAGGGAATGTGGATGAAGGGCTGAGTAGCTTTGCGGAAGTTTGACAGGGAAGGAATTTGCACCATTAGCCACACTCACTGAGCATATCCTTTGTGACTTGCATTAGGGCAGTTTCATTGGCTGAAACTTTATTGGAGGGATTCAAGCGTTTTGTTGCAGGAAACGTGGTTATTTGGAACTATGTAAGTATTTAAAAATAGTGCATGGATCATATGATCAATAGACGCAAATGAGAAACTTATTACATAAAATGTAACATATAGCCGATGGACATGGGCATTTTATCAACACTCAGAACGTTTGGAATACACAGAGTTCACTGTCCTTAGCCTTGGAGCAGTTTTAATTGATGCAGTTCAAAGTCATGCATTTCTCAATATGTCCAAATCTCGACAGTTGTCTTAATTTATGCTTCATGGATATGTGAAACAGATGCAGAAGAGGGAGGAAGGGAGTCCTGGAGAAACAGCATGAGAAAGAAAGAATAGTGAGTATGCCATCTTAGCTGAGTCATACACAGCGCCGGTGCTATATCAATGAAGAAATGACAATTACAACAACATTTCAGTCTCAATGTTTTCGAATCCAAAAACCCCAGGACAGCAGCTCAGCCGGACAGCAGGACACAGGATCTCAAACCCACGAGAAAGAGAGAAATGTTTTTCAGCATTCTTGGCTGAAGGGTTTGAAACAGCTTCGAACAATCTCACACGCTAGCCCAGTGCTAGTGCACAGGTTCACTGGCGGTTCCTGGCACTGACTCCACTGCTCCATAACCAGTTGGCTTTCTCTCACCTGGTCAGTGTTTGGAAATATCTCACACTCACCTGGTGGGACAGAGGTCAGCTGAGAAAACAATGTTCAGGACTTTGGCCGGCAATGTATCCTTTCCTTTATAGGTCCATCCCGCAGAGAATCCGCTCAATCTCGTGAATCCGAGTCTCAAATCTCATCTCGTAGTTTTCAAGGTAATGAAAATCACTCAAGATTCAATCATTTATTTTCATTTTAATTATGCCTGCCATTTAAATAACTTGTTGAATAAAACATTGTGCAGCATTTCCCAGTCTGTCCCATGGTGGGTTTAGATAGAGAATTAAGAGTTGGGGTGTGAAGGCCCAGAGGAGGGTAAGGTTTGGGGGAGTAGCGGTAAGAGAGGAGATGTTGTGGAGTTGCTTTTTGGAGGATCAAATTTAGATGTGAATTATACTGTAAATAGCAGAACCCTAGGAACATTAACACACAGGGGCGTCTGGGTGTGCAGGTCCACAGTTCCTTAAAAGTGGCAACAGAGGTGACCAAGAAGGCATACGGCATGCTTGCTTTCATCAGCCAGGGCATTGAGTACAGGAGTTGTGAAATCATGTTGCAGCTATATAAAACCTTGGTTAGGCCACATTCTGTCACCATACTACCAGAAGGACGTGGAAGCTCTGGAGAGAGTGCAAAGGAGGCTCACTAGAATGTTGCCTGGTCTTGAGGGTGTTGGCTATGAGGAGAGGTTGGATAAACTAGGATTGTTTTCACTGGAAAGACGGAGGCTGAGGGGAGACCTGATAGAGGTCTACAAAATTATGAAAGGCACAGACAGGGTGGATAGTCAGAGGCTTTTTCCAAGGACGGAAATGTCAATTAAAGGGGGCACGGGTTCAAGGTGAGAGGGGGAAAGTTTAAGGGAGATGTGTGGGGGAAGTTTTTCATGCAGAGAGTGATGGGTGCCTGGAACACGCTGCCAGAGGAGGTGGTGGAAACAGGCACATTCACAACATTTAAGAGGCATCTGGATGGGTACATGGGAATAGAGGGATATGGAACAAGTAAGGGCAGAAGGATTTTTAAAGTTTAGTTAGAGCATCATGATTGGCACGGGCTTGGAGGGCTGGAGAGCCTGTTCCTGTGCTGTACTTTTCTTTATTCTTTGTTCTTTGTGGAATGGGTGGTGGTTTGGAGAAGGGGCTGGGAAGGGCCATGCTGGAATACGGATGGGGGGTTGGTCGTGCCAATGGGAATGGAAGAGGAGATGGGGAGAGGGGAAGGAGTACAGAGGCAAGGGTCAATCCTAATGGGGGGGAGGTGTGGATGACCAGGAGGTGGGGAAAAGCTATTGGACTCAACATCAAACATTACTGACGCCATTGCTGTTTGCAATCATACCGAGCCTCGTGCTGAAGATCTGGAGATGCTGCATTGGAGCGAGGTCACTGTGGGCGGCGGAGATTCAGCCCAACTGGAAAACTGAAGGAGAACGCCAGCGTGTAGCAGGGACATTGCCAGGACATTGGGACAGGTCAGAGTGCAAAGGGCAAAGGCTCAGTGTGTATGGGAGACTGCTTCCATTCGGTTCACAAGGGCCCTGACAAATCCCATTGTCTCTCTGCATATGCCTGATTCCGGGGGATACAGAATGGGGTGTCTCTCGGGAAATGGTGGGCTGGGGGTTTGGGGACACAAGATTAAGGACTCTGAATCACAGATAAACCACGAGGCCTCATTAAAGTGTAAATCTACTCGATTTACAAAAGGGTCATAACATTAACAAACATAGTGCACTGGTAGAACCACATGTGAAGTCATAACTTATTATAGAGTTATCGAGGTTACAGCATGGAAACAGGCCCTTCGGCCCAACTTGTCCATGCCGCCCCTTTTTTTAAACCACTAAGCTAGTCCCAATTTCCCGCATTTGGCCCATATCCCTCTATACCCATCTTACCCATGAAACTGTCTAAATGCTTTTTAAAAGAAAAAATTGTACCCGCCTCTACTACTACCTCTGGCAGCTTGTTCCAGACACTCACCCACCCTCTGTGTGAAAAAAGTGCCCCTCTGGACACTTTTGTATCTCTCCCCTCTCACCTTAAACCTATGCCCTCTAGTTTTAGACTCCCCTACCTTTGGGAAAAGATATTGACTATCTAGCTGATCTGTGCCCCTCATTATTTTATAGACCTCTATAAGGTCACCCCTAAGCCTCCTACGCTCCAGGGAAAAATTTCCCAACCTCTGCTTATAACTCAAACCATCAAGTCCTGGTAGCATCCTAGTAAATCTTTTCTGCACTCTTTATGCTTGGGACACAATCTGCTTTTTGAGGCATGACGCTCATTGTCACAATATTGCTTTGGTTATTTTTGATCTCGATGTTGCCAGATGAATAGTTCAGGAAATTTTCGGCTAACGTGACATTGGTGAAGATCTGTGCCCAACTTTTATCACAAACACTGGGTCAATTTCAGGAGCCTTAAATTAATATTCTTTTTCCACTGATGGCTCATTGTGACAGGAATATTTCGATTGTTACATCCCAAGATCAATAAAACTGAGCTTCTTTCATGATAAATCATAAAAGAGTTGTGAGCAGAGGGTGAAGGAGCAGACTGTTTGAACAGAATGTAATTCGCCAGATTTTACCATAACTGGAAAAAGACTCTGACCCACTGTTGTGTCTGTTTAAAAACATGGAATAGTACAGTAAAGACAGAGGCCATTCGGCACACCAGGGTGAAATTGAACACTGGGTCCCTATCCGCTACCATGGGCTGTTTCTGCGCTCCAATGATTATGACTCAATGCACTAATAAGGATCTCCAGTGTCAGTCAGCGTGGATTTAGTTGGGAGTGGACATTTTTAAACTCTGTTCCTGATAACAGGATGAAGGGTTTGTTAGCATTGCAGAGACAAGACAGAGATCTGGGGCTACCTGACCCCAACATCAAGTATTTACCCAAAGGCTTCAGCTCAAAGCTATGTTACTGGTTTTTGAAACAGTTCTAAGTTGCAGCATCTCAAATCCAGTGATCACCTTGTCAATTTCAGCTCAAATTCATGACCTCAGAAACAAGTTGAAGATGTTTGCATTTTGTCCTGATTTCGGTCCAGGATTGATGAGATCACAGCAGAGAAACAGAAACAGATAAATGATGTTGCGTCTACACGTCAATCAGACTGAGGAGAAGCTGTGACTTGATGGGATTCAAAGTCACTCTCTGGTATGGGGATTGAAGCTACCTAACTGTCCTGGTTATAGACATACGGTGCCAGCAATGTGTGTGCCTTGTTTACTGGGGCAGTATCTACAGCTGGATGGGAATGCGCCTGAACTGGACTCTCAGGGTCGGGCTGTGCCCAGACATGTTATTTACACATAATTAACATCAAACAATCAGCCAGTTCTGAACTCGGCTATCCCCAACTCCAGGGGAAGAATGTATCGCTTCCCCCAAGGCAGGTTCCGAGCTGGAGGTGGCCGGGGGGGGGGGGGGGGGGGGGGGGGGCGTGGGTGGTGGCAGGGGGGGGGGGTGTAAAATCGAATGGACAGGATTCCCACGGGAACCCGCCTGCCCAAACCCAGGTGCAATTCCACGCTTGGGTGGCAAGGTCTCAGGTGGGAAACCTGCCCTTTCACTGGTTAAGGTCCTTAAGGCCCTTTATCCTGCTCGGCCTTCATTCTGAGGCTGGCTGGAACAGATGAAGGGAGGGTGGGTGACATTTGTACATTTCCCCATCTCATGGGGGGAAAGGGGGGAGTGCGCCTCACTCTGAAGACCTCCTCAGAGTTGGGGCACCCTCCCCTCAGGATGTTGGAGCTCCGGAACTCCCTCCCCCATTGGCCTACCTCCCACAAGTGAGTGTTAAATGGCAGTGGGACTTAGAGAGTCGGTGGCTGCGCACTGGGCCCCAACTCTCAGAATAGCGAGCGCCAATCATTCACTATCCTTCAAATTCGACCCCAGATTCTCTGTGCGAATTGGCTGCCACTTTTCTATATTAGAAACATAGAAACATAGAAGATAGGAGCAGGAGGAGGCCATTCGGCCCTTCGAGCCTGCTCCACCATTCATTACGACCAGGGCTGATTGTCCAACTCAACATCCTAATCCTGCTTTCTCCCCATAACCTTTGATCCCATTCACCCCAAGTGCTATATCCAGCCACCTCTTGAATACAACAGTGACGATTGCTCAAAGGATTTCATTGGCTGTAAAGTGCTTTGGGACATCTTGAGTAATGGATGTGCTTTCTTTACATTAAATTGAAAATCTATGGTCAGCATGGTTGGTTATGATAGTGAGTGAGTTTTACTGAAGGGCTGGGGTTGTGGAGATCGATTCCAGCTCATGGCAGTGGCCTTTCCTTTGAATCAGGAATGGTTGGGTGCTGGTGACACCAATCCTTCCTTGCTCTTATCCTGTTTGGTGAGGGTTTGGTTATGTTTAAGGCCCAGTATTTTTCTGGTGCTTGATTGATAATTTATAAAATATGTTGTTCAACCGTAATAATGTTTCATGTTTCTGTTTTCTGTTTCAATAAATCACTGATTTAATAAAGTTACAATGTTTGCAAATGAAACTGTCACTTGAGATAATCGATCAATGTTTGTTTCTTTAAGTGTGAGGCACTAATCCCCAATTCTCATCAGTTATCTGTCATTGGGTATATTACGTAACTGCTGCTTTATTTTCTCATGTTTGTTCGTTGGAATGAAAAGATTACACCTGAACGTCAATCAGGACAGGATTGGACAATGTGAGTGCCACATTGTTCAACAGCTCACGTATGAGAAATGGCCTCACAAAAGAAACTGAAAACCTGCAGTGAGAAATATGTAAAAAATGGTTCCAGTTTCCCCAACACTTCTCTATCTGATTGGGTTGGATGATGTGTGGCAGGAGGAGGCTGGTATAGAATGTAAATAGCAGCACCAATCTGTCTGGGTTAATGGCCTGTTCCTGTGCTGTAATTTCAGGGATATGGATGCTTATTGCTCATCCCTAATTGCCTTCGGGAAGGGGGTGAACAGTCTTCTTGAACTGCTGCAGCCCACAGGGCTGCTAGGGAGGGAGTTCCAGAATTTTGACCCAGCGACAATGAAGGAATGGGATATATTTCCAAGTCAGGATGGTGGGTGATGTGGGGGGTGTGGGTACTGTTCCCATGTGTCTGCTAGCCTTGTCCTTCTAGATGGTGAAGGTCCCAGGTTTGGAAGGTGCTGTTATGAGAGGCTTGGTGAGCTGCTGCGGAGCATCTTGTCGATGGGACTCACTGCTGCCACTGTGTGCCGGTGGTGGACGGAGTGAATGTTCAACGTGGTGGGGTGCCAGTCAAGCTTACTGCTTTGAGGGCGGCACGGTGGCACAGTGGTTAGCTTTGCTGCCTCACAGCGCCAGGGACCCGGGTTCAATTCCAGCCTCGGGTCGCTGTCTGTGTGGAGTTTGCACATTCTCCCTGTGTCTGCGTGGGTTTCCTCCGGGTGCTCCAGTTTCCTCCCACAGTCCAAAGATGTGTGGGTTAGGTTGATTGGCCATTCTAAATTGCCCCTTCGTGTCCCGGGATGCATAGGTTAGAGGGGTTAGTGGGTAAATATGTAGGGATATGTGGATAGGGCCTGGGTGGGATTGTGTTTGGTGCAGACTCGATGGGCCGAATGGCCTCTTTCTGCACTGTAGGATTCTATGATTCTATGATTCTATGATCAATGTAATTTACCACTTGTCAGCCCAAGCCTGGACATTGTCCAGTTCTTGCTGCATTTAGACATGGACTGTTTCAGTATCTGAGGAGCTGTGAATGGTGCTGAACATTGCAAAATCAGCAGAAGCGATTCGCACTTTTGACCATATGTTGAAATGAAGTTCATAAAGCAGCTGAAGATGTTGGGCCCAGGACATTACCCCGAGGAACTCCTGCAGCGAAGTCCTGGAGCTGAGATGACTGACCTCTAATGACACAACCGTCTTCCTTTGTGCCGGGTATGACTCCAACCAGCGGAGAGTTTCTCCCCAGATTCTAATTGACTTCAATTTTGTTCGGAATCCTCTACAGTTGGTCAAATGCTGGCTTGAGGTCAAGGACTCTCATTCTCATCCTGGTCAGGAGTCAGGAGCTGAGTGACCCTGGCGGAACCCAAACTAAGCGCCAGTGAGCAGGTTGCTGTGGCCTTGACAGAAATCTTTGTATCCTCAATGGCGACAGGTGAAGTTCCAGAGGACTGGAGACTAGCCAATCCTGTACCATTGTTTAAGAAGGGCAGCAGGGATAATCCAGGAAATGAGAGGCTGGTGAACCCTGCGTCAGTGGTAGGGAAATTATTGGAAAAGATTCTGAGGGACAGGATTTACTCACATTTGGAAAGAAATTGACTTATTAGTGATAGACAGCATGGTTTTGTGAAGGGGAGGTTGTGCATCACTAACTTGATCAAGTTTTTTGAGGAAGTGACAAAGTTGATAGATGAGGGAAGGGCAGTGGATGTTGTATACATGGACTTCAGTAAAGCCTTTGACAAGGTTTACCTTGGACTGTTACGAAAGGTGAAGTCACATGGGATCAGAGGAGAGCTGGCAAGATGGATACAGAACTGGCTTGGCCATAGAAAGAAGTCTAACAACACCAGGTTAAAGCCCAACAGGTTTATTTGGTAGCAAACGCTACGAGCTTTCGGAGCGCTGCCCCTTCATCAGGTGGAGTGGAGAAATGCTCACAAACAGGGCACAGAGACACAAACTCAATTTACAGAATAATGATTGGAATGTGAGTCTTTACAGCTAATCAAGACTTAAAGGTACAGGCAATGTGAGTGGAGAGAGCATTAAGCACAGGTTAAAGAGATGTGTATTGTCTCCAGACAGGACAGCTAGTGAGAGAAGCGTTCGGGTAAGCGTTCTCCAAGGCGGCCTTCACAACACACAACAACGCAGAGTCGCTGAGCAGAAACTGATAGCCAAGTTCCGTACACATGAGGACGGCCTCAACCGGGATCTTGGGTTCATGTCACACTATCTGTAATCCCCACAGCTTGCCTGGGCTTGCAGAATCTCACTGGCTGTCCTGTCTGGAGACAGTACACATCTCTTTAGCCTGTGCTTAATGCTCTCTCCACTCACATTGTCTGTACCTTTAAGAATTGATTAGCTGTAAAGAATCGCATTCCAATCATTATTCTGTAAATTGAGTTTGTATCTTTGTGCCCTGTTTGTGAGCAGACCTCCCACTCCACCTGACGAAGGAGCAGCGTTCTGAAAGCTACTGGCATTTGCTACCAAATAAACCTGTTGGACTTTAACCTGGTGTTGTTAGACTTCTTACTGTGTTTACCCCAGTCCAACGCCGGCATCTCCACATCTTGGTCATAGAAGACAGGATAGCAGTAGAGGGGTGCTTTTCTGAATGGAAGGATGTGACTAGCGGTGTTCCACAGGGATTAGTTCTGGGGCCTTTGTTGTTCGTAGAATATATAAATGATTTCAAAGAAAACGTAACTGGTCTGATTAATAAGTTCGCAGATGACACAAAAATTGGTGGAGTTGCGGATAGTGAAGAGGATTGTCAGAGGATACAGCAAGATATAGACCGGTTGGAGACTTGGTCAGAGAAATGGCAGACGGAGTTTAGTCCGGTCAAGTGTGAGGTAATGCATTTTGGAAGATCCAGTGCATGTGGGAGTTATACAGTAAATGGTAGAACCCTTAGAAGTATTAACAGGCTGAGGGATCTGGGCGTACATGTCCACCGATCACTGAAAGTGACAATGCAGGTGGATAAGGTAATCAAGAAGGCATACGGCATGCTTACCTTTATCAGTCAGGACATTGAGTATAAAATTGGCAGGTCATGCTGCAGCTGTACAGAATTTTAGTTAGGCCTCATTTGGAATATTGTGTACAATTCTGGTCGCCACACTACCAGAAGGATGTGGATGCTTTGGAGAGGGTACAGAAGAGGTTTACCAGGATGTTGCCTGGTCTGGAGGGTATTAGCTATGAGGAGAGGTTGGATAAACTCGATTTGTTCTCACTGGAACGACAGAGGTTGAGGGGTGACCTGATAGAGGTTTACAAGATTATGAGTGGCATGGACAGAGTGGATAGTCAGATGTTCTTTCCTCGGGGAGAAAAGTCAAGTACTAGGGGACATAGGTTTAAGGTGCGTGGGGAAAAGTTTAGAGGAGATGTGCGAGGCAAGTTTTTTACACAGAGGGTGGTGAATGTCTGGGACGTGCTGTCCGGGGAGGTGGTGGGAGCAGGTACGATAGCGGCATTTAAGGGGCAACTAGACAAATACATGAATAGGATGGGAATGGAAGGTTACAGACTCCGTAAGTGCATACGGTTTTTTTTCAGGCAAATATCACGATCGGCGCAGGCTTGGAGGGCCGAAGGGCCTGTTCCTGTGCTGTACTGCTCTTTGTTTTTTGTTGTTGGTGAGAATGCCACTTGATAGTTCTGTCAGTGACATCTTCTATCACTTTGTCGATGTTTGAGAGCAGACTGTTTGAGAGCAGTAATTGGCCGGGTTGGATCTGCTCTGCTTTGTGTGGTTATGAGATATCTGGGCAATTTTCCACATTGCTGGGTGGGTGCTGGTGTTGCCACTGCACTGGAACAGCTCGGCAAGGAGCATGGTTCTGCAACAGGAATCTTCACTACTACAGGGGATGTTGTCAGGGTCCATCGCCTTTGCCCTGTCCGTGTGATCAGCTGTTTCCTGATATCACATCGAGCGAATCAAATTGGCTGAGGACTGTGACGCTTGAGTTCCCCAGGAAACCATTACGTTTAATGTAATTCTCTGTGAAAGATCAGAACGACATTATGTTCTGTTCTAATCTTTTGCATCTTCTGTGAGGTGGGCCTTAGCTTTTACAGAAATAACATTAAAAAATCCTGAACAATCTGGCAAGCATACTGACCTACTCTTCTAACAAGCGTCCCGCCTACAGGCTGATTGTGACCTAGTAACCTGCTTACTGTAGGCTGGAGTACGCCTGGCCTCTCACTAAATCACAGCATCAAACTGTACAGCCTTAACCCTTTCGGCACTGGTTCCAATTTGCTGAACCAGAATTACTCACTCATTTTGTACATCGTACATAATATAAATAAAACATTTATAAAGACCACCGTTTTTTTGTAGTTTTCTGAGTGAGATTGGGGAGGGACTGGATAGCTACCAGGTGCAGAAACACCAACTAATTGTAGCACCACCCTCGGTGAGAACAGATAACACTCATTCCTGCCCCGAAATTCAAAGAAGTGAACCCTGCTGACTGTGTGTGGGTGTGTGTGAGTGTGTGTGTGTGTGTGAGGTGAGAGTGAGTGTGTGTGAGTGTGTGTGTGTGTGTGTGTGTGAGGTGAGAGTGAGTGTGTGTGAGTGTGTGTGTGTGTGTGAGTGTGTGAGGTGAGAGTGAGTGTGTGTGTGTGTGTGTGAGGTGAGAGTGAGTGTGTGTGTGTGTGTGTGTGTGTGTGTGTGAGGTGAGAGTGAGTGTGTGTGAGTGTGTGTGTGTGGGTGTGTGTGAGTGTGTGTGTGTGTGTGAGTGTGTGAGGTGAGAGTGAGTGTGTGTGAGTGTGTGTGTGTGTGTGAGTGTGTGAGGTGAGAGTGAGTGTGTGTGTGTGTGTGTGTGAGGTGAGAGTGTATGTGTGTGAGGTGAGAGTGAGTGTGTGTGTGTGTGTGTGTGTGTGTGTGAGGTGAGAGTGTGTGTGAGCGTGTGAATGTGAGTGTGTGTGTGAGTGTGTCTGTGTGTGTGTGAATGTGAGAGTGTGTGAGGGTGTGTGTGAGTGTGTGTGAATGTGTGTGTGTGTGAGAGTGTGTGTGTGAGTGTGTGTGTGTGTAAGTGTGTGTGTGTTTGAGTGTGTGTGTGTGTGTGTGTGTGAGTGTGTGTGAGTGTAAGTGTGTGTGTAAGTGTGTGTGCGAGTGTCTGTGAGTGTGTGTGAGAGTGTGTGAGTGTAAGTGTGTGTGTAAGTGTGTGTGTGAGTGTCTGTGAGTGTGTGTGTGAGTGTGAGTGTGTGTGTGTGTGAGAGTGTGTGTGTGTGTGTGTGAGAGTGTGTGTGCGTGTGAGTGTGTGAGTGTAAGTGTGTGTGTAAGTGTGTGTGAGTGTGAGTGTGCGTGAGTGTCTGGGAGTGTATGTGTGTGTGAGTGTGTGTGTATGTGTGTGTGAGTGTGTGTGAGTGTCTGTGAGTGTATGTGTGTGTGAGTGTGAGTGTGTGTGAGTGCGTGTGAGTGTGTGTGTGAGTGTAAGTGTGTGTGTGAGTGTCTGTGAGTGTGTATGTGTGTGAGTGTGAGTGTGTGTGTGAGTGTGAGTGTGTGTGAGAGTGTGTGTGAGTGTGGGTGTGAGTGTGTGTGTGAGTGTGTGTGTGTGTGTGTGTGAGTGTGTGTGAGTGTGGGTGAGTGTGTGTGTGTGAGTGTGTGAGTGTGGGTGAGTGTGTGTGTGAGTGTGTGTGTGTGTGTGAGTGTGGGTGAGTGTGTGTGAGTGTGGGTGAGTGTGTGTGAGTGTGTGTGTGTGAGTGTGTGTGTGAGTGTGGGTGTGGGTGAGTGTGTGTGTGAGTTAGATGTGGATCTATTTCATGTGTGTTGCTTTTCACAGCTTCAGTGATAATGGATCATTGGACAAGGCTGTGAGAGGCAGTTGTGGCCCATTCTCAAAAACAGCAGCTTGCATTTCTATCACATCTTCAACATCATAAAACATCGCAAGGCACTTCCCTGGAATTGTATCAAACAAAATTTACCCAGTGTGGAGTCCGCTTCTACAGGAAAGGAGGGTGATTGAGAAATTGGATCTGAAGTCAGTGTGTTAGTGGTAAACAATCTGTTATTGAGGTGAAAGTTTTTATTGCTAAAAAGTTCATATTGAAATTAATAAGTTTCAGGTTTTGAAGAATCCAGTGTAAAACAATGAGAGGTCTGCCTCAGTTTGAAGTTTACATGTCCACAAACGGTGAACTCACTGGGGGTTTGTGTACACAGTTCCAAGTTTATTCTTCATTGTGAAAATAAGACTTGTTTCTAACAATGATTCCAGTTGAAAGGCCGCTGAGAGGTTTTTGCTGGATGCTGTTCCTGCAGGTACTTTTCCCTTTTAGATAATATCAGCGCTCGACAATAAAAAAAATGCAGCTTCTGAATAAAGTCACCAATTTAGAACATCACATCAAGTATGTGGAGCCTTGTGTTCCATGTGCTGGGTATAATCGCTTCTGCCTGAATTCTTTACTTGTGAACTGAGGGCCATTGTCACTCATCACAATGTCAGTAATGCTATGACAACTGAAGTGTGTTTTCAGGCATTCTGCGATTTCAATGTTCTATCATTGAGGTCAGCTTGTCGAACTCCCGGTGGTCAGAATAGTGGTTGACAGTGAAAAGATGGTCAGTTCCAGTGAGAGTGAAGAGATCTATTCCAAGCTTCATTCCTGGCCCGTCTGGAGTGCCATGAGTCACGAGCGTCTCTTTAGCTTGTTTCGCCTGATATTTATTACAAGCACGGCACAGCCTGAGGTGGTCCCTGAGCTCATTTCTCATGTTTGGACAGGAGCTGACAAATAACGGAACTATTTTAGGGATACCCTTAAAGCATTCCTGAAGAGGTCAAACACCCCCACTGACTCATGGGAGACCTGACCTTGTGACAACCAAAATGGAGAAGGTTTACTCAGGAAACTGAGTAAAAGGTTTCCTCAGGAAAGCCCAAACACATTGAGAGACTTTGTCAGGAACATATGGAGGCAAATTCGAGGATTTGGAGAGAGTGCATAAAGATCTTGATGCCCTCCCTCCAAATACCACCTACTCCACAAGTGGCAGAGTCTGCAGATCTCACACTGGATCAGCAGCCAGTTTAGAACCCACAGAACTGGAGTGGAAACAAGTTAGTTTTAAAGTTTGGTTATTTATTAGTCACAAATAGGCTTACATTAACACTGCAATGAAGTTACTGTGAAAATCCTACACTCTGGCGCCTGTTTGGGTACACTGAGGGAGAATTCAGCACGGCCAATGCACCTAACTAGCCCGACTTTTGATTGTGGAAGGAAACCAGAGCACCCAGAGAAAACCCACGCAGACACGGGGAGAACGTGCAAACTCCACACAGACATTGACCCAAGCCAGGAATGGAACCCGAGTTCCTGGCACTGTGAGGCCATGATGTGGAGATGCCAGCGTTGGAGTGGGGTAAGCACAGTAAGAAGTCTCACAACACCAGGTTAGAGTCCTGTTGGACTTTAACTTGGTGTTGTGGGACTTCTTGCTGTGAGGCAGCAGCGCTAAGCACTGTGCCACTGTGCTGCCCCATTGAGTTCTCCTCAATCGTTAGGGACTGCTCAAGAGGGATATTAAATTCTGGCACATGGTCAGTCAGCTGTTGTTAAACAGGGTGGGTCCATTCAGTAAAGCCAGGCTGGAGAGGTGAAACATAAAGGACAACCATATCCACCATGAAGCAAAGCCCAGCAACACTAACGAGCGAGACTCGAGGAAGCAATTAAAAAAAGGAAATCTCAGTTTTGAAGAAGAGTTCAACTTAAAGGGGCCGATTTTACCAAATCGGCTCTAAGTGCCAGGTGCGGCCGTAAATCAGACCCGCGCCCGGCAGCCGTGCTCCAGCGCCTTTTTTCAGCCCGGGTCCAGTGGGCGGGGCCTGGCGCATTTGCATCTGTCGGAGCACCGAACTGCGCAGCCCGGAGCCGACAGCACTCAGCGCGCCCGAGCGCGAAAGTCAAAGACAGCACTGACAGCACTGCTGAATGCGCTGCCTTTGACTTTCCCTGGTGGGGGGGGGGGGTGTGACGCCTTGCCCCCCCCCCCCCCCCCCCCCCCGGGGGCAGAGACATCACATCCCCCCCCTACCCCCCTCAGGGAAGAGACGTCACATCCCCCCCACCCCACCCTCAGGGAAGAGATGTCACATCCCCCCCTACCCCCCCCCCCCCTCTCAGGGAAGAGACGTCACATCCCCCCTACCCCCCCCCCCCTCCCCCCCCCCCCCCCTCAGTGAAGAGACGTCATCCTACCCATTAGGACCCTGGAGCAAGGCCAGGATCCAGGATCGCAAGATGCTTTCGACAGATACCAGCGATCAAGGTAGGTCGGGGGCCCAGGGGGTCCGATCCGGGGGGGAGAGGGGGGGGGCTGCTGGCGGGCCTGCATCCCAGGGGGTCCGATCGGGGCGGGGGGGTTGGGCTGCCGGGGTGGTTCGCGGGGACGGTCCGCAAAGGATGGTCGGGGGTGATTCGGCGGTTCAGTTGCTGAGTTGAAGCCCTATCGGACTTGAATTCAGCAACACGGTAAATGCGCGGGCGCCGATCGGATCGGAGCCTCGTAAAGTCGGAATCCTTGGGTAAGTTGGGTGTGGGCTTCATTATGCTGATTTAAATGCATGCAAATACATTTAAATCGGCCCGCTGGCCGATTCGGGCACGCGCCGAATCGGCGCCCGGATCGGCCGTTGGTAAAGGCGCGATTGGCCTTGGGTCGGGTCTGGACCGCGTTTTAGGCCCGACGCCCAACTTTACCACGATTTCGTGCTTGAAAACGGCCGCGAAATTTTGGTAAAATCGGGCCCAAAGTGTCGGCTGGAATCTTATCGTGGCAGTGCAGGGTCTTGCCTCCACTATTCAATGAGATCATTGTCTGAACTTTTCCCTCAACATCCCTTTCCCAAACTATCCCCACATTCTCAATTCCCACAGCATCCAGAAATCTATCAACCTCTGTCTTGAACAGACTCAATGACTGAGCTTCTCACAACTCCCTGGAGCAGAGAGTTCTAAAGATTCACAACCCTCTGAATGAAGAAATTTCTCCTCCTCTCAGTCTGAAACGATGTGATGTGACCCCATTTTGGGGCAGAAGCTCCTTTCTTGGTATTTAAAACCCCTTTGAGAGTTATTGAATGCTCCAACGGTTTTCGTGAACTGATAAAGGGATTAAAATGTGTGTCCCGTCATTCAATTCCCAGGAATGATCCCATCATCCTGCTCCGTCTGGAAGACTATTCCCTCCAAGCTGAGCTTCTAAGGTTTGGTGGATATTGACTAAAAATTGAATACTTTGAAAAATAATTTCCATTTATTATTATTGCAAACACTGTTGAATTGAAATGGCTGCATTAAGAATTTATATAGAAACAGTAGCACAGAGTGATTAATTAAGTTGCCCAGCAACTTTCTGTATTAACAACACAAACTCATTTTGCAGCTGTTACGGTTTACTGCAAGGTATTCATTGTGTCTTAGCTTCACTTAAGTGGTTGTTGAATGGTGTAAATTATGCAGCCACTTACCGACCCGTCAGTGCAATGCAATCATTTGTTTGAAGTTATGGGGATCTGTCTCCCTGCCATGTGCCACACTTGTGAAACGGTGATTCTCAAACCATGTGACTATTTCTCTCTCTCTAACGGAGAGCGATATTCTTTCATGGATAATGGCTATTTACCAAATCAGTTGCATAAAGTTTACTTTATTTTGAGCGTGTTCACTCGGAATCTGAGCTTTTAGTTTCCAGTGCCACCTTGGGAAGTTTTAGGTGTGGGGAAAGGTGGCAGCCTCAGATGTATGGGACCGACATCACTGATAATTCCTCGGGTAACTACACGATTTAAAAAATAATAATTGACTCTGGGTTTGTGCCAGTGAGGGATTTTGGCAGCTGGGACAATGACAGTCTTTACCAACTTTTATGTCAAAGATAACACAGGTCAGACGTGAGAACATGTGACAATGAGTTTGAGGAAGAGCCATCCTTGTAATTGTTTTCTTGGAATTCATAGAATCATAGAAACCCTACAGTGCAGAAAGAGGCCATTTGGCCCATCGAGTCTGCACCGACCACAATCCCACCCAGGCCCTACCCCCATATCCCCACATATTTATCCGCTAATCCTTCTAACCTATGCATCTCAGGACTCTAAGGGGCAATTTTTAGCATGGCCAATCAACCTAACCCGCACATCTTTGGACTGTGGGAGGAAACCGGAGCACCCGGAGGAAACCCACGCAGACACGAGGAGAATGTGCAAACTCCACACAGACAATGACCCGAGCCGGGATTCGAACCCAGGTCCCTGGAGCTGTGAAGCAGCAGTGCTAACCACTGTGCTACCGTGCCGCAATTGTAGTTGGATTGTAATTGGATTTGTTCCTACATCAGCTCCACCTCTGATCTCCAATTCTACAAGAATTGTGGATGAAGGTATTAATGGGCTGGTGAGATCTTTTTACTTAATTGGTTTTGTAATAAATTGCAGGGTAGGTAAGCATTTACACACGTTTCCAATCATTGTCCTGCTATTATGACAACTGAACAAACTCAAATTCTGTGTACAAATCACAGAAGACTGAGTCATCCTCACTCTGGAATCAATAAATGCTTATCTTAGTTGACAAGCGAAAATTCCTAGATTATGTTCCTGGGAACAAAGCCGTCTTTATCTCTTCCATGTCCCTTTCATTCCTTTTCCTTTACTCATCTTCTGAAGGCATTGATTTGTGAATCTATTGTCAACGGCTTCCCTCTGGCACTTTCCAGATGGATTTTCTTTATGACTGAACCCACAGCAAGCGTCAGGAGGCACTGAAGGGGCATCTAAACCAAACCCAATCTGACACAACACAGCACCCCCATGTGCCAGCTGTCTAATTTCATTACCTTCCCCTCCAAATCTCTGCCGAGTCTAACAGCCCCTTGTCTGTGATTGGAAAATTAAACTCAGAAGCAGCAGCCTTCCTGACCTCTCCGTCTGAAGGTGATGCTATTAAATGATCATTGCAGTGGGCAACTGGGAAATCTATGTCAAAGTATAGCCAATAAGAAATACCCTGAACCATACCAAAACCAACTTATACGAATGCTTGCTGAACAACAAGCTTCAAATTTTGCAGTGGAAATGTGTTAGAGAACACATTTGGGGTGGCGCGGTAGCACAGTGGTTAGCACTGCTGCCTCACAGCTCCAGGGACCTGGGTTCAATTCCCAGCTTGGGTCACTGTCTGTGTGGAGTCTGCACGTTCTCCCCGTGTCTGCGTGGGTTTCCTCCGGGTGCTCCGGTTTCCTCCCACACTCCAAAGATGTGCGGGTTAGGTTGATTGGCCATGCTAAAATCTCCCTCAGTGTCAGAGGGACTAGCAGGGTAAGTGCATGGGGTTACGGGGATAGGGCCTGGGTGGGATTGTTGTTGGTGCAGACTCGATGTGTCAAATGGCCTCCTTCTGCACTGTAGGGATTCTAGGAACAACGCCCAGGTGTTTATAGACAGTCGATTACTAGTACAGAACTCAAGTATTGCTGAAAAGACATGTTGTCAAAGATTTTCATCTTGCACTCACCAGGACAGATACAAGAATACCAAATTTCAAATGATTAGGACAATTTATTTTACAGGAGGAAAGGGTGCTGATTGGTGGCAAGTTAACTAAAGTGTTACTATGGCGAAAACAATGGGGAACTATTGGCTCCCTGAGCTCCTGTGGAAATCAACAGAAATGCAAGGCTTGGATTTATTCCTTTTGATTGTGGAGAATAGATCTCTACCCTTCTAGGAAGGGTAAATGAGCCACATTATGCGCTTGGCAGATTGTGTTGTATTGGTTGTTAGTGTGGCTATTAGAACACTCAGGATTGTTCTGCAATTGCTGCTGGACATCATGCACGTCTGCGGCAGACACTCTGGCAGCGTGCATGACAGCTTCTATTGAAGAGTTCTGATATCCCGGTGGTCTTTGAGGAAACCCTAAGGTGCAGGGATGGCTCGTGGGGGACATGGGGCACCCACTTCAGACTTGGCTGATGATGATTGTGCAGAGGCCTGAGACTGATGCAAAGACCCGATTTAATGAGGCCCACATAGCCACCCGTCCAATAGTGGAGCGGTGCATAAGGCTCATCAAAATGCGGTTCAGATGCCTGGACCACTCTGGCGGGGCCCTCTAATACAGCCCCCTGATATCGTCCCGCATCGTGGTGGTGTGCTGTGCCCTACACAACCTGGTGCAGCAGCGAGGAGACCTTTTGGAGGAGGAGGATTTGGAGGCCGACCAGCCGGGTGTCGCTGGGGAGGAGGCCACCCAGTGGGAGGAGGAGGAAGAGGAGGAGGAGGAAGAGGAGGAGGAGGAGGACGATGAGCAACACCACCCAGGCGCTGGAGGGCTGGCGGCAGCAAGGATCAGACATGCGAGGGCGGCGAGGAAGGTCCTGATCACCACGCACTTTGGTCACTCGGGGCCTGTGTTGCTGTGGGTTCCATTCCTCCCCCGCCCCAACTTGGAGTTCTACAACCTCCTGCAACATTGTCACACCAGAGTGCTGGGCCTGGCTATGGTGTATTAGCGAGTTGCTGTCGCAGGCAGGAGAGTGATGACGACTCGTTATGCGCCATTGTGATGGTGCCCTGGTGCAAACTAGTCTGACTCCCACCTGAGCTCCGCATGCACGCTGGCACCTGGGCCCACCTCTGGGTGGTGGGTAAGGGAGCACTAAACCCCCACGCAAGGCCCTGGGGCAGCAGGGGGGGGGGGGGGAGCGTAAGGGAACCTCTGGTGGGTTCTGAGGATGCCATGGCAGATGCTGTAAGTCGCTACCAATGCATGCCACCTGCTGTAGCCAGTGAATTATTTGAGCACCTTGAGTTTCACAGTGGCAACGCGTTGAGGGGCTTCCCTCACTGACATAAATGTCCCTCCAGCGACCTGTTGGGGTAAATACATCCCTGTTAGAGGCTAATTAGAGACAAGTTAGTCACGGCTATGGGATAAAATAACATTTATTGTTGCCAATTATATTGCTTTCAAAATAAGTGATATAAAAACATGTGAACGTTAGAATTTAAAGTGCTTAAATATTCTATCTAGCATTGCCCTTCTCCCGTGCCAGCTTAGTGCCGCTACAACTTCTTAACCCTACGTGACCTACCACTACGTCTCAGTGTCTCCCCAGAATGTACATCGGAGGTGGAGGGGGCCAGCTGCCTACCTCGCCCCGTGGCCTGTGTTGTGTGTGGCAGGCATCCTCTGCAGGCCCTGGAACATGAGGGCACTGGCTGGCTTCCAGGCCTCTGGGACGTTTCCATGACATCCTCTTCATCCCGCTGCCCCTGAGATGCCTCGGTGTCAGGAAGTGGGGAGTCAGAAGGTGTAGCCACAGCCACAGTCTCCTGGCTGGAAGGCCCCAGCATGGGCTCGAGCCCTTCCTCCTCCCTTGGGGTTCCGGTGGCCCCCTGGGTCACTCCATAGGACAGCGGTGCTTCTGCAGTGAGCTGCAGAAGCTCCGACGTCACCTGGCACTGCCAGTCCTGAAGGACAACCTGCATTCTTGCCATGGTGGTCAAGCCCTCTGCGATGGCCACTTGAGTCGGAGGCCACCTGTTAACAGCTGCAGCAAGTGCCCTCTGAGACTGGGCCACGCTCTCAAGGGCTGTTGCCATAACCCCTGCTGTGTCTCAGCATTGTACCGCTGGGTCTCCTGCAAGCTCTCGAGCCTCTCAGCAATGGGCCGTAGAATCCTGAGAAGCCTGTTCAGTCCCTCAGCTGTGGCCTGCTGTGACTCGGCCATTGCTTGGAGCCTACCATTCATGGTGAGAATCCCCTGCAGTAAGAAGTTTAACAACACCAGGTTAAAGTCCAACAGGTTTATACAACGCCGGCATCTCCACATCAAGAATCCCCTAGCCCAGGCTTTCCACTGCAGATGCCACCCTTGTAGTGTTGGCCTGGGAACCACACAAGACAGGCAATAGCTGGTCTGCCTGAAAGCTTTGGGACTCCTCCCAGCAGCCTCGCAGTCGGTCCAGTGTGGCCATCAGCCCCTCCTGCATTCCCTGGCTCTGTTGCTGCATCTCCAGCAGCTGAGGGAGAAGTGATCTCAGAGGCCCAGCATGTAGCCTGGGGCCAGCTGAGTCCTCACCTTGGGCAGGCCTCGAATGCCAGAGGCTTCGGACGTTCACTCCTCCACCCGATGTACATCAGCAGATGTGTCATGTGCACCAGAGAGTGAGCCAGAAGCCTTGCCACTAACTGGACCCACCGAGTCTCTTGGATGGTGATTTGCGAGGTGGAAGCTGAAGCAAAACTGATGCCGGCCTCGAAGGTCCCTTCACCCGCTTCCTCCGAGGAGTCTGAGCTGTCAGGGGCAGGATGGGTGGGAGCAGCCGTGGAGGCCACGATGCCAGATGGCCCAGGCGCGTCAGGGTCCCTTCCTGCAACACAGGACACTAGGTTAAGTGCAACGAAGGGACAGGAATCTGGGCTGCATGCAGCTTACTTGAGATTTCCCCAACAAGTGGAGGATTGACAGGTCCTCATGTCTATGCTCCAGCCCGACCATACCGTCACTAATAATCCACACCCCTCCTCTCCCGCAAGCTCCAGTGCCCGCTCCTCAAAGTGGGTGAGGACCCGGATCTCAGGCACACCACCCACTGTCTTCGCCCTCTCCCGGTGGTTATGGGTATTCTTCTCCTGTGGGGACAGAAGCAGCCATATAAAATCTGATGGCACGAGTCCTGCAGGGGATCGGGGGGTGGCCCTCAGAGGGCAAGCACTGTGATACTCTTGGGGGAAGGAGGGAGGTGCTTGTGAAGTCAGGGATTAAAAGCATGCAGGGTGCTGGGGATGGGGGATCAGGGGGTCATTTAGGGAGAAGATGCGAGATGAGGTTAAACACTCACCCTTGCTGCCCGGATGAGGCCATTCAGCTTTTTGCGTCACTGCTTCCTGGTTCTCCTGGCCAGTGCCCCGAGCAGCCTGGCAAATTAGGCCCTGCCCACTGCCCCGAGCAGCCTGGCGAATTAGGCCCTGCCCACTGCCCCGAGCAGCTGGAAAGGGTCTAGCCAATATTTTCAAAGACTGAGTGCAGATGATTGGGTGTGAAAACCCGCTCAAAAAACGGATCAGCAACTCTTCCATTTTCACTGGACACTTAGGCTGGAATTTTACCGCCTCGCCCACCCCAGAACGGCTTTCGCCATTGGCCTCGGGCGGGACCTTACAAGCCTTGGGGTGGGCGATATGATAAAATTCTGGCATTTAGAATCTCAATTCCGCCCAACAAGTCTATAAACAGAAATCGGAAATGACGGACCCATTAGTCGCACTCCTATTATATGTAAAATATTAGAGTCAATTATCAGGAACAAACTGGCTAAAGAATTATTTGGTGCAATGAGCATTTAGACACCAACAGTCAACTGGAGTTCAGTGGAAGGAGTCCCTGTCCTATCCATCCTCTTGACTCTTACAGCAAGTAACAATGTGCAAATTTCTACAATGTTACTAAGTTCCACATGAAAGGGCAATTAATTAAACTGAGAGCTGTGGAAATGGGTTCAAAACTGGCTTGAAGGATTGAGAATGATTCATTGTTGAGAGTCTGGGGGGGGGCGGGGGGGGGAGGTGGGGGGGGGGAGTTGCAGTGGGGAAGGAAGTTTCAGACTGAAGTGCCTGGGCTCAGTTAAACGATCATTGTAGGTTCAAATTTACACAAATGACATTAATTCCAAAAATTATCCCAAACTGGGAGAGCAACGAAACTTTATCCAGCATTTACACAATGAATTGGATGCAATATGCATCGCACATACCCACACTAATGTTCACACACACACTCACACAAACATCAATGTTTGCACACACACACACACACAGTCACACACATACACATTCACACACACTCACTCACACACGCACAACACACAGACACACACACTCACAGTTAAATAAGGAACTAAGAAAGAGATTGAAGTAAGGAGCAAAACATCGTGGAGTTTGTTTTAAAAATGTGTGAGGGAGGCATGTTGCTAAGGATATCTTCTGAGTTTGTTTAATAAAATAGATACCAAAAATGCCACAAGAAATCATAGCTTCTACGTTGAGGAAATTTGCATGCTGATTCCAGGATTACTTGCAGAAGTCCTGGAATTTCACATATGTATGGAATTAGTTTGTAAAAATGAGTTAGCAATGATGCAAGTGTTGGAACTGCATGACATTCTTGGAATTCCTGTCAGTTCCGGAATTTCTGTGATTCCACACATTCTCAACACTACCCAGATATAGTAAGTGGTCTCACAACACCAGGTTAAAGTTCAACAGGTTTAATTGATAGCACGAGCTTTCGAAGGGTTGCCCCTTCATCAGATGTTTGGAGGATTTGGTTCATAAACAGGGCATATAGAGACACAAACTCAATTTACAAGATAATGGTTGGAATGCGAGTCTTAACAGGTAATCAAGTCTTAGAGGTGCAGACAATGTGAGTGGAGAGAGGGTTAAGCACAGATTAAAGAGCAAACTACCCAGCCTTCGGGAGGGCAGTGACCACGACACCACACAACCCTGCTACAGCAACCTCTCTGCAAGACGTGCCGGATCATCGACACGGATGCCATCATCTCACGTGAGAACACCATCTACCAGGTACATACTCTTGCATCTCGGCCAACGTTGTCTACCTGATACGCCATGATGTGGAGATGCCGGCATTGGACTGGGGTAAACACAGTAAGAAGTCTCACAACACCAGGTTAAAGTCCAACAGGTTTGTTTGGTAGCAAAAGCCACTAGCTTTCGGAGCGCTGCCCCTTCGTCAGGTGAGTGGGAGTTCTGTTCACAAACAGGGCATATAAAGACACAAACTCAATTTACAAAATAATGGTTGGAATGCCAGTCTTTACAGACCTCCTCACAGACCTTCTCAGAAGACAAACACGGGACACGGTGGACAGAGTACCCTTCGTCGTCCAGTACTTCCCCGGAGCGGAGAAGCTACGACATCTTCTCCGGAGCCTTCAACATGTCACTGCTGAAGACGAACATCTCGCCAAGGCCATCCCCACACCCCCACTTCTTGCCTTCAAACAACCGCACAACCTCAAACAGACCATTGTCCGCAGCAAACTACCCAGCCTTCAGGAGAACAGTGACCACGACACCACACAACCCCGCCACAGCAACCTCTGCAAGACGTGCCGGATCATCGACACGGATGCCATCATCTCATGTGAGAACACCATCCATCAGGTACACGGTACATACACTTGCAACTCGGCCAACGTTGTCTACCTGTTACGCTGCAGGAAAGGATGTCCCAAGGCATGATACATTGGGGAGACCATGCAGACGCTATGACAACGGATGAATGAACAGGCTGTCCTGTCTGGAGACAATACACATCTCTTTAACCTGTGCTTAACGCTCTCTCCACTCGCATTGTCTGTACCTGTAAAGACTTGATTACCTGTAAAGACTCGCATTCCAACCATTATCTTGTAAATTGAGTCTGTGTCTATATTTGCCCTGTTTGTGAACACAACTGTCCACTCACTTCGTGATTCCAAATAAACCTGTTGGACTTTATCCTGGTGTTGTGAGACTTCTTACTGCGCCCACCCCAGTCCAGCGCCGACATCTCCACATCATGGCTACCCAGATATGGAAGTGACAAGTCATTTACTGCCTGGAGCAGATAAACTTGCTATGTGTGCGCGTGTACGTGCATGTGTGTGTGTGAGTGTGTGTGTGTGAGTGTGTGTGTGTGAGTGTGTGTAAGCATGTATGTGTACGTGTGTGTGTGGTTTTGTGGGTAAGCATGTGTGCATGCGTGGGAGGGTGCTTTGTGTGTGAATGTCTGCGTGTGTGTGTGTGCAAGCGTGTGTGTGTGCATGTGGCTGTGTGTGTGTGTGGGGGTGGGTGTGTGTGTGGGGGTGGGTGTGGGTGTGGGTGTGGGTGTGTGTGTGTGGGGATGGGTGTGTGAATATGTGGGTGTGTGTGTGTGTGCATGTGTGTGGGGGTGGGTATGTGTGGGGGTAGGTGCGTATGTGTGGAGGTGGGTGTGTGTGTGTGAGGGAGTGTGTGTGTGTGGGGATGGGTCTGTGTGTGTCTGTGGGTGTGTGTGAGGAGGGGTGTGTGTGGGGGTGTGTGTGTGTGTGGCGGGTGGGTGTCTGTGTGTGGGTGTGTGTGTGGGGTGGCTTTGTGAGTGTGGAGGTGGGTGTATGTGTGTGGGGATGGGCGTGTGTGTGTGGGGATGGGTGTGTGTGTGGGGACGGGTATGTGTGTGTGGGGGGGTGGGTGTGTGTGTGTGTGGGGGGGGTGGGTGTGTGTGTGGGGGTGGGTGTGTGTGTGTGGGGGGGTGGGTGTGTGTGTGTGGGTGGGGGTGGGTGTGTGTGTGGGGATGGGTGTGTGTGTGGGGGTGGGTGTGTGTGTGTGGGGGTGGGTGTGTGTGTGTGGGGGGTGGGTGTGTGTGTGGGGGGTGGGTGTGTGTGTGTGGGGGGGTGTGTGTGGGGCTGGGTGTATGTGTGGGGGTGGGTGCGTGTGTGTGGGGGTGGGTGTGTGTGTGTGGGGGTGGGTATGTGTGTGTGGGGGTGGGTGTGTGTGTGGGGGGGGTGTGTGTGTGGGGGTGTGTGTGTGTATGTGTGTGTGTGTGGGTATGTGTGTGTATGTGGTGGTGGGTGTGTGTGTGGAGGTGGGTGTGTGTGGGTGTGTGGGGGTGGGTGTGTGGAGGTGGGTGTGTGTGTGTGTGTGTGTGTGGGTATGTGTGTGTGTGTGTGGTGGTGGGTGTGTGTGTGGAGGTGGGTGTGTGTGTGTGGGGGTGTGTGTGGGGGTGGGGGTAGGTGTGTGTGTGTGTGGGGGTGGGGGTGGGTGTGTCCAGAGTGAAATAGCCAGTTACAGTTTGTGAATTAACATCTGCTGAAAAATGAAGTGGTGCCATTTTAAAAACTGGATCTACAATTTTGACAAAGGAGCAGAATTTATTCCTGTTTCAGCAATATTAAATATCAAAATGAATTAGTTGTTCTGTACAAAAACAGAATATCTTGTTTCCTTTTTGCCTCATAAAGGACAGTGAGAATCTGAATCTCTCTCCCTATGAAGCTATTGAGATGGATCATTGTTGAGTTAGGCCAGCGTATTAAAAGGTTCAATACTGAGTGTGTTGGTCAAGTTAAGGGGCAGAATTTTCCCAAAAAGATAAGGTGGGATTTTACAGCCTTGCTCGACCGAGACCGGAAATTCCTACCTGAGGTCAACCGACATTTCGAATAAAAAAATGGTGCAATAGGTTAAAGGGGCTGAATGGCCTCCTATTGTTCTAATATTTCAACTTAACTAATAATTTACAGGTAAAATGCTGTGTGTGTTTTTGGGTTTACTATACTATATTAGCTGTAAAGGTCTTCCTGTAAGGCTGTTTAAGAGGAAGAATTTACTCACACCCTTAACTTTACCAATACAGCAACAAATTAAAACAATGCAGTAAATAACAAAAAGACTAAATGTGTGCGGCTGAAACAGACAGCTCGCCTCGCCTGCTGCCTGCTGTAACCCGAGACTGGATTCCTCATTCTCTATTGCTCGAGGGAGCAGATGGTTCATCACTGAGCGATTGCGTGGAGCTGCCTTGTTCCTCTCTATTCATGGAATGCATGATCATTATGTCAGACATACCACCATCCCCTGTGACCAGCACTGTATCCACAGCCCAAACGGTTAAACCAAGAAGCTTTCTCTGTTTGGTTCTGGTTAAGTTTGGATGCTGAGGGTTTGTATTCAGGAACCTGATTCTACCCTGACACTGCTACAACTGGCGTGCTCAGTCTGGATGCCACGTGTGAAAAGGGTGATATGAATGCAGATCGTATTATTATTAATTTCTAATCTCATGGGGAGTCAACTCACTTTCCCAGAATCTGAATTAACAAGACGTTAGAATAAATGCGGTGACTATTTACACACTATCAAATGTTACACACTCTGCCGGTCACACGGATTAAAGTGCCGAAAGCTGCATCTTTGTTCCCTGACTTCGGAAACAGCACATGTGACATTTCAGAAAAATAATAATCCCAGCGTGTCCGCCTCAATCACCTTGCTTGGCAGTGCATTCCAGGCCCCCACCACCCTCTGTGTAAAATACGTCACCCTGACATCTGTGTTGAACCTTGCCCCCCTCACCTTGAACCCGTGACCCCTTGTGTTCATCACCTCCGACCTGGGAAAAAGCTTCCCACTGTTCACTCTATCTATGCCCTTCATAATTTTATACACCTCTATTAGGTCGCCCCTCATCCTCCGTCTTTCCAGGGGGAACAACCCCAGTTTACCTAATCTCTCCTCATAGCTAGGACCCTCCATACCAGGCAACATCCTGGTAAACCTTCTCTGTACTCTCTCCAGAGCCTCCACGTCCTTCTGGTAGGGTGGCGACCAGAACTGGATGCAGTATTCCAAATGTGGCCTAACCATCGTTCTATACAGCTGCAACATCATATGCCAACTTTTATATTCTACGCCCCGTCCAATAAAGGCAAGCATGCCATATGCCTTCTTCACCCCCCTCTCCACCTGTGCTGCCACCTTTAAGGATCTGTGGACTCGTACACCCAGGTCCCTCTGTGTGTCTATACTCCTGATGGTCCTGCCATTTATTGTATAGCTCCCCCTTACATTAGATCTACCGAAATGCATCACTTCGCATTTATCTGGATTAAATTCCATCTGCCATTTCTCCGCCCAATGTTCCAGCCTATCTATATCCTGCTGTATTCTCTGTCAATGTTCATCACTATCCGCAACTCCAGCAATCTTCGTGTTGTCCGCAAACTTACTGATCACACCAGCTACATCTTCCTCCAAATCATTTATATATATCACAAACAGCAGAGGTCCCAGTACAGAGCCCTGTGGAACACCACTAGTCACAGACCTCCGACCGGAAAAAGACCCCTCCACTGCGACCCTCTGTCTTCTATGGCTAAGCATGATGTGGAGATGCCGGCGTTGGACTGGGGTAAACACAGTAAGAAGTTTAACAACACCAGGTTAAAGTCCAACAGGTTTATTTGGTAGCAAAAGCCACACAAGCTTTCGAGGCTCTGAGCCCCTTCTTCAGGTGAGTGGGAATTCTGTTCACAAACAGAACTTATAAAGACACAAACTCAATTTACATGAATAATGGTTGGAATGCGAATACCCTGTACAGGTGCATCAAGACATCCCTGCTTTTATATTCTATCCCCCTTATTCTATCAGCCTTATTCTATGGCTAAGCCAGTTCTCCACCCATCTAGCTAGCTCACCTTTTATCCCGTGAGATTTAACCTTTTGCACCAGCCTGCCATGAGGGACCTTGTCAAATGTTTTATTAAAATCCATATAAACGACATCCACGGCCCTTCCTTCGTCAATTGTTTTTGTCACCTCCTCAAAAAACTCAACCAAATTTGTGAGGCATGACATCCCTTGTACAAAACCATGCTGTCTATCGCTAATGTTCAGTTCTTAATGTGCATATATCCATCTCTAAGAACCTTCTCCAACAACTTCTCTACCACGGACGTCAAGCTCACCGGCCTATAATTACCCGGATTATCCTTGCTACCCTTCTTAAATAACGGGACCACATTTGCTGTCCTCCAATCCTCTGGGACTTCACCTATGTCCAGTGAAGAGACAAAGATTTCTGTTAGAGGCCCAGCAATTTCATCTCTCGCCTCCCTGAGGAGTCTAGGATAGATGCCATCCGGCCCTGGGGATTTGTCTGTCTTAATGTTTCCTAAAAAACCTAACACTTCCTCCCTTGTAATTGAGATTTTTTCTAACGGGTCAACACATCTTGGATTTGGACAGGCTGAGTGAGTGGGCGAGGATATGGCAAATGGAGTATAACGTTGATAAATGCGAGGTTATACACTTTGGAGGAAATAATAACAAATGGGATTACTATCTCAATGGAAACAAATTAAAACATGCTACCGTGCAAAGGGACCTGGGGGTCCTTGTGCATGAGACGCAAAAGCCCAGTCTGCAGGTACAACAGGTGATCAAGAAGGCAAATGGGATGTTGGCCTATATTGCGAGGGGGATAGAATATAAAAGCAGGGATGTCTTGATGCACCTGTACAGGGCATTGGTGAGGCCGCAGCTGGGATACTGTGTGCAGTATTGGTCCCCTTATATGAGGAAGGATATATTGGCATTGGAGGGAGTGCAGAGAAGGTTCACCAGGTTGATACCGGAGATGAGGGGTTTGGATTATGAGGAGAGGCTGAGGAGATTGGGTTTGTACTCGTTGGAGTTTAGAAGGATGAGGGGGGATCTTATGGAGACTTATAAGATAATGCGGGGGCTGGATAGGGTGGAGGCGGAGAGATTCTTTCCACTTCGTAAGGAAGTTAAAACTAGAGGACACAGCCTCAAAATAAAGGGGGGTCGGTTTAAGACAGAGTTGAGGAGGAACTTCTTCTCCCAGAGGGTGGTGAATCTCTGGAATTCTCTGCCCACTGAGGTGGTGGAGGCTACCTCGCTGAATATGTTTAAAGCGCGGATGGATGGATTCCTGAGCGGTAAGGGAATTAAGGGTTATGGGGATCAGGCGGGTAAGTGGTACTGATCCACGTCAGATCAGCCATGATCTTATTGAATGGCGGGGCAGGCTCGAGGGGCTAGATGGCCTACTCCTGCTCCTATTTCTTATGTTCTTATGTTCTTATCTCTCTGAGACACTATCAGTCAACATGTCCCTCTCCTTTGTGAATACTGATGCAAAGTATTCGTTTAGGATCTCTCCTACTTCCTTTGGTTCTTAGCATAATTCCCCTCCTTTGTCCCCAAGAAGGTAGATGAGGGCAGTGCAGTTGATGTTGTCTACATGGACTTTAGCAAGGCCTTTGACAAGGTACCACATGGTAGGTTGTTGCATAAAGTTAAATCTCATGGGATCCAGGGTGAGGTATCTAAATGAATACAAAATTGGCTTCTTGACAGGAGCCAGAGGGTGGTTGCAGAGAGTTGTTTTTCAAACTGGAGGCCTGTGACCAGCGGTGTGCCTCAGGGATCAGTGCTGGGCCCACTGTTATTTGCCATTTATATTTATGATTTGTATGAGAATATAGGAGGCATGGTTAGTAAGTTTGCAGATGACACCAAGATTGGTGGCATAGTGGACAGTGAAGAAAGTTATCTCCAATTGCAACGGGATCTTGATCAATTGGGCCAGTGGGTTGACGAATGGCAGATGAAATTTAATTTAGACAAATGCGAGGTGATGCATTTTGGTAGATTGAACCAGGGCAGGACTTACTCAGTTAATGGTAGGCCGTTGGGGAGAGTTACAGAACAAAGAGATCTCGGGGTACATGTTCATAGCTCCTTGAAAGTGGAGTCACAGGTGGACAGAGTGGTGAAGAAGGCATTCGGCATGTTTGGTTTCATCGGTCAGAACATTGAATACAGGAGTTGGGACGTCTTGTTGAAGTTGTACAAGACATTGGTAAGGCCACACTTGGAATACTGTGTGCAATTCTGGTCACCCTATTATAGAAAGGATATTATTAAACTAGAAAGAGTGCAGAAAAGATTTATTAGGATTCTACTGGGACTTGATGGATTGAGTTATAAGGAGAGGCTGAATAGACTGGGACTTTTTTCTCTGGAGCGTAGGAGGCTGAGGGGTGACCTTATAGAGGTCTATAAAATAATGAGGGGCATAGACAAGGTAGATAGTCAATATCTTTCCCCAAAGGTAGGGGAGTCTAAAACTAGAGGGCATAGGTTTAAGGTGAGAGGGGAGAGATACAAAAGTGTCCACAGGGGCAATTGTTTCACACAGAGGGTGGTGAGTGTCTGGAACAAACTGCTAGAGATAGTAATAGAGGTGGATACAATTTTATCTTTTAAAAAGCATTTAGATAGTTACATGGGTACGATGGGTATGGTGGGATATGGGCCAAATGCGGGCAATTGGGATTAGCTTAGGGGTTTTAAAAAAAAGGGCAGCATGGACAAGTTGGGCCGAAGGGCCTGTTTCCATGCTGTAAACCTCTATGACTCTATGTCCCCTTCAAGGAAGGAAATCTACTGTCCTTACCTGGTCTGGCCTACATGTGACTACAGAACCACAGCAATGTAATTGACTCTTAACCACCCTCTGAAACGGCTGAGTGAGACTCTCAATTGTGTAATAATCTGCCTTCCTGTTTTTGCTACCAAAGTGGATAACCTCACATTTATCCACATTATACTACATCTGCCATGCATTTGCCCACTCACTCAATTTGTCCAAATTGCACTGAAGGATCTCTGCATTCGCCTCACAGCTCACCCTCCCACCCAGCTTTGTGTCATCTGCAAATTTGGAGATATTACATTTAGTTCCCTCATCTAAATCATTAATATATATATAGTGAATAGCTGGGGCCCCAGGAAGATCCCTGCAGTATCCCACGAGTCACTGCCTGCCATTTGGAAAAAGACCCATTTATTCCTACTCTTTGTTTCCTGTCTGCCGACCAGTTTTCAATCCAGCTCAATACACTTCCCCCAATCCCATGCATTGATCCACTGGAGCAAGCTGAGAGGGGTGATTGAAGGCAGCAGTGCTGGTGAGAGATTAATTGAATTGTTTATTTATTTAATTAGTCAGCTAGTGTGTGTATTTTTTTGGCCTTTACTTTAACAGCAGTTTTTCAAGTTTAAAGTGAAAACTAGAAGTGGGCAGCAAAGGAGTCTGGGAAGGGTTTTTTAAGCGCGTGAAGTATAAAAGGTAGGCTGCAGTATACAGCGGGCAGCGTCGGGAGCGGGCAGTGGAGTGTGTGGGAAGCAGAGTGTGAGCTATAAGACTTTGGCTCACAGGGCTTAGGCTGAAAGGGCGAGTAGGGGTGAGTTGAATTCATTTTTGCACTTTCTACCTGGTACTGGCAAGGTATCTCGAGGGGATGGGTGTGAAGGCAGTGCAATGTTCCTCTTGCACTATGTTTGAGGTGAGGGACGACGACAGTGTCCCTACTGATTACACCTGTGGGAAGTGCACCCATCTGCAGCTCCTCCAAAACCGTGTTAGGGAACTGGAGCTGGAGTTGGATGAACTTAGGATCATCAGGGACGCAGAGATGGCCATAGACACAAGCTTTAGGAATACAGTTACTCCGAGGATTGAAAACAGATGGGTGACGGTGAGAGGGGCTGGGAGGAAGCAGTCCGTGCAGGGATCCCCGGTGGTCGTTCCCCTTAGCAACAAGTATTCCGCTTTGGATACGGTTGAGGGGGATGACATACCAGTGGGGAGCCGCAGTGAGAGGATCTCCAGCACTGTGTCCGTCTCTGTGGCTCGGGAGGGAAAGGGGGAGAGCGGGAGGGCGATAGTTATTGGGGACTCGTTAGTTAGAGGGATAGATAGGAGGTTCTGTGGCAGCAAAAGAGACTCACGGATGGTATGTTGCCTACCGGATGCCAAGGTCCGTGATGTCTCAGACCGTGTTTTCCAGATTCTGAAGGGGGAGGGGAAACAGTCACAAGTCGTGGTGCACATTGGTACCAATGACATAGGTAAGAGAAGGGACGGGGATTTAAAGCAGGAATTTCTGGAGCTGGGCTGGAAGCTGAGAGCCAAGACGAAACATGTGGTCATCTCTGGTACGTTGCCGGTACCACGTGATAGCGAGTTGAGGAACAGGGAGAGAGTGCAGTTAAATATGTGGTTGCAGGGATGGTGTAGGAGGGAGGGTTTCAGATACGTGGATAATTGGAACACGTTCTGGGGAAGGTGGGACCTGTACAAACAGGACGGGGTGCACCTGAACCAGAGGGGCACCAATATCCTCGGAGGGAAATTTGTTACGGCTCTTCAGGGGGGTTTAAACTAATTTGTCAGGGGAGTGGGAAAGGGAGTTATAGTCCAGAAGTCAGTGAGGGTGGTGAGGTATTGGGGAAGGTATCAGGGTCAAGGGTGGGTACTGGTAGACAGGAAGGTGGGTTGAAGTGTGTCTACTTCAATGCAAGGAACATCCGGAACAAGGTAGATGAACTTGGGGCGTGGATTGGTACTTGGGACTACGATGTTGTGGCCATTACGGAGACGTGGGTAGAACAAGGACAGGAATGGTTGTTGGACGTTCCGGGGTATAGATGTTTCACTAAGTGTAGGGAAGCTGGTAAAAGAGGTGGAGGAGTGGCATTGTTAATCAAGGATAGTTTAACGGCTGCGGAAAGGCACTTCGTGGGGGATCTGCACACTGAGGTAATATGGGCTGAAGTTAGAAATAGGAAAGGAGCGGTCACGTTGCTAGGAGTTTACTATAGGCCCCCAAATAGTAATAGAGGAAGAAATTGCTAAGCAGATTATGGATATGTGTGGGGGTCACAGGGTAGTTGTCATGGGGGACTTTAACTTTCCAAATATTGATTGGAACCTTTGTAGGTCAAATAGTTTGGATGGGGCAGTTTTTGTGCAGTGTGTGCGGGAGGGTTTCCTGACACAATATGTGGATGGGCCGACTAGAGGTGAGGCCACATTGGATTTGGTACTGGGAAATGAACCGGGCCAAGTGTTAGATTTGGTTGTGGGAGAGCAATTTGGAGACAGTGACCACAATTCGGTGTCTTTTGTTATTGCAATGGAGAGGGATAGGGCCGTACGGCAGGGCAAGGTTTACAATTGGGGGAGGGGTAATTATGATGCGATTAGGCAAGAATTAGGGGGCATAAGTTGGGAACAGAAACTGTCAGAGAAAGGAACTAATGAAAAGTGGAACTTTTTCAAGGAACAAATACTGGATGTCCTTGATAGGTATGTTCCTGTCAGGCAGGGAGGAAATGGCCGAGTGAAGGAACCATGGTTCACAAAAGAGGTGGAATGTCTTGTGAAAAGGAAGAGGGAAGCTTATGTAGGGATGAGGAAACAAAGTTCAGATGGCTCGATTGAGGGTTACAAGTTAGCAAGGAATGAGCTGAAAAAGGGGCTTAGGAGAGCTAGGAGGGGACATGAGAAGTCCTTGGCGGGTCGGATCAAGGAAAACCCCAAGGCTTTTTACTCTTATGTGAGGAATAAAAGAATGACCAGGGTGAGGTTAGGGCCGGTCAAGGACAGTAGTGGGAACTTGTGTATGGAGTCAGTAGAGATAGGCGAGGTGATGAATGAATACTTTTCTTCAGTGTTCACCAAGGAGAGGGGCCATGTTTTTGAGGAAGAGAAGGTGTTACAGGCTAATAGGCTGGAGGAAATAGATGTTCGGAGGGAGGATGTCTTGGCAGTTTTGAATAAACTGAAGGTCGATAAGTCCCCTGGGCCTGATGAAATGTATCCTAGGATTCTGTGGGAGGCAAGGGATGAGATTGCAGAGCCTTTGGCGTTGATCTTTGGGTCCTCGCTGTCCACGGGGATGGTGCCAGAGGACTGGAGAATGGCGAATGTTGTTCCTCTGTTTAAGAAAGGGAATAAAAATGACCCTGGTAATTATAGACCGGTTAGTCTTACTTCGGTGGTTGGTAAATTGATGGAAAAGGTCCTTAGGGATGGGATTTACGACCATTTAGAAAGATGCGGATTAATCCGAGATAGTCAGCATGGATTCGTGAAGGGCAAGTCGTGCCTCACAAATTTGATAGAATTTTTTGAGGAGGTAACTAAGTGTGTTGATGAAGGTAGGGCAGTTGATGTCACATACATGGATTTTAGTAAGGCGTTTGATAAGGTCCCCCATAGTCGGCTTATGATGAAAGTGAGGAGGTGTGGGATAGAGGGAAAGTTGGCCGATTGGATAGGTAACTGGCTGTCTGACCGAAGACAGAGGGTGGTGGTCGATGGAAAATTTTCGGATTGGAGGCAGGTTGCTAGCGGTGTGCCGCAGGGATCAGTGCTTGGTCCTCTGCTCTTTGTGATTTTTATTAATGACTTAGAGGAGGGGGCTGAAGGGTGGATCAGTAAATTTGCTGATGACACCAAGATTGGTGGAGTAGTGGATGAGGTGGAGGGCTGTTGTAGGCTGCAAAGAGACATAGATAGGATGCAAAGCTGGGCTGAAAAATGGCAAATGGAGTTTAACCCTGATAAATGTGAGGTGATTCATTTTGGTAGGACAAATTTAAATGTGGATTACAGGGTCAAAGGTAGGGTTCTGAAGACTGTGGAGGAACAGAGAGATCTTGGGGTCCATATCCACAGATCTCTAAAGGTTGCCACTCAAGTGGATAGAGCTGTGAAGAAGGCCTATAGTGTGTTAGCTTTTATTAACAGGGGGTTGGAGTTTAAGAGCCGTGGGGTTATGCTGCAACTGTACAGGACCTTGGTGAGACCACATTTGGAATATTGTGTGCAGTTCTGGTCACCTCACTATAAGAAGGATGTGGAAGCGCTGGAAAGAGTGCAGAGGAGATTTACCAGGATGCTGCCTGGTTTGGAGGGTAGGTCATATGAGGAAAGGTTGAGGGAGCTAGGGCTGTTCTCTCTGGAGCGGAGGAGGCTGAGGGGAGACTTAATAGAGGTGTATAAAATGATGAAGGGGATAGATAGAGTGAACGTTCAAAGACTATTTCCTCGGGTGGATGGAGCTATTACAAGGGGGCATAACTATAGGGTTCATGGTGGGAGATACAGGACGGATATCAGAGGTAGGTTCTTTACGCAGAGAGTGGTTGGGGTGTGGAATGGACTGCCTGCAGTGATAGTGGAGTCAGACACTTTAGAAACATTTAAGCGGTTATTGGATAGGCACATGGAGCACACCAGGATGATAGGGAGTGGGATAGCTTGATCTTGGTTTCAGATAAAGCTCGGCACAACATCGTGGGCCGAAGGGCCTGTTCTGTGCTGTACTGTTCTATGTTCTATGTTCTATGTTCATTTAACTTTCATATTTTAAATGCATTTTACATTTCACAGTCTGAAAGACGTGCTGGTTGGGTGCATTGACCTGAACAGGCACCGGAGTGTGGCGACTAGGGGAATTTCACAGTAACTTCATTGGAGTATTAATGTAAGCCTTAGTTGTGACTAATAAATAAACTTTACTCTTACTTTACTTTTTTTAGTTTACGTGTTAATCTCTGATAATAAAAGGTAACTAATCTCCAAATAAACCACATCCACTGGCTCCCTCTCATCAACTCTCCTAGTTTCGTGAAGAATTCCAGTAGATTTGTTGAGCATGATTTCTATTTCATAAATCCCCATGCTGACTCAGTCCGATCCTGTCACTATTCGAAAAAATACAGAAATGATTGAAGAGAATGCTCCCAGGGAGGAGGAACTTTAGTAAGGTGGATAGATTTCAGAAATTCAGACTGTTTTCCTTGGAAAAGAGATTTAGTTGGAGCTTTTCAAAATCATCTAAAGACTGGACAGGGAGAAACTGCCCCACTAGTGGAAGGATCAAGGACCAGAGAGTGTTCCACCACACTCCAAACTTGTACCTTTTTTTGATGGTGGTCAGGCTTTGGGGAGTCAGGAGGTGAGTTATTTGCTATACGATTCCTAGCCATTGACCTGCTTGGATAGCCACAGTATTTATATGGCTAGTCCAGTTCTGTTTCTGGTCAATGGTAACCCCCAGGATGTTGATAGTGGGAGATTCAGTCATGATATTTGAATGTCAAAGAGAGATGGTTAGATTGACTCTTATTGGAGATGGCTATTGCATGGCACTTGTGTGGTGTGAATATTACTTGTCAATTATCAGTCCAAGCCTGAATGTTGTCCAGGTCCTACTGCAAATGGACATGGACTGCTTCAGTGTCTGAGGAATCACAGATGTATACTGAACACTGTAATCATTGCTGCACGCTCTCATTTCTGACCTTATGAAGAAGGATGAAGCAGCTGAGGAAGGTTGGGCCCAGGACACTGCCATCCTCCCATCCATTGACTCTGTCTACACTTCCTGCTGCCTCAGCAAAGCAGTCAGCATAATTAAGGACCCCAAGCACCCCGGACATTCTCTCTTCCACCTTCTTCCTTTGGGAAAAAGGTACAAAAGTCTGAGGTCACGTACCAACCGACTCAAGAACAGCTTCTTCCCTGCTGCTGTCAGACTTTTGAATGGGCTTACCTTGCATTAAGCTGATCTTTCTCTACACCCTAGCTATGAGTGTAACACTACATTCTGCACTCTCTCGTTTCCTTCTCTATGGACGGTATGTTTTGTCTGTATAGCGCGCAAGAAACAATACTTTTCACTGTATCCCAACACGTGACAATAATCAATCAAATCAAATCGAATCAAACCCTGAGGGACTCCTGCAGCGATATCCTGGAGCTGAGATGATTGACTCCAACAACCACAGGCATTTTCCTTGTGCCAGGTACGACTCCAGCCAGCGGCGAGTTTCCCCCGATGCCCATTAACTTCAATTTTGCTCAAGATTGTTGATACCACTTTTGCTTAAATGCTGCTTTGATGTCAAGAGCTGTCACTCTCACATCACCTCTGGCATTCAGTTCTTTTGTCCATGTTTGAACCAAGGCTGTAATGAGGTCAGGAGCTGAGTGACCCTGGCAAAACCCAAACTGGGCGTCAGTGAGCAGGTTATTGCTGAGCAGGTGCTGCTTGATAGCGCTGTCGATGACCCCTTCCATCACTTTACTGATGATCGAGAGTAGACTGATGGGCAGTAACTGGCTGGATTAGATTCATCCTGGTTTTCATGGACAAGACTCAGGCAATTTTCCACATTATCAAATGAATGCCAGTGTTGCAGCTGTTCTGGAACAGCTTG
Organism: Mustelus asterias; assembly: GCF_964213995.1. Taxonomy (NCBI): domain Eukaryota; kingdom Metazoa; phylum Chordata; class Chondrichthyes; order Carcharhiniformes; family Triakidae; genus Mustelus; species Mustelus asterias. The sequence continues at coordinate 79,656,352 of NC_135821.1, forward strand.
GCTAAGGGTGCAGCAAGTTCTGGAGCACAAGTCTTCAGTACTATAGCTGGAATATTGTCAGGACCCTTCACCTTTTCAGTCACCAGTGCATTCAGCTGTTTCTTGATATCAGTGGAGTGAATTGAATTGGCTGAAGACTGACATCTGTGACACTGGGGACCACTGGAGGAGGCCAAGATGGATCATCCACTCGCCACTCCTGGCTAAAGATGGTTGCAAATGCCTTTTGCACTGATGTGCTGGTCTCTTCCATCATTGAGGATGGGGAACTTTCTCCTCCAAAATGTTGTTTAATTATCTACCACCATCCATGGCTGGATGCTACAGTGGAGTTTTGATCTGATGCATTGGTTGTGGGATTGGGTTGTTCTCTCTGTAACATGCTGCACCAACCTTCAGAATGTCACACACCATGTTGCAGCTTCGCCAGGTTGGTAGCTCATTTTTTGGTATGTTTGGTGCTGTTCCTGTACTGTCCTTCTCCTTCCACGACCTGACAATGTCTCCACATCTTTTCCCATCAATGCAGTGTAGGCACTGTTACGTTGTGTGAAGCAGCCAATTTGTGCAGAATTCCAGTTTCCAGCAAGCTCCCATCTGCAGCAATGGTAACCTCGTAACCTGTGTCGCTTTGTGATATGGAGGGATAAATATTTACCCGGGCTATCGGACAGTCCCTGGAGAATGCCCGGCAATCTTTGCTCTCTCGCTGAGAGGTGGATCCAGAGCAGTGACTAATTTAAATGGAAGAGTGGTCTACAGCTTGCTGCCAGTGAAAGGAGCACAAAGCTGATTTTATTTCTAGTAACAAGGAAAATAAAAAAACGTGAACATTAATGAGAATGGAATGGGTAAAAAAAAGGTGTGTCTATTGTTGAGGTATCTGGATGCAGCCTTATATGTGGGCTGTGTGGTGGAGTGGGGGTGGGGGGAGGGTGGTGGGTGAATTAAGGCCGGGGGGTCGGGGTGGGGGGGTGGGGAGGGTGGCAGCATCCTGTTCTGCCCCCTAAAGAAACAATGATGAATCTAATTAAACAGGAGACAAACTCCCTTCAGGTGAAGGGGACGTCATGTGGTTTTAGTGTTTATATTAGACAACTTGCTGAGTGTCCAAGTACTTAGCACAGGATATAGTTATCATCACAGGATAGCACACCCAATGTTCCTCATGATGGCAAGCTAAAACATCGCTTCAGTTACAAACTCTGACCTATGAAGCAATAGGTTGTAAATGACTAAGTGGCAGCTTCAGATCCCCATTCCAGATATCAAGGCGAGAGACAGGAGCCTGATGAGGTCATTATTGCTTTAGTTTGGAGGTTTGCCAGACAGATGCGACAGGCTTGGCATCACGTTAACTTTTAACAAGAAGAAAAGGGATCCTCTTCCACCCAGCCAATCAATTCTCAATGGAGTGTTTTCTGTAGCCCCGCCCAGCCAGCTGGCCATTCCTCATATGTGAACTTAGACAAGTAAAATGAACTTGGTCTAACTGCACCCCTTTTCAGTCTGTATCTTCCCCGCACGCTGTGCATGCTCACATTCCAGCAGGGATCATCCAACTGCCCCCTTATCCAAAATCAGCGAATCCAATCTTAACACAGCGAAGGAGGGGAATGAAGGGAAAATGGGATAGTTTGGGAAGGTGGAGTTGATACAGAAGATCAGCCAGGGTTTTACTGAATGGAGCAGGCTTGATAGTCTATTCCTGCTTTTCTTTATGCTTTTAGGATTAGACATTAAAGCTAAAAGCTTTGCTCCTGCCAGAGGCACCATCATTCAGAGGAGACATTAAACCCAGGTCTTGTCTGCCCTCACAGGTGGATAAAGATTCCCGGCGCTATTTTGAAGAATGGAGGGGGGAGAGGGGGGGAGGTCCCCAGTATCCTGTCCAATATTAATCCCTCAATCAACATCACTAAAACAGATAATCTGATCATTACCACATTGCTGTTTGTGGGATCTTGCTGTGTACAAATTAGGACAGTGATTTCCTACACTACAACAGTGACTTTAACTCAAAAGTACTTCACTGGCTGTGAAACACTTTGAGGCGTCCTGTGTTCATGAAAGGTGCTATAGAAATGCAAGTCTACCTGAGGTCAGTGTTGGACGGTGCATCAATCAGGGGAGCGACCCAGAGAGTTCAAATGTTCGTGCTGAGTTACATTTGATATTTTGGAATGACAGGGCTGGATTTTATGCTCCCTCACTGGCATGTTTGAAGGTGAGGGACTGGTATGTTTCCCACACCACCTACCCCCGTCCTCCACCCCCATCTTTATGAAATTTTAAGGGGGGGCAGGAGAGGCACAGGGCAGCTCGCCCGACCTTAGCCTCTTTGAGGCTCAATTAATGGTTCGTTAAGAGTCTCGGCGCGCCCCCAGTTGGGGGGGAGATCAACGCTGTGCAGGAAGCCGAGAAGCTATAACAGCGCAGGCTGCCATTGGGTAAGGAGAGAGGAAACTTCCTTTGTGGGGGGGGGGGGGGGGGGGGGGGGGGGTCCCCATTGGAGGCAGCTTCTCCAAGGTCACTCCCCCTTTAACCCTTCTCCTGGCCTCTTGAACCCGCACTCCCACCCCCTCACTGGGGTCTGGGTGACTTCACTATGGGCTCTTCTGTATCTGGGGCAGCCTGTAGACCCAGAAGTGGTGGGCAGCTCTGTGAGGTGGGATTTTCTCACAAGAAAGGGGCATTTCTGTTAGCGCTTCTCCCAGCGTTACCCTGAGTGGAACAGCTGGAGGGTGGTGGGTGGGCTCCCCGACAATGTTTTAAGTGGGAATGGGAGTGGTCGGGATCTGCGATGCCCCATAAAACCCAGCCCATAGTTCATGTGTCACTGACAGTTAATTAGCCCATTGATCTTTTCCAAGTGCTGATGAATTGTACCAGCAGCGTCCTGTGCACAGATAACAGACTGATTATTAATATTAAATTAACAAATAACATCCATCCGTTCTGCCACGGTGAGTGAGAGAAATCAATTAATATCAGCAAAATACAAATTGCTGAGATTCACAATCACAATCCTCAGGTGGAAGCAAAGAACAAAGAACAAAGAAAATTACAGCACAGGAACAGGCCCTTCGGCCCTCCAAGCCTTCACCGACCATGCTGCCCGACTGAACTAAAACCCCCTACCCTTCCGGGGACCATATCCCTCTATTCCCATCTCATTCATGTACTTGTCAAGACGCCCCTTAAAAGTCACTACCGTATCCGCTTCCACTACCTCCCCCGGCAACGAGTTCCAGGCACCCACCACCCTCTGTGTAAAATATCTGCCTCGTACATCTGCTTTAAACCTTGCCCCTCGCACCTTAAACCTGTGCCCCCTAGTTATTGACTCTTCCACCCTGGGAAAAAGCTTCTGACTATTCACTCTGTCCATGCCTCTCATAATCTTGTAGACTTCTATCAGGTCTCCCCTCAACCTCCGTCGCTCCAGTGAGAACAAACCAAGTTTCTCCAACCTCTCCTCATAGCTAATGCCCTCCATTCCAGGCAACATCCTGGTAAATCTTTTCTGTACCCTCTCCAAAGCCTCCACATCCTTCTGGTAGTGTGGTGACCAGAATTGAACACTATATTCTAAGTGCGGCCTAACTAAGGTTCTATAAAGCTGCAACATGACTTGCCAATTTTTAAACTCAACTCCATCATCTCCACATAATCCACCTTCGCAAAACAACTGACTGATAACACTGAACCTTAACTCTCAGCCGAGTTAGGAATTCAACATTCAAAGATAAAACTATTGCCACTTCACAAAGCTTCCTAGATGGAGCAGTTGGCAACAGCATTGTCAGAGTGGGGTTCAGGAGGGAGTGTGTGCAATTTAATTCCAGCAGAAGTTCTAGAAGTTTCACTTCTTTCCAATCATGCCACCTTACGAGTGGCATGATGATACAATGGTTAGCACTGATGCCTCACAGCGCTGGTGACCCGGGTTCAATTCCGACTTCAGGTCACTGTCTGTGCGGAGTTTGCACATTCTCCCCGTGTCTACATGGGTTTCCTCCGCCAGTTTCCTCCCACAGTCTGAAAGACGAGCTGGTTAGGTGCATTGACCATGCTAAATTCTCCCTCAGTATACTCGAATAGGTGCTGGAGTGTGGCGACTCGGGGATTTTCATAGTAACTTCATTGCAGTGTTAATGTAAGTTTACTTGTGACTAATAAATAAACTTTAAACTTTCATTCTGTAAGGTGTTTTTAGTTGAGCTGTAGGTACTTCTGAATTTAACCTTGTTTACATTGTGGAACAAGCTTGCCTTGACATATTTGGTTGAAATTCTGGCACTATTGTGAATGGACAACAAGGCCTTGTGTATTTTAAGAAGATTGTTACCTGTTTCTGTGTCTGCCAATTGATTCAAATCCATTTCATAATCAGTTTCACTGTCATCTCACTGTTTAAATTGAATGATCAAACGGCCACACACATTCTTGCGTTCAAACAAAATTTCATTGCTACTTTATTTTTTAGGCACCTCTTATCCAGCCTCTCCCAGAACGATCCCGTCTATGATATTCCCGAGTTCTCCTGGAGCCTGTCAGGCGCTGAGCTGTTTTGGAGTGGGGACATTGTAGAACAGGTTCCTAATCTTTGCATTGTGCTCCAGGCACTCCCAGATCAGGTGCAGCAATGGGTTTGATGCAAAGTAAACCTCCCACATGGAACCAAAATGAGTCAGTGCTCTCAGGGGAGGAGGGAAGAAAGTTGAAGGAAAATCTGTAAAGTGTTTGTTGAATAGGTTTTAGAACAGATTACCTGGTCTTTTGGTGATTTTATGCTTTTAATTTCATAGAGTAACATGAAACAGAATAGAAATAGATTAAAGAGAAACATTCAGAAGGACAGGGAGCACACACCTGGTTAGATCAATACACTGTATATTGGACATCAAAACATTTATAGGAATAATATTGTAATATGATACCCAATAAATCCATACCCTAATGCTGAACTTTGAATCAACCAGCTAGTCTTCCAACCGCTTTATTGTTGAGAAAAATATTCAATTGCCTCTTGAGTTTGTCTGTACTGTCTGTTCTTGTGCCTTTAACGTGAGAAGGTGCCAGTTAACTGTGAGCCGGTGGCTCTATTGCCTCTGCGTCAGCAGCTTGGGGGTTCAGGACCTACCTGAGAGAATAGTTGAGGCTGACAATGTCGTGCGGTGCTAGCTTCCTTCATTATAATAGTGACCACATTTTCTAACTATTTCATTGACTTTAAACCATTTGGCAGGTCCTGAGTGTGTGAAAGGCACTATATAAATGCAAGCATTTTTCTTGAGAAGGTGCTGTACTGTCAGAGGGGCTGTCTTTCAGATGAGATGTTAAACTGAGGCAAGTGTTCACTAAGAAGTGCAACCAGGGGAGTTCTCCTGGTGTCCTCGACTAATACTGAATGAATAATTTGTCCTTGTTCCTTAAAGTCCTTGGCCTCGAATTTGCTCCTTGGGAACAATTTGAATGTTTGACTCAATGTTGCTGTCATTTTTCCAATGTCGAGTTACACCGACCTAATCTCCAAACCCCATTGGATTATTCCAAAATTTAAAATGAGTGTAAATCAGTTCAATGAACATAAACCTAGAATTCCAATTAGGCTGAGAGGAAATGTTGAACCCACACTAATCCATCTCTACTTTGAGTTTTAAAATTTTAGTTTGAACTCATTTAACTGTTATTCATGGACGCTAACCATAATATTTCAGACCTTGCAGTTGGACTGCTTTTCAATTTTTGATGTGACTTTAAACTTACGTCATAAAAATACATTAACAGAAAGAATGCAGAATGAGTTTTAGTGAGGATATTTAAATGCTTGAAGACTTGCGGTTACAGTAATAGACCATCAAAATGATCTTGTTTCTTGCTAAAGCTGGAGCTCTGGTTGCAGAGTGAGGGAACCCAGCCTGAGGCAAGTGCAGACACATTAGAGGTATGGGGTTGAGTCTGACTGGAGGTCTGGCTGGATATGAGTGAGGAAGAGCAAGTGTATTGTAACTCTGTGTGGAGCTAATCTGCAGTCAACCATTCCTGTCGGGTCAGTGCGATTGGCAGGACTGGAAGGAGATGTGAAACCCACTCCCTCCTGTCATTGGCTCCTGACATCAATTTCACACTGGTTGGCCAATTTACTGCCAATCAGAGTGAAACTCACACTGTGACCTGCTGAGTGCTGCTAGTGGGGGTGGGAAGAGGTTGGGTGCCACGACCAGCGAGGGTGCAAGCGCGGGGTTTAAAAAGAGCTGGAAGTCTGCGATCAGAGCCCCAGGGGGTTGCTTTGGAACACTCACTTTTCAACACTTCACATGATTGAGAGCACTGCTGGCGTTTCCGGAACGTCATCATTGCCCAGAGAACATGCCAGCCATGAGGGAAATGCCCAGAGCCAACTGCTGGAGGCATTTATGGGCGGCACAGTGGTTACCACTACTGCCTCACAGCGCCAGGTGCCTGGGTTCATATCCGGCCTTGGGTGACTGTCTGTGTGGAGTTTGCACTTTCTTCCCATATCTGCGTGGGTTTCCTCCACACGCCAAAGATGTGCAAGTTAGGTAGATTGGCCGTGTTAAATTGATTCTTATTGTCAGGGGGACTAGCTGGTAAATACGTAGGGTTACAGGGATAGAGCCTGGGTGGGATTGTGGTCGATGCAGGCTCGATGGGCTGAATGGCCTCCTTCTGCACTGTAGGGATTCTATGATTTAGCTCT